>NC_141232.1:15150000-15750000 GCF_054856515.1 Filicampus tigris | reverse complement strand
AATTTACAAAAGGGAAACGGCTATTCACTGCCATCGACATGAAGCAATGGTGGTAAATATATGATAGATGTGTCAGCACGGGTATAAGGATGTGGCCATTTATACAGATGAGAGGAACTTAAATGGATTCTAGCCGTTGCCTGCATGACTACTTCTGATCCATGTGAGATTAAGGCCAGTGTGGCATGCGGACGTAGGAGGCAGATAAACATAGGCGAGAGAGACAAACACTACAGTCTGGATAAAAAAAATAACAGGAAGTCCTGCTTACCCACACCAGCCACAACACGCGGTACACCTGAACAATGTAAGGAGATCCAATTCATGAGTTGGCTATGACTTTACAAAGATACCTATAAAACCACCTAACAATGCAGACCTTTGCCAAAAAAATCCTAAACATGTCTATCTGACATGTCTTTGATAAAGAATCAAATTCATGCAAGGCCACTGGGCTCCACTCCAACTCTGTTGGTGGAGACTCATCTGGTTGATGCGGTCTGTGCGACCTAAATGCAAGACTAAAAGTGAGAAGCAGCACAGAATAGTTGCTGCTCCTTTAAGTGACATTGCCAGAGCGATACAAATACCGATTGAACCTAAAAACACACCTTGGGTTGTTTTTGTCAAAGAGTACGGTAATGCAATTTGTGATGTAGCTTTTGTAATGAGCCTCATAATGAAATCCAATGAGCCTCTCATTAGATTGCTGTGGTTAATGAGTCTACATTTACTTGAAAAAAAACAGGATACTGAGAAGAAAGCAATAAAAACAATATTTTCACTCTCAAATGCTGTATTTCAGCCATCTGAAGTCAAATACTACAACTACCGTGTTTCCTGACTGTATTGTTAACGATTTGTTTTCCTCCACGCGGTGATTCAGAAAATCGGCCTCATTAGAAAACAATAAGTCTTGCTCAACGTGTAATTGATCGCTAATTTATAATTGCAGACTTCCATCAACAATCTTGTTTCGCATAAAGCGCATGCATGATTACACAAGCTTAGCAGGCCGGATGTCATCTATCAAGGCCATCAGATAAAAGCATCCGGAGATTCTGAGAAAAAACGTAGCCTACACTATAAAAGTTTTGGAACGGTCAAAAGAGGAATATGAGAGACAACATTTCAGCTTTTATTTCCAGGTTGGGTAAACCAAGGAAAAATCAACAACCAGCGGCAACAGAAATATTTTTGATAGCTGTAAAGCTAGACTGTAAAACAACAGTTGGTAAAATCAGCAACCACCACCAGAGGGAAGAAGTGGAATTCATCCCAAATATTCTGACAGCAATGTAAAGAAATAAACATCCAATCAGATTGGCAGAGTTTCAAATCAGTCAACAAGTGAAGGATTTCTTCAGCGACAATCAGTCTGTTTGCTTGGCTTGGCTTCATTTTCCACCTCACACATGCTGCAACAGTGCACCAAAATGTTTCATTCCATTGTTACTTCTCCTACCGCATGCACATTTACTGTTTTGTATCTCACATGTGGTGTTGTTGCGCTCCAAATTGGAGGATGAGATGACATTAGAGCAATTATAGTCCCAGTGGCTCAAACATCAAATGTCGTGTCCCTCCACTGGACCAGTGGGCCGCCGGTTCTTTTACAGTGCAGCACGAGCTAAATATGGTTGAGGTCAGAAAACACTGATCATTACGCATGGATCCAAAATATAACAAGCACTCACTTTACAAGGATCAACGTGGCAAAACATTTAGTGGCCTACTAGATCTTCATGCGTTTGTGTATAGCAACACAAATCAAATGTCTTATTCTCTAAGGTTACTGCAGTCATTGGAATATTTACTACAGTGGAGCAACAATTTTCCAGATCCATCCACAATTGCTGAGTAGCACAGCCATCAGCAGAAAAAAGCGTGAATGGATTATTGTGGACTTGTCCACATTCATTGTTACAAACTGCCTGCATTTGTCATAAAGATTCATGCATTGATCGTCAAATAAATTAATACATAGATAAGTCAAATGTTGGAAACGTCCTCATCTTACGAGAACGGTAAAAAATCCTTTATCAGGAATCAGGGGCGGAGCCAGAACGTGGTTAGTGGGTGGGCCTGGAAAAATCAGGGTGGGCCTGAATATTTCTCACACCCAGCACGATCCTCCTGTCCTGACACATTGTATATTCAAATAAAATGGCAAACTAAATAATATGAAGTACAGATCTTTGTGAGACAACCGTAATTATGTCATTCTTAATATTCAATCAAATAAAAAAACACAACGAAACACAAATTCAAAAATAATTTAATAATAATTTACAAAAAATGTAAAAGTATATATTTTTTCATGAATCTCACTTTGGTGGGCAGTGTGTCAGTCTGGGTGGCCCTGAGCCACCCAGGCCCACCCATGGCTCCGCCCCTGTCAGGAATGGCAACCAAACTGAATCACTTAGACAAAGTTTCTCAAAAACTTCTGGTGAATAATTTAGCAAACTGACAAACAAAAGTCAATGAAAACAGAACTCGACATATGATGATGTACTGTATGTTAATGTGTAAAGCTGTTTAATGATTTTCTTGAAGAAAAACAACAACTGAATGCACAACCGCAGGAGGCTAAGTAAACCAATCAATCTTCATGGTCTTTTTAATGTTTGCCATCACTCAGTCGTTTAGCCAAGGTTTGGTTTTATAAAAAGGTACTTTTGTCAACAGAGCTGAGTGAACTGCAAACACATACAGCATTTGAATAGTGTGGCCGAACAAAGCGCATATAAGTAAATGCTTCTCCAAATGCCCACCAAGCAAGCATAAACAGTGAGGTGTAGTTCATGAAACCTCAAAGTGGCTGTGGAGGAATGTGGCTGTCAAACTAACGTTTGAAACGTCCGGATAATTGATGCCCATGCACTCAGCAACCTTTAGCATTGCAATTAAACTCACTTGAGCTTCATTTGGAGGTATTAATTTGTGACATATGGTATGATTTTTACTTTGTTGCAGACTATGAGAACACACTCTTTCCCAAATAGGAGATTTCCACAGGCTTCAACTATAGATCATTTTGATTGGTTCCAAACCCTGGCTTGTACTGCCCCTAAAAGAACAAGCGGCAGTTTGTCTGCACAGAGGAGTACGGTACGAGTGCCCTTGCGCTTTTAGCACTTGCATGCCAAATTAGCAATAATCTTGGCGATTCACGTACAATACTTTGTATTAATTACTCAAATGCCTGAAGAAAAGGTAAACATACACAATCATGGCCAGAAAGACAATAGATTGATGGCTTAAGGTTTGATTTTGTTTTTAACTCAGTTACGTAGCTTACGTGTATGTGCATATATGTATAGATACATGTATATATATATATATATATATATATATATATATATATATATATATATATATATACATATATATATGTATATATATATATATATATATATATATAAATATATATATGTATATATATATATATATATATATAAATACATATAGTGCTTTGTTACAGTTATGAAATGCGCTATATAAATAAAATTGTATTGTATTGTATATATATATATATATATATATATATATATATATATATATATATATATATATATATATATAATTGTAACTCTTGTAATTTACTTTTATTGGCATCAGTAGTTGGCATCAGTATTTGTTAGCAAATGATCCTGAAAACATCTTGCATGCATTGCTCTCCTGCATTGTCTTACCTTAAGGTATACTAAAAATCCTTCACAAAGAATGCAATTTCTCCTATTTTCACTGTCCTCCTCCCTGGTTTGTCTATATTCCCGTATGGACATGAAGTTTGCATCAGTGCAGAGCAGCTGCACGTTGGCTATGCTGGTAGCAAGTTGAAAGCGAGCAATGGAGAGGAAGAGGGGGAGGAGTATGAGAGTGTAGGGGGCGGGATGAAAATGATTATGAATGTTACCTCATGAGTTCTCTCTGAGCTTTTCAGCAATACAATATTTGCAATGGTCATTTATTTCAGGTTTTTACTTTTTGTATGACAAACATCTGCCATGATTGGTTAGTATATTATCACAGATTTTAAAGAGAGATCTTGAGTTTTAAGGTAAATAGAGGATTGATGTTATGTTAATGTATATCCTCCATAATGCTGTGGCATGTTTGGTCTGGATGCATCAGATTTCCAAAACTTCTAATCTAGTATATCTATACTCTTCTAAAAAATATTGAAAGTGCATCAGTATTTACATGGAGTCTTGATGATTTCTTAAAAGGAGACAGCTGATAGTACTAGTTTGGAATGTTGTCACCCTTGACCTTTATTCAGTTTCATGACTTCGATCTCTTTGAAAGCTACCATCAGCGTCATCACTCTTTTTTCTCTAGTCATCACCACTCATGAGAGTTATACCATCTTTCATGTGCATGCCACAATGGTCGGTCTGTATGTGTGTGTGTGTGTGTGTGTGTGTGTGTGTGTGTGTGTGTGTGTGTGGTGTACAGGGGTGTGTGCACCTGTGTATCTCCAACACTTCTGCTAGTTATTGTGTTAGTAAAAGCTGAAATATGTCCCTAATCATTTAGTTACCTTAAAAGTAGAGTTGGGCGATACATATCGTCATTGATATCATCGTCAATCTTGCTTTCACGATGTGTAATTTTACATTATCGAGTATTAGTACTGCCTCGAAAATCATGACGAGTCAGTCGACGGCCGCAAAGTATGAGGAAATGCTGAAACCCTCATTCGGCAAATCAGGTTGCATTGACGGCAGAGGAGCAAGAAGTGATAATCATTAGACGAATCAGCGGACAGGACCCAGTCACGTGACTCTGTCCGCAATGCAGCCGCTCTGTTTCAAGTATGGAGTGTTCAGCGGGGAATAATAGCAAGGCGCAAGTCCACGTCGTCCATAGTCTGTAAATGGTTTGAGCTTGACAAAACTGACGTCGGTGCGAATAACATTGCCAAAACGGTCACCGTGAAGAGCAATTCTGTTGCACCACGAGCCATATGGATTCCGAGGAAAACTTGCCGATTGCGCAAGCGCGCTAAACAAAAGCTTAAACACACACACTCAGAAAAGAGTCGCCGAGTTGAACCGACAAATATAAACGCACGCACGCACTCACGCACACACACACACACTCAGTACTTTAGCGAGCATGTCAAACGTGACATCCTGGATGATCGGTTAACATATTTTACACGCTTGTAGTCCGCATCATTCATAACTAGCCTGTTTTCCCAAGGCATCTTGCACAAACTACGACGGCTTATTAGTGTGACGCCAGGATACACCCAAACATGAATAAAGCCACGAGTCTACATATCACAGCGATGAATGAGTGGGAAAATGCAATTTTCGCTAAATTGCAGTTTTGTTATTCAAATTTATTCTGAATACGGTGGCCAATATATGAGAATGGGTGTTATCATGATGACGTCTTTTTTTGCAGCTACTGTAATTAGTTATGCCTTTCTCACTTACTGTCCACACAGTCACATTATAGTGAGGCACGTGGATGCTTTGCCACCACACATTTAGACTGATTTAAAAAGGCGTTGATCTTATTGAGCTGTGCACAGAATATAAAAGAAACTTTAATTTTTTTCCAGAATATGTTCTATGCAATCCCAATAGTTGAAATACGGCAATCTGATTAATATAGTGCTTTTGGAATATGATTCAAGCAGCAAATGCATCCACTTTTCAGCCATCTCATTTTGTCACTTCTGTTGACTGAAGATGACATCAAAGTTGCTCAGGGCTCAGATAATTATCCCTTATCCCAGAGCAACTTTGATGTCATCTTCAGTCGACAGAAGTGACAAAATGGCCGCCCCCTGAGCTTGCTAAAAACGGGTGGATTTCTCATATTCCACAAATGCAATATTAATCACAATGCCGTGTTAAGACTAGTGCGCCTGCACAGAACATATCCTGGAAAAAAATATGTTTGAGTTGACTTCCCTTTAACAGTGAAATATTTGATATTTCACACCAAGTTATTGCTGCTATTGGATTGCTCCAAAACGCTTTTCATACTATTGAAAATGACTTCCAGTTTAATTTTCTTGAGACATGATTTATATTATTGAAAATGTCTTAGTTTCGTTTTCTTGAGCAAAAAATACACAGCGAGAAAATGTTTGTGAAATCTGGATGCTCTAGGTCCTTTTAATTAACAGCAGTGAGCAGGTCAGTGATCTTGCAGTTAAACAGTACACCACTGCCAACTACAACCATAATATAATAATCCTCATCCTCATCTTCATCCTCCTCATCATCACAGCCCATATAGAGAATGACGCACATTCACACCTACGGACTTTTCAGAGGGTTCAATGCACTTTATGTGCAGGTTTTTAATGCGGAAGGAAGTTGGAATACTCAGGAAAAACTCACAAGCAGGGCAAGAACGTGCAAATGCTACACATGAAGGCCGGAGCTGAGATTCAAACCTCCAACCTGACAACTGTGATGCAGATTTGCGAACCCAACTCAACTCAACTCAACTCAACTCAAAATAACTTGACTCAACTATACTGTTAAAGTGCTACAATATAGATAAAACATGCAATTCATTGAAAAAAAAATCATGATGTGATGAGACCTGAGACATTCTGAAATGACTGAAGCATGAGATAAGAGAGATGCAGCATGGACAGAAGATTAAAAAAGGAGATGCAGAGGAGTGGGTGTGGACCTTGACAAGAGAAAAAAGGAACATTTTGTGAGTCTTTGAGGGCATTTCGGTCTGCTGACAGCAGCTGCAACATCTCAGGCGCTCTGTGAAGAACAGTCAGTGTGAATGAAGAAAGACTGGCAACCAGATGAGAGGAGGCCAATGTGTTAGAAAAGTTGGCATTTCTGTCGATGACTGAGTGTTTCATACATATTTGACTTGTGGTTGGAAGAAAGCCGTTTTCCAACATTGATATTGTTGCCAGAGTGGCCAAAAGATGAAGCTTAAGGAGGACAGAGAAGGAGGTGGAACGGGACAGACTTCTACTCAAACAGGATGAGAAGCGTCTGAGACAGAAGGTTTTCACAGGAAATGTCTCTCACAAATCATACAAGATGCCAAGAAGCTTTAACTCCTTACAGACACTGCAATTCGTTTCTAAAGTTCAGTTCTCCGGGGGGAAAAGAGGTGCCATTTACTAATGACTTTTCTGCGGAACCCACAGCATCGCTCTTCATCACTTTGATTTGTTTCCATGCTAGTTTAGCTCATGCTTTGACAGATAGATCAAGTTCACATTGGTGTTTTCATGAAATCCAGATGTAAAGCTGTTGACAATTAATCAGATAATGAGACAGAATAATTTGGATAATGATGATGATGATGATGATGATGATGATGATATATTGTATGTGGAAGGATGGTAACTTTTAGGAGTACAGTTTTTGAAATATGGGCCCTTCTGTTTTGTTTGGACAGTTCTCTCTGTTATGTGTGGATGCAGGAAGCTGAGACTTGGCCCAGAAACAATAGAGCATTGTAATGTTGGACCGTAGCTCTTTCTGGGTCACAACAAAACAATTCCAAAGACACTTACACACACCCAACCTTTGTTTCGTCAACTAAATACGGCTGCTTGTTTGTTTGTTTTTAAACATTTGGTGTCAAGTCAGAAATGACATTAGTTCAATACAGCTATATAATATTGATTGATTTAAGATCTTCTAATCACCTGCATCATAGCATATCTGTATAGGAGTGAGCATGTGTACGCAAACGTGATTGTGTCGCACAAAGGTTGTTTGCTGAACCATAATGTGAACATATTGCATGTTCACTTAGTTCCTGCTGAAGCCATTGTTTTTTTTGCAGTAAAGCATTATGCAACATGTTCAGCCTTTAATAACTATCGAAGTTTATAAACATGTGGAAACAAGAGTAAATATAGATGTTTTAGTGACTTTGCAGCCCTTTTAATCACATTAAACTTGTGTATCAACAACCAAGGTGTTAATATGTGTAGGTAATGGATTATATTTATTCTCAATATACTGAATTTAATGTGGAAACATACACATTGATACTTACAATTCTTATAGTATTTGTAAATATGCGCCTGTACAATGAAAAATCACTGCTAATGTTTGTGATTTGACATTCATACATACATTGGGGCTAGGTTTTGGGGTTAGGGTTATTGCATAACATCCATCCATCCATCAATCCATCCATCCATCCATCTGCTTATCTGGGCTTGTGTCCGTCCTAAGCAGGGAAGTCAAGACATTCTTCTCCGTGGCCATCATGTGAGATGTGAGTGTTCCACATATAGAGAGAATGAAAGGAGCCGCTTTGACAGGTGCGAATGACGTCGGCTGTGTTCACACCCACAACGGCGCCAATCACCTGAATTTAACTGTCTGCTAGATTACCAACATGAATGTTTAATCCGTCTCTGTGCCGATTTCGCCGGGATTGCACCGGACACAAAAATAGAGCCCAGAGTCCCTGCAGCATGTCTTCCGCAGAGCTTCCTCCCCAGTGTGACGTGCCCCGAACATCTCAACAGGGAGGCATTCAGGAGTCATCCTAACCAGATGCCCTTGCCACCTTATATGGCTCCTCTTGACGCAGAGGAGCAGCAGCTCTACTCTGAGCCCCTGCACACTCACACTGAAGAAATTCATTTTGACCATTTGTATCCATGATCTCGATCTTTCAGTCATGACCCACAGCTTGTGACTATAGGTGAGGGTGGGAAGTTAAGATCTACTAGTAAATCGAGATCTTCACCTTTTGGCTCTGCTCCTTGTTCACCACGCACAACAAGAGGCTGATGGAGATGGCAAACACTTGCACCAATTCCACCTCCATTTCCAGCTCCAATCTTCTCTCACTCGGGAAAACCCCAACATACTCTAAGTTTGTTGCCATACAAGTGCTAGGGTGTATTACTTCATTTAGATGTGATGCTTTTTGTAAGCGCAAGCTGAGTGTTCCGGTACATTACAATCGTCCATGTGAAATGTGGTTTACATGTAGACATCATAGTACATGCACACATTAGCGCTAAAACTGAGTTTTCCACCTTACAGTTTGTTTTATGTAAACTCCGTCGTTTTTGGAGGCAGCCTGTAGTGTCTGGTTGTAAAAAGTTGCATTTTTAAACTGTTTATGTGTCTGGAAATTTATCTGCAGTGGTTGGTCTGCTGTTCAAAAGTGTGGTGGAGTTCACTTTTAGACAGCTACACCCTGTAATTCCAAGTTTGGCTCAGATCTCACTCTTGTGAAACAAAAACGGAAAGGAAAGGGAGCATGGCAACGTGAGGTCAAGAATGAATAAATCCGGTTATTTTTTGTTAATAAAATTAAAAGTAAAAAGAGAAACAAAACTTCTATATAGTCAAGTAAAAGAAATACATTTTCCATATTTGACTATAACTGATCATGTACACTAATATTTATAGATGCTCATTGACTTTTTTTAATTGATATTTTCTGTTTATTTATTTTTTTTAAACGTTATAAACGTTTTAAACTGAACTTGCTGGGACCTCATCACGTTACTGGTACTTGTTATGAATTATGTGTTTTTCAATTATTTTTTTAATCTTTAATTATTAATGTTACGTCTGATCTCCTTTTTGTTCTTTCAAGCTTTTAATTACAAATATTACTTCACTCCATCCAACAATACTGACTGCATCTTTGTCACAGCCTCACATTAGAGCTGTGAGTCTGTAGCTACTACACACTAAAGCCAAATTCAGGGTTTTTTCAGCTTGGCATCCCAACAAACATATTAAAATTTTCTCATATCAAATAGTTACTAGATGCCAATTTTCTTACTTTGAATCCCAAGGTCGTTATGAAACGTTGCAGCCAAAGCTTGAGTTCCACCAGTTGTATCAACAATGAATGCTACTGTCTCACTGTTCTGCCGACAAAAAAAAAGCATAAATTACTTGCCTTGTCCCTGTTTACATCTGTCCCAATTACTCATGTCCCCATCCCTCTGTTTTCTGAAAGAAAGTAAAAAAAAGGCACTCATTGAGGACACAAAGGGATAATTATGTCCAGCCGCCAGGCTTGAGTCATAGAAGAAGCTGTGGAGGGGGGTCAGCTGGATCGAAATGTAACGTACTCGAACAGAAATAAAGTGAACAGACTCTAGTGGCCTTTCCGTTATGCATAATATGTGAGGACAAATAGAAATCCAATTGCATCTTTGCTGCGCCTGAGAGGAAACCTGCAACACTAAAAACCGGGGTAAAGTTTCAGTTATCATCAGGCAACACATGACCTTGAGAGTGCTGTTTTTAAGGTAATTTCCAGAGCTGGGCATTCCACCTATGTGACGGACCGGTCCGTCTATCCGCCTATATATGATGGACGGCCATTTTGTAGGTGATAAACAATAAACGGGAAACTTATAAAAAATAGTCGTATTAAGCCCATTTTTTCCATCTTTGTAATCGTCTATTTTCGGGGTGAGGCAAGGTTTTGGTAACAATAGTATTGTTAGATTGAGTTTTTGTTGTTTTGGGGACAGATTTGAGTGAGGGAACAGGCGAGAGGAAGTGATGTTTTCCCTATGTTACGAGACTGAGGCCCGGACTAAATGCGACGAGGCGTGAGGTTCTTTAAGGTACATAAAGGTTCAAGGTTCGCTTGAAATACAAAGACATCAAATCAGGTCTTGATATTAAGCACGGTTTCCAAATAAGCGAAAGACATCTGAAGCGAGTGTTAAGCAAAAGAGGACATCTCTTGACCGCAAGAAGCGTTCCACGTCCTCCTCCATGCTTCTTGCTGTCTTCGTTGTAGTGCCGTCTCTCAAACAGCCGTACATTAGAGGCTAGGCTTGCTGCCAAACTGACCCGGAAGTACATAAATGTGCATTTAAGAAAATACGTTCCCTCGCAAAAAAACTTTGCGTTATCTCGCAATCATCGTGAGGGAATGCAAATCTTTGTGAGGGAACGCAATCTTTGCAGGGAACACTACGTTTTAGTTTTTTTTTACTTCCATGTCACCTTAGGGGTTCCATAGCAAGTCGACATTTACCATTTACCATTTTAATCAAATCGGCTTAGATAATGGATGGATGGATTGATTTTTCATCTTTTGGACCTTTTTCTTTTCCTGGATTGACAGTTGACGGACTGGTGGACCTTTGACCAACCAACAGATGAGTATAGGTTGGTTCGGCTTCGAAAAAATGTCGGGTTGACAAATGACGAACGGGTACCCAGGCTGCCGACGGATGACGAATGATGGACCGGCAAACTTTAGTTAAATGCCCACCTCTGTAAACATCCACACTGTGCTTGAGTATAAGAACATACAAAAAACTGCAGTTAAATAATTATTTAATCCAATTATATTGCACATAGTAATACACACAAATAATGTAAAAGCTGGATGTAAATCTTTTAAAGTTTGTATTCCAACTAAAAGATGACATGTATTCTCAGGTATTTGTACAACTGAACTGTACTACAAACATTCTGTACTCGATTAAAAAAATGTTAAAGCCACTATAACGTTATGCACAGTTTGAACATTTAATGCAGTGATTCTTGCGTACCATTAGAGTAATAGACAGCGCACCCCAAATCGTACTCGTATCACACTTTGACAATCACTGCTTTAGACCATAGAAGACAATGTTTTCCAGGTATACCTCTTTTTTTACATAAAAACCCTATGCGGAGTAAAATCATGTTTACTATAGAGTCATTTGTGTGATCACCTCCTATATTTGTGTGGTTAAGTGGTTACCGAAAAAATCCACAGGAGGAAATTTCAACAATGATTTAAGAAAATAAAAAGAAACGTACTTGAGTTGTAGGGACTCTACAAGTTCTATTTCTGTGTGAGCGAGCGGCATTCCAGTGTGAAAAGGCTGTGAGGTCCAGAGCTGTTGTCAATAGTGCCTCTGTGTTGCTGTCACCTTAGAGACAACAAGAATGCTCAACCAATGCAGCGTGCCCTCCTCACGTCAAGCCATCAAAGGATGCCTTCGTCTGAAGAAACTAAAGTGCAAAATAAGTTGACGGTGGACTCCCTCCAGAGGAGAAAAACACACAGGTGAAGATTTGGATTTATCTCTGGGATTAATGCATTGAAGCATGCAGACAGATAGCTCACATATGTACCCTCCCCATGCAAAATGGACTGCCATAGGAGGAGCTAACTCACATTTGAAAACTTTCTCCTACTTTGAAATGAAATGTCAGCTGTATTCATTCCTAAACACAGCTCTCATGGATCACGTCTTCAAGACGATCGAGTGTCGATGTGGGTTCGTAAATATGGTGTCTTGTTTTAATCATGCAACCTCAGCATCAGCACAGAGACTGCAAACTCACTCACAGACATTTTAAGTTAAAAACATTAAGAGTGGCCTGTCAGCTCTGTCACTTTGCCAAGAATGAGACACATTCTTCTCCCAAGAAGCTCATAATTCCTGACTGCTCTTGAACACTTTTCCTACACATTGTAAACCATGCCATTCCACACGAATAAAATTCCAACCACTCAATATGACAACGCCACATCGAGGCAGCTTTGGTTTTTCTGTCGTGGCTCATGTCCACCATGTTTAATGGCATGAAAACAAGATTTCTTAAAGAGGAAGTCCATCCATCCATTATCGATACCGCTTATCCTCACAAGGTTCGCGGGGCGTGCTGGAGCCTATCCCAGCTGTCTTCGGGCAGTAGGCGGGGGACACCCTGAATTGGTTGCCAGCCAATCGCAGGGCACACAGAGACAAAGATCCGCACTCACAATCACACCTAGGGGCAATTTAGAGAGTTCAATCAACTTACCATGCATGTTTTTGGAATGTGGGAGGAAACCGGAGTACCCGGAGAAAACCCATGCAGGCACGGGGAGAACATGCAAACTCCACACAGGGAGGCCGGGGCCGGGACCGAACCCACGTCCTCCCTTGGTGGACAAAAATGGGTGGATTTTACAGCATAACTCATATTCCACTAATGCAATATTAATCAGAATGCCATGTTTGGACTAGTGAAGACACAGAACATATTATTGCAAAGATTTTTTGGAAGTTGACTACCTCTTTAAGAAATCATGCTTTCATGCCATTAGACATGGTGGACATATTAAAATAATTAATATTGCAAGTATCATATGTACTTTACTTGGATTTTGCTTGCTATATGGGCCATTCTACTGAATTAGTTCGAATTCAGAGTTGAAAAATGTGTGAAATTAGCATTTTATTTCAGAAAAACCTTTATTGTATTCATGTTGCACCATATCTAAGGGGCACAAATATAGTGAAATCTTGCCTGTCCCTAAAATGTGTCACTACCGAAACACACAATTACAGGAGAATAAAAATAATTCTACTCGCCGATTCATATTTTTTTCCATTCCCCCGTCTAAAGAGTATTTTTATAAATTAATATATATAGTTTGGACATCAAAACCAATCAAAATGAATTTTTAACAGAATTTAATATGACTCTTTCCGAAATAAATCAAAATATATATGCTATTTTTCATTGTAAAATGTAGAAAGTTGATCATATTGACTTCAAAAGTCATCATTAATTAAAACAAACATACCGCTTAAACAATCATTATCAAAAATTTTGGTTGATATTTCAATACGCTTTTTTATTGTTAAAACATCTGTTTTTTCGGTAGTGACTGGAACATTTCAACATTATTTAAAACTTACTTTATTAAAAAATAAACATCATATAGTTTTACCGAAAAACCATTATGTCACAACCGAAACATTTCTGTATGTTTCGGTAGTGACTGTTTCGGTTTTATTTTTCCCTTCAAATTAAGATAAAATATGGAATCGAATATAGTTCAAAATACACATCATATTGTCACTACCGAAACCATTATGTCACTAACGTTTCGGTAGTGACCGTTTCGGTAGTGACGTTTTATGATAATTGTTGACAATACTCAACAATGCTAGGCACAACGTGGCTACCACAGACAGTTTTGAGCATGTGTACAGAGATAGAAAACAGTACATTTAGCATTCAAATCAAAAGTGCTCATTTTTTTGCCGAAATGAGGTGTTCGGTAGTGATGGTCCTTAAAACCAAGCCATGCTGATTTTCAGACTTTGGAGGGCACATAACTTAATAATGCTGGCAACTAATTACTTGTCATGTGCCCAGTGATGAACATAAAGATGTAAATGTCTCTTACTAGTGAAATTTCTGAGGATGTGGCTAAAACCAAGCCCTGCCTACAGACAAATACTCTTTGCGTTTCGGTATTGACATGAAAAGTTGGGACAGGTTTTTTTTTTACATAAAAACTTCTAATTTGAAAAAAATCTACAAAATCAATGTAAATCTTTCACCATACATTTAAAAGCAACCAAAATGTTCTATTAAAGTAAAGTATTTTTTAAATTGGCAAAAATCTTCTACATTTTCTTTTCATTAATTGAAATTTAGTTAGAGTTAGAGATTGGGACAGCCACCTCCCAATAGTAAGTGACATATAAAAGATGACTTTTTAAACATTCAGTTTAATAGTATCTCAATTAATGCCTTGTGGTAAAATAGATCATAACAAGATATTACTAAATATGCAAGGTCTGAACACTTCATTGGTTTTTAAAATTAGATTTTCATTGTGGGACAGCAATTTCAACCAATTCGGTAGAATGGCTCATATATAGCTATAATTTGGAATACTGTAAGAGCTTAAGGCAACACATCAAGTCTACACGAGTCTATAAACAGTGAAACTCAAGCTGTGTGTCACAGTGTTTTGATGATTAAATTTCCTGTAGAGAAGTGTAAAGTACTCATGTTTGACAGCACTCCTTGAGACGACAACTGCTCAACACAGTCTTGTCTGCATTATCAAAGTGAGTTAGACTGTTACAGCGATGTGCGGCACTTCCAAGGGTGAGTCACCAATGCTTGTGACTCATTTGTTGAAGACAGACCAAGAGTGACACACCTTCGGTGGTGTGAAAGTAACAAATTACAAATACTTCATTATTGTACAATTTTCAGGTATCTGTATTTTACTTGAGAATTCAGTTTGCCTTTTTTAATATATATACTTACAACCTTTTGCTTTTACTGCCTATATTTGAAAACAGATATGAGGATGTTGTACCCTTTATTTTGTCAGTTGGGATTTTTACCTTTTTTCAACTTTTTTTGTGAGTATGACAACTTCAAAAAGAAACAAAATAGTGAGGTAAACTCAACTGCAGTTGAGGTCCTGAGATCTTGGGGTCTTAAAAGGTGGAAAAGATAGGGACAGCAATGATATGGAGGAATGTATTGTAAACCAGGGAGCATTTGGAGAAGCAAGATATTCCCCAGCCAGTAGAGAATTGTTTGATGTTGTCAACTACAAGAATGATTCATAGCAAATCTGTTGTGTTTTGTGCCAGCCCAATAACAACAAGCCATTGGCATTCAAAATCGTTCCATCTAATCCTAAAAAAAAATGTAGATCATTATACTTTTTGTGGCATTTGATTTTTTTTGGTGTGCGTGCAGTGAGATTTTTCTGATTCAAGAATTTTACTTTTAATAGACTTTTTTTTAATTAAGTATGTGTACTTTATAGTGAAGTACATCGTTGAAGTAGGTACTTTTGCTTGTGTTCATACAAACGGGGTAAACAGCACCATCTCCTGACATAGCAAGCCAGACTTGAACCTTGTTTCTGTTTTATCAGATTGTTTATATTCATGACTCATTCGGAGTACGCGCTTGCACACACACACAGAAACACGCTGTCATGTGTTTTGTGTCTCCACTGACTCACCTCCGGACGTGAATGGGATGTGGAGGTAATGAATGCACCGAGCAGTCTGCACTCTGGATCTCAACAAGACGCTTGGAGACATGAGCGGTGAGTCCACTTCCAGGACCAAAGCAAATTCTTTGCATATTGGCCTCCGAGCATGCATTTATTTAGGTTTACATTTATAACATTGGTTACAATAATCAGAAATCTGTTGATGAAAGATTAACCCACTTAAATGACAGAATTGTATTAATAGTACAATTGCTGGCACGCAAACTCTAAAACTATTACTAGTTTAAACTAGTTTATATTTTGTTATTTTTGCAATAAAAAAAAAAAATCACCAGTGGGCTCAGGCAGTTCCGTTCCTAGCACCTTTCCTTCGATGGCTATTTATTGTTAAACTGGTGCTTTTTATAACATGGAAACGACACTGTAAACTGAAATGACTTTGCAATTCCTGTTTCTGAGAAATGATCATAACAGGAGGGTTTAAGAAGTTTTTGTTTTGAAACTTCTTTTTCTTGGCTTAATAATACACATACAATGAAAATGATTCTTTTCACATATTTGTACACTAAAAGAAGTGTCACTTTTTTTTAATAGAAAACATTTGGATTATTGTTTTTGAAACATGATATGTGAACGTTAATTTAACATTCATTGAAATGGTATCGTAAATAGTAGTGGAGTTAATGAGATTTTTCTTCATTATTGTTGTTCCTGAGAATCGAATATAACTAGAGGGTTAAAAGGAATGTGTCTATTAACAAATAATAAGATCACATTTTAATCTAGCACAACACAGTGCCAGACAAAAATGAATGATAAAGTGTGTCCAAACATTTGACTGAGACTACGCAAAATGGAAATCCCTTATGATTTCACAAGTTTAAATTTAACCTCCTTTGTGATTTGAACAGTCAATGACACACATGATGGTATCAGTTATGTGTGTAATAATAATATTCTAAATTTCTTTTTGCAGCCACATAATTATTGTAATGTGTGTGTTTTACTTGCAGTAAGTTTAAGGTATCTGCTGTTAATTACACAAGGACAATATCTCACTAAATTGTTGATTAGTGAAAGAGATTCCGGAGCATCCAGGCGAGTCGCAGCCTGCCTGCTGGCTCACATTATAGTTGTTGGATTATCTGAACACGTCATCTTAATTCTCGTGACTGCCCACAATGAGTCACAATAAGGCCCGCCAAGTTATTTTTAACATTTAACTAACACATATATACTGTAGTATAGCTCTGCATTCCATTGCTTACTCATTTATTCAATATAATGAAAGAAGGGAATAAAATGTACATAAAAACAGATCATATGTAAGTGCTGATGCAATAAACAAACCCAGGATACTGGTGTTTCCATTGTCACATATGACTGCATGATTGGGAAATTATCATATTACAATTATAATCACATATCATATATCTTAATGCTATGGAAAACACATCTGGCATATGACCAATTCCCATTTTACTGTCAAGTAATTATGAACTAATCCGTATTTGTTCATTTCACCCACACTGAAGCCCCATATATAGCAATACCCTATTAACAGGCAAATTTCCTAATTCCAGACCAATTAAATTGTGTTTAAACTGTTACAGTATTACTCACTATGTTCCATGTTATCAGAGAAACATGAATACATTGTTGGCTATACTGTAGAGTTTTACTGCCACTTCTGTTTATAAGATGTGGATTCATCTCGTTTGGTGAGAGTCTTTGCCTCAGTATTGCAGTTTTAGTGATTGCTAATAGTTTGCTCTGCTATACAAAAATGATACTGATAGTTGATGAAAAGTTAAGAAATGGAGCAATCTACAAACATTCAAATTTGATTGATATCTTTGCAAACCAGAGCGTGAACAATGGCGGATGCCAGATAAGTGACTGCAGACAGACAAAGACAACCTTATTTTGTCTGGAGCTGGGTTATTGTGCTAGCATTGGGCATCATTCAGAAACATTTGTAAGTCCCACGTAAAAACATTTTAAGCGAAACATGGCCTTGACAAATGTACCGGTATGTTTATTGTGCCATTATTATTGCATCTATGATTCTACAGTTGCGTAACATATTTTAAATAGCATCATATTGTTGAAGAGCTCTTTGTAAATCCTACCTAGACCCACTTTCTTGAATTTAAGAAAATTCTTATGAACATAATGGTGAATCAGACCTATGTCTTAAGTGCTGCAGTTCCCACAAGCAAAACATACTGTAGTGTATATGATTCTTCCAAAATAATTTGCATGTGATTGCTCCAAGCCAAAATGCCAAAGAAACAGGAAGTGAAACCTTCAAAGTTGAATGCCTGCAATTAGAATCCAAGTGAATACATTTTGAAAATGATGCCTTAAAAGTTGCACAAAAACCCAGTCATTCAATTCATAAGATTTATGCAGCACATCTCATGATACTTCATCTTACAAATGTTAAAATGTTACTTCAACAGTTAGGGGTTGTAAGCAGTATATGGAGATAAAATCAAAGCATCCTCTTTGGTGTTTTAGTATGTTTACAGCAATTATGTGATGTCATTGCTCCATCCTAGCTTTTCTTTTCATCATGTCGATGGTCTTGCAGAGTTACAATATTAAAAAAGAAATTGGGGTGCTCTGAAGGTAAACTCTCATATGCCCTGAACTTCATAGTCGATTGATAGTCCCGATATTGCCTCACACAAATTATCCATCTATTTTCTATATCGCTTGTCCCACATAAGGGGCGTGGCCTATCCTAGCTGGCACCTGCAGACAAACAACCATTCATACTCATATTCAGAGACATTAAGCTCTTTAGTCACAGCATGCATATTTTTGGGATGCTGGAGGAAACTGATGTACAGGTACCTGGGAAAAAACATGTGCAACCATAGGGAGAATATGCTTGCACACTCCACAGAATGTTCCAACTGAGATTTGAAATCGGATCATCTCACGTGTGAGTCAGATATGCAACCACAATAGAAACTAATGAAAAAAAATCATACAACATACATTATGTGTCATTTTTCTATGTACATTTGTTCTCCATTAAATTATACCTATACAAAATTTATCTCAGAATTCCCTAAAGCAGAAATCAACGCAAACACAGTTTTTTCAAGAATATGTTCCTAGCAGGCCCACTAGTTGAAACACGGCATTCTGATTAATATTGCGTTTGTGGAATATGAGTTAAGCAGCAAAATCCACCCGTTCTTAGCCATCTCAGGGGGCGGACATTTTGTCACTTCTGTCAACAGAAAATGACATCACAACTGCTCAGGTAACGACCAATCGCGGTTCAGCTTCAGAAAACAGGTCAGCCGTGATTGGTCGTTACCTAAGCTCTCAGTAGTTGTGATGTCGTTTTCAGTCGACAGAAGACAAAAAGGCCGCCCCCAGAGATGGCTAAAAACGTGTGGATTAACTCTTATTCCACGCAATATTTATCATCATGCCTTGTTTCAACAAGTGGGCTTGCATAGAACATATTCTTAAAAACAAATGTTTAGGTTGGTTTCCTCTTTAGTAGTAGCAAGGAGCCACAAAATTGAACAATTTTCTCCACTGTGCTCGACTACAACCTATGGTTTCTTTGGACTCATGCAGGCATCACAGTTTGGGCAGAAGAAGGCCAAATCACTCAGGAGGAAAATAGATCTTCTCCTTCATGGTCAGAGGAGCACTGCGAGAACCTGTGGGACCGTGTGGAAGGAGTGCGACACAAGCTAACGCGCATCTTAAACCCGGCCAAGCTCACCCCATATTTGCGCCAGTGTAAGGTCATTGATGAACAGGATGAAGATGAGGTGCTCAACTCCATTCAGTACCCTCTGCGCATCACCAAGGCCGGTGAGAGGAAGTTTTATCCCTTAATCTAACACAATATTAACACAAGACAAAACAAGGCGCAAATGCCCTGTTACTCCCAACTCTAGTGCAAAGTCTAGAAAAATACCAAGAAAAAGGAAACTCCAGTTATACTGCGCTTTGCGCTGGACCTGTGCTCGGGATGAAAATAGGGCACTCAGTGTGCGAATGAGTTGACAACCGGTTGCCACACATCAACAGGTGTTGCGGTGAAAGAAACATGTAGGAAGGGGTCGAAAACAGTACGATGAAAGCTTTAGCTACAGTAAGTAAAGGGGAGAGTAATGGATAATGAGAAGAAAGAATGAGGATTGTAGACAAACACCTGGTCCAAAAGTGAGTTCATAACATTGCCAAACTAATGCTCAGTTTTGAATGACTCTGTCGAGGAGTTATTAATTTACAGAGGTGGGTAATCCAGGTCCAGAAAGTAAAAACCCTGCCACAGTTCGGCTTTAGCACTTGTGGCTAAAGCCAAACTCATGTCATGTCATCTTCCAAACCGCTTATCCTATATAGGGTCGCGGGGAGTTGCTGGAGCCTATCCCAGCCGTCAATGAGCGAAGGCAGACTACACCCCGAACTGGTCGCCAGCCAGTCGCAGGGCACACATAGACACTGTCACTGAGCGGGAATCGATCCCACACTGCCCGCACACAACTCAGGCGTGTGTACCACTACACTATCAGCGGACTAAAGCCAAACTGTGGCAGGGTATTTACTTTCTGGACCTGGATTACCCACCTCTGTTAATTTAACGATATGGTGATTATTAAAGCTGGGACGATGCACTTTTGTCCCAATCCAATACGGATCCCGATACTTGGGTTGTGATCCGATACGCATTGCGATACTTCAATATTATAAAAATATATATTAAAAAAAAAATGATTCATGTATTTCCAAAGTTTCAACTTAAGTGCCATTTGACATTTATTCAAGTGTCACAATTGAAAAGTGCCTCAACTGTTCCAGTCACTGTTCCTGATACACGGGAGTAAAATAAATAAAATTCCATTCACAAAGCTCAACTTAAGGACCTCAAATGTCACAAAAGTATGTTATATAACATAACATAACATAACATAACATAACATAACATAACATAACATAACATAACATAACATAGCATAGCATAGCATAGCATAGCATAGCATAGCATAGCATAACATAACATAACATAATCTAAGGAATCAAATGCATCGGTACAGTACTTGGTATCGGCATTAAAAAAGTATCACGATACATCGCAATATGATATTTTATCCCCGCCCTACTGATTATTGACTTGCTTGTTGCTGTGATATGAAGCGAGAGATGTTATTTTATCACACCATGGCATTGAGCTACATTAAAGACTGTTATATGATCAACTGCAGTGCTGCAAACTACAACCCCAATTATAAACAAATGAGTAACAATTAACCCTAGAACACTAACGTTGGGTGATTTTGACTCACACAATTTTTTGACGTGATGTTTTGTCCTGAGAAATTAAAGAAGACATCTTCCAATTTGGCATACAGTACGTGGTGTACTTTTACATAGTGTACATTGATGAAAGCTGTATTTACCCGGGATATTATATCGGGTGGAGGCAC
Source organism: Filicampus tigris (assembly GCF_054856515.1). Classification (NCBI taxonomy): domain Eukaryota; kingdom Metazoa; phylum Chordata; class Actinopteri; order Syngnathiformes; family Syngnathidae; genus Filicampus; species Filicampus tigris. The sequence goes on along the minus strand of NC_141232.1, from coordinate 15,728,800 downwards.
TGTGTTCGACTGGTTAGCATGTCCACCTCACAGTTCAGAGGTCATGGGTTTGATTCCGGCCCTGGCGTTCCTGTGTGGAGTTTGCATGTTCTCGCCGTGCCTGTGAGGGTTTTCTCCGGGTACTCCGGTTTCCTCCCACATTTCAAAAACATGCACGGTAAGTTAATTGATCACTCTAAATTGCCCCTAGATGTGATTGTGAGTGTGTATGTTTGTTTGTCTCTGTGTGCCCTGCGATTGGCTGGCAACCAGTTCAGTGTGTACCCTGCCTGCTGCCCGAAGACAGCTAGATAGGCTCCAGCACCCCCGCGACCCTCGTGAGGATTAAGCGGTATATATAATGGATGTGTGGATTATATCGAGTTAAATGGACCCGACGTTAGGGATGGTGTTACTAATTTTAATGTTAGTGTTCTAGGGTTAAAAGGGAAACATTTTTAATGCCCATAGGTGTGAATGAGAGTGCAAATGTTTATCTTCTAGGGTATAAATATGCTCTGTGATCAGCAGGCAAACAGTCCAAGGTGTATCCCACCTCTCACCAAAAATTAGCTGGGATCGGCTCCAGCTCATCGACAACACTAATGAGGAAACACGCTAAAGGAAATGGATGGATGGCGGGCTGGATGGATGGCTGGATGGATGGATGGATGGATAGATTCTGTACGTGTAGCGCTTGTACTCGGTCTGTGTGAATACAGTTACAAAAAAAGTCAGCTGACACACACTCACACCATCACACATGAATCATAATTATTCCACTTCATTGCAGTTTTTCCATTTGATTACACAGGTCGTTTGCTGGACATTCTGCGTGGCCAGGGTCTGCGAGGTCTTCAGGCCTTCATGGAGTCACTGGAGTTTTACCATCCAGAGCAATACACACAACTGACTGGAGAGCAACCAACACACCGCTGCTCTCTCATACTGGGTAAAAAAAATGGATTGATTGGTGCATATATAAAGTTGGCATTACTTTCCATTGTCTCAAGCAATATAAAAAATATAGTTGGTGAATACTCACAGATTTACATAATGCTACTTCATGCTCTCACAGATGAGGAAGGTCCAGAGGGTTTGACTCAGTTTCTGCTGCTTGAGGTCCGAAAACTGAGAGTTCAGCTTCGAAACAGTCGGATGTGTGAACGCCGCTTGTCCCAGCGTTGTCGGGTGGCCGAGGATGACCGTAGCCGTGCTGAACGTAAAGCTCAGGACTTACGCCACGACAGACTGCAGCTAGAGAGGTTTGACTCATTTAGTTTGAAGAACTGCTGAAAATTGTGATGTTTTGATGACAATTGGCTTGGGGCGCTCAAATTTATATCACCTTATTACACGGAGATCTTGCTTATCTACCTGTTTAGTAAGTAAGTATTTAAGAATATGCCATCGTGATCATATGTGATCAATGTTGAGCAATCTGATAGAATGTGGTCATTGCTGCATCATATTGTTTGTTTGTGACTGTGTGCTTTTTCAGTCAAAAAGTAACATTGCATAATTTGCATAATCATCCAGGCTACGTCAAGACTGGGAGTCGGCCAGTCGAGAGCTGGGCAAGCTGAAAGACAGACACCTGGAGCAGTCTGTGAAGTACTCCCGGGCCCTAGAAGAGCAAGGCAAAGCCTCCATACGAGAAAGAGAACTGCTCAAGCAAGTGAGACAGAGGGGAGCAGCATCATAACACTGTAGAACTTCACATTGTATGCTAATCATACTCAGGGGCATCATTTTTTAGTGGGGTAGCGAGGGTTCCACAACACCTCGGCTTTATATACTGGGTAATGCAATTTTCTTTGCTTTGATTGATTGTCTACTTGTATCTTTTGCACTGATTCATTAGCTAACAGCCAATCAGAGTCAACAATTGTCACAAACGGCCCACGCCATTTTGTATTCTACGATCAATGGCTCATTCATTTAAATGACATCTAAGAAGCGCACTGACACAAAAGTCTCCTAATACTTCACAGTTCTAAATTTTGCCTTTTAGGTTTGTTCCTGCTTGCATTATGAGTGTGTACGCAAGATTGGTATATGTGTGTATTTTATTTCATGAAACCATGACCGTGGCTGGTATGATAAACAATTACTTCTCGGCCATGTTGTTCGTTTGCTATGATGTAAAAGTTAGGATTTTGATTGATGGTGACTATAAGAATGGAATGTTCGTTGCTTAAAACATTATTTTAGACTTACCCTTCGGATCAAGTATACATGTATTCATTAAATATGCAGTTAATATATATATTTTTTAAAAATTGTGGACTATTGAGGGGTCTAATAATACTGCATCCATTTGTAAATGGGAGAAAAAATTACAGATATCAACATTTTCCCTTGGTATGGAGATGGCCAGAAGGGTGGCCACAGAGTGACAAGGGGTGGGTGGCCTTGACCACCCTGCAACGTCATCCCTGCCCCAACTACTTAGAACTGGAGTGTTAAGGCCCTGATAGACCAAACCAACGTCGGAGGTCGTGAAGCGTCGTGGCGTCTTTAAGCGCTGTCTGATTAGTGTAGTGACCACCGTCGTAGTGTCGTAACCCGTCTGTAAGCGTCTGGGGGGCGTTTAGGCATGTTGAATCCGCGCCAGTCGTGGTATTTGGTCACTCTGATTGGCTGTTAGCTAGCAAATCAGCGCTTGGAGCACCAACGGGATGTGACAAATGCAGATAAACAGTGAGCACGCCTTCGCTGCCTTAATCTTCTTACAAGTGAGGGTTGACACTGTAAGTATTTGACAACACCGTGTCAAGAACGTGAGGGTTTACTTCGCGTGGGAGTTCATCATGAGCGAAGAATATAGCTGAATGCATTGTTTACGTTTTTATAATCCGCCCCCGGCCAACAGCTTTCCGGTTGGAGTTTTCTAACCATGAGAAATGGTGACTACCGCCGCCGATGGTATGGAAGGGTATTACATCTTATACATGCGCAGAAGGTACTTTAAAGGTCGCTGTCTGTCGTTGCGGTATGCTTTGCCAGCGTGACGTGCCGACAGCCGGCCGGACGCCACAGGGGGTAAGCGTCTGCCACTGTTGGTGAACGTCGTTTTGGTGTATCAGGGCCTTTGCATGTTGTATTTGCAGACTTGAGCCACATAGTTGGAGGCGATGGACCAGTGTATTTTGCATACAAAACCGTAAAACATACCGGTACTGCACATCCACTCACAGTGGAAACCAATACACCACAATGCTGTCGACTAAAACCTTGTGTCTAGGTGTGGTTATTGTTATTTTGAGTTGACGTCTATTGATGACTGCTTCGTTCTGTCCACATACAGGTAGAAGAGTTAAAGTCCAGGTTAACAGAAACACAGCATGGAACTACAAATCCTGAAGGAAATCCGATTCAGACAAACACAAAGAGGTTTTTGCCCACACGAGGACCCGGTTGCCCGCCAGCTTTACCCGAAAAGCCACCATACCGTATTGAAGTTCCGAAAACAGACAACACAGGAACTCAGATGAAGGATGCAGTTCCTGCTAGTGGAGTCACAGTAAGTTCTTGTCTTTTTATATCTGAATGTGGTGCATCTTTTATTTGATCATGCTTGCGGACAATTCAGTTCTTTCTCTTGCTTTAATGTCTGGCAGCCAGTGGTTAACATGGCTGCGTCACAGTAGAGAGGTTCTGGGTTTTTCAGATCTAACCATTCTTTGTGGAGTTTACATCTTATACACTCTAAAAACAGTTGGGTTAAAAATAACACAATTCTGGGTCAAAAATGGACCGACACAAATTGGGTCAATTTGACCCACTTTCTTGCATTGTTTTGTACAAAACAGTCCATTTATGGGGTTATTTTTGCAGAAAACAGTTGTGGATCGGTCCATTTTTGACCCCAAATTGTGTTATTTTTAACCCAACTGTTTTTAGAGTGTACCCTGTCTGCATAAAAATAACCTGCATGTTAGGTTAATTAAAAACTCTAAATTGTCCATAGGTCTGAGTGTGACTGGTGACCAGTTCAAAGTGTACCCCATCTACAGCCCAAAGTCAGCTAGGATCGGCTCTCACTCAGGAGGATGGATGGATTTTATACATTAAAAAAAATGTTTCTGATGTGTGTTTCCTCCAGGCTCTGATGGATATCCTACGGCAGGATCGCAGGGAGGCTGCAGAGCAGAGACAGGAACTCTGCAACTTCATCACTAAACTACAGGGGGAGATACAAAGCAGTGAAGAGCACAGGGACAAGGTGAATGTTTTCTTGCAGACATTTATCAATGAACAGGTTCATAGTTTAGTGCTCATGAATTCATAGTTTTACTGTGTAATGTGAACTACATTTGCAGCTGCAATCACAGTGTGAGCAGCTACAGCTGAAGGTGAGAACTCTCCAGCTGGACTGGCAGACAGAGCAGAAGAGGAGCATGTCCTACTTTAACCAGAACATGGAACTTGAAAAGGAGAGGGACCAGGTCAGTGTTTACTTAGGGTCTTGACTGAGCCAGGATTCATGGCTCATGGGTGTCAACATCCCAACAATTCAGCTAATAGCCTGCAATAGACCTACATCCCTAGCTAGTATGGCATTTAACGTCCAGTTTGCCTGTCCATGTTCCTTTTTCCTTCAGGCCATGCGCAGTCGAGACAGCCTGCAGTTAGAGTACACCGACTGTCTATTGGACAAGAATCGTTTGCGTAAACGCATTGCAGAGCTGCAAGCCGACATGGAGCAGCAGAAGCGGGAGTTGGAGCGAGAGACAGAAAAAAGCAAGGAGCAAATGGATCAGAGCAGTCCCTGTCTGCACTGTGTAAGTCAACCCCGAGCTGACTGAAAGTGGAAGTCAACAAAAAAAATTCTTGACAATAGTATGTTCGATGTGTTCTGTGCCTCCACTAGTCTGAACACGGCATTCTGATTAATATTGCGTTTGTGGAATATGAGTTAAACAGCAACATGTTTAGCCGTCTTGGGGGCGGCCGTTTTGCCACCCTCTCTTGACTGAAAATGACATCACAGTTGCTCAGGGCTCAGATAACAACCAATCACAGCTCAGCTTCAGAAAACAGGTGAGCCGTGATTGATCGTTATCTGAGCCCTGAGCAACTGTGATGTCATTTTCAGTCAACAGCAAGTGGCAAAATGGCTGCCCCCTGAGATGGCTAAAACAGGTGGATTTTACTGCTTAACTCATATTTCATAAACGTAATATTAACCAGAATGCCGTGTTTAGACTAGTGGGGCTACAAAGAACATAATATTCTGAAGAAAATTTTGAAATTGACTTTCTTTTTAAGACTCCTGTTAATCAAGCAGTACAGTTCTGTCAATGTGAAGGTTGTCAATAAATGCAGTATGAAATTGGTCAGTACTAGTACAGACTAGTGACCCCCGGCCATATCCATAAACATTTTCGGCCCCTGGCCCGTTCCGACCCACGTCCCCACCACCCCACACACAAAAAAAATAAAAATAAAAAACGTGGATGATGCCCACACGGCAGAGATGCTAACGGAAGAGGTTGATTTAAAGACAATTAGCTGGCAAACTTACTATTCAAACCTGCTGTGGACACGCTTCAAACGCACCACTTACTCACGAATTTATCCAACTGCGTGTACTTACTTCCATTGCGAGCCCTGGGGTTGGTTTTGTCATATTGTATAATTATTTGGGTTCAACAGACGACAAGTCTGCAAGCATTCAACTAGTTACTTATTTTCCACACTTCCCCTCCTTCACACTTCTCGGCCTTCAAAATAAAAGCATGCCAGAAAAACACTACACAGCAGTTTTGCTACGGCGTATTTCCGGAAGTAGGAAAGCGTATGATGTGCCATACTTGAGTGCTGCACGCAGCTTGAATATACTCCCGGACACAAGTTGTTTTGAAAAGAAAAGAAAAGAAGCCTTTCACCGAGTAGGCTGAGATTAAATTTGGCCGCCTCGCGAGCACGTCACACGCATGAGGGCCGATTAGTGGGCCGGACTGAAATCCACTTCCGGCCATGCTTAGTCCAGCCATTTTTTAAAATTTGTCACCCCCCCCATCCCTCCGCCCCAAAAATGGGCATCCGGCCGCGCTAGAGGGTCCGACCGGTCCAGCGCAGGGACGGATTGCCCAGCTCTGGAAATAAGTACAATTACTGCTGTAATTACAGTGTAGTGGACATTGTCCACAACACCAAAAAAGAATAGAGGACATGGGGGTAGCAGTAGCTCAGTCTGTTTTTTACTGTGAGTCACAAATTGGATACCAACTCTGTGGATCAGGATATTAAGGTTGGGACAGGTTACTGGAGAGATGAACTGTTTTTTTTTTTTTTAACTCCTAAGTATTACCTAAGGTGCCCTTTCGCATGCCTGTGGTGATCTGTTCGTGCGTGTGAGTTGTTCTTTGTTACATATCCCTAAGGGCACAGACAAAGTAAATATGATTTATTACTATTATTATTGTAAAGCAAGTCGAGTAAAAATAAGATAGATAGAAATGTTTGAGCAGCAGCCAAGTATTATATAACATGTGATTCTTTGTACTGTGCTCTCCAGTCCCGTCTGTCACTGTGCAGTGAAGACCAGTGCTACGGACCCTGTTGCTCCCTTGGCCTGGACCTGAGCATTCCTGTTAATGGCAGCCATCGCCAGTTGCGGAAGGTCATCAAATAACTTAGTTTCTTTCTGGACTTTCCTGTGAGAATATATACTCAGACATAGGAGTTAGCATTTACCCTGTGTTTTATGTATCAGTTGGGAGCTACATATCACATGAATTGAAAACAGTGTGGACTATCCATGCATCCATCCATTACGGATTCCGCTTTATCCTCACGAGGGTCGCAGGGGTGATGGAGCCTATCCCAGCTGTCTTCGGGCAGTAGGCGGGGTACGCCCTGAAATGGTTGCCAGCCATTCCCAGACACATTGTGGACTAGTCCTAGGCAATGTTTGACACGTTAGTACATGCATAGAGCTGCAATCCTGGCGTGAGGTCATACCTGTACTGTACTTCTTTTCTTCTTTGTAACAGGCGTCCCCCAGAGGCCAAGCCAATGACAATTCAGAGGGTAGGTTGTTTTCACTCACAAGCCCAAAGGTGATCACCAAGTTTCTATTTCCTGGGTTCGTTTACTTACTTGGATATCGTGTCTGTCCGTTTTCCTGGTACAGATTCTCTTTCCAACTCTGAGGAGACTCCACTGTCATCAGTGCGTATCACACGGCTCAACTCACCTACAAATGTTGCTTAGGGATAGAGAGTAGAAAATAAATACATCTTTATCAACATCATTCTACATCCTCAGACAGAAGATGAGAAGGAAATAAATCGCCTCTCAACATTCCCATTTCCTCCTTGTATGAACTCCATCAACCGAAGATTCAATATAGAGTGAGTTTTTTTTAGTCTGTCATAATTCAACAACCACTACAGGTTTCTGATAGTAATTTCACATTGTCTGCCTTTTGAAAAGGTTCGACTTAGACTCTTGGGGCAGTGATGAGAATGACAGCGTTCCAGGTATTGTTAATTAGACATCATTTGCAAGTGCATCAAGATTTTCAGCAAGCTTTAAGTGAGTCTAAATTGTGTGTCAGGTGAACATGGTGAACCCTCTCTATGGGATTCTTGGAACTCTCAACATTCTCATCTCTTTCCGCCCAATTTGGTCAATCTGCCTGCTGTTGACGCACAACGACACAGTCCCAGCAGTCCAAGGTAGTTGTCGTTGTCCATAAAAACAAGTAAAACAAATTTGTTAAAACGGTCCACTTTTGTTTAAAATTATCATATTATGTGGTACGATTTTGCAAAATAAGATTCTGGGAGCATGACAACAACAACCTCAAAAGGATTCAGCTTTTACAGACCTACCCTCCAATCCAAACTATCATTATGCTTGCTCTATTTTAGGATATTTGCCATGTCTCCATCTTCAAGCCCTCCTGTGACGCCAAATCACGGAGGAGCCAGTCTGGCTGATGCCATTACGATAACCGGTGGAAACCAAACAGGAATCTTTGTCAGCCATGTTAAAGCTGGTTCAGTTGCAGAACAATGTGGGCTGAAGGAGGGAAGTGAGCTCCTGGAGGTATGTGTCAGCATCTGTGAGAAAGCAGCTGCATCGCTGTTTTGTTTTGTTTTTTCCAGATATGTATGTTGTGCAATGTTGCATGTCCACTTGCTGTCATGTCTGTACATCCAGAAGGTTTTAACCCTTTTAGACACTCATTAGAAATACTTAACTAGAAATGTGAATTTTTTAATCTCACAACAAACAATTATTGGACTATCATGAGACTTTTGACAACTTAGCGGGAAGTTAACCCAAACATATTTTTTTCAAGGGTATGTTCTATGCAGGTTCATCAGTTGAAACACGGCATTCTGATAAATATTGCGTTTGTGGAATATGAGTTAAGCAGCAAAATCCACCTGTTTTTAGCCATCTCAGGGGGCGGCCATTTTGTCACTTCTGTCGACTGAAAAAGACATCACAAATGCTAAGGGCTCAGATAACGACCAATCATGGCTCAGCTTCTGAAAACAGGTGAGCTGTGGTTGGTCATTATCTGAGCCCTGAGCAACTGTGATATCATTTTCAGTCAACAGAAGTGATAACATGGCCGTCCCCTGAGATGGCTTAAAACTGGTGGATTTTGCTGCTTAACTCATATTTCATATTAATCATATTGCCTTGTTTCAACTAGTGAGCCTACATAGAACATATTCTTTAAAAAAATATGTATGGGTTGACTTCCCCTTTAAATGTAAATATTATTACACTTGTTTCAATATACGTACAGCATTGTCATTGCCCACAATTATGGATATTTAGTTATCATATTTAGAGAAAAGAACCTGAAAAGATTAGGCGAAATAGTGTAGGATCCTGGTTATACGCAACATTTATGGTTTCCAAGCACATTGAATTGTTTTACTGAAAGAAAAAAACTGAAGGGGATTGAGAAACTTACTAATAAGACTTTAGCGTTATGTTTTTTCCTATTCAGCTAGAGCATGTTCTCTTCGGTGGAGGAAATGTTCTGCTCAGCCAGTGCACTGCGGAGGTAGCGCACTTTTCTCTGCAATGGTGGACTGAACCGTCCTCACTCAAACATCAGAGCAACCCAGAGGGTGAGTCGGTGTGCACTAAAAAAAACAGAGTTTATCATTTATTCAGTCATTTTGCTGAGTCTAAGCTGGCCCACTGCTTCTTGTTCTCAGCGTATGCCAAGCTGTGCTCCCAGCTTTCTTTACCTACTTCCAAGGGTGCTGACTCATTTTATGTGAGGGTCAATCTCAACATTGAGGCTCTCCGTGACCCATCGTCTCTGTGTGTGTCCTGTGATGACATCATACATGTCACAGACACAAGGTACAACGGCAAATATCATTGGCGCTGTTCCCTGGTGGACCCTCGCACAGCCAACAGCCTGCAGACAGGAAACATGCCTAACTATAATAGGTGGGTCATGTACATTCAGTACATTTCATCAATGATTGGGAAATGCGTGGTCGTAGTCAATCATTATTTCAATTTGTTGTTGTAGCTTTCCTTAAAATGCAACATAATCAGAGCTGCGTCGAAAATGTTCACTCTGACTTTCATGTGGCTGAATGAAAAAGATGAAATACCTCTCATTATGATAAGAATCTATTTTCTTATCCGGCCACAAAATGATGAATATAAAAATAATAACTATGCTGCATGCAAATTTATTTACAATATTTTCCATTTTCAGGGCGCAACAGTTGTTACAGAAAATGGCAGTGGAGCAAAAAGACTTCAAAAAGAAGGTGATGATTAGTCATTTGCATATTTATATTGCAAGATGGGTTTCAGGTATTCATTCATTTGTCACCATACACTAAAGTTCATGAAGAAATCCTCTAGTCAAGTCCGCCTGGTAAAGGCAGTGGACCCCAAATGGCATGGGATAGGGGCCTCACAGCAGGTTCTTTACACACTGAACAAACGTAAGAACCTCTCCCTGGGGGAGTTTCCAAAATTACAAAACTAAATCTTTCTCTCTGAATTATAAATGTCATGTTTTCTGCACATTTTCTTTTGCATCAAAGTGTGTGTGTGTTTACTTAGGGCATGAGGAGCATTTGATTCCTTACAGCCTGGTGCTCCCAGTAAAGGTTGAATCAAAGCGACCTGTCATCTTCTCACCATCTCTGCTGTCCCGTGGCCTCATAGAGAGGATGATGCAGCCTGTCGAGTCTGGTTTACAATACAATACCTGTGCAGCAGGTATGAATGAAATTACTATGATTTTTATAACTACTAATAATACTAAACTGCACCCTATCTCCGAACTGCACTGCACTCTTTTGTAGTTTGCTGTATGAGTTTATTTTTAATGCTCTTTAGAGCTGAGCTGTGTGAAGTGTTCTGTGTTTCTGCTGTGCATCAATCAATCAATCAATCAATCAATCAATCACATTTTATTTATAAAGCACTTTTCATACATAAAAATGCAACTCAAAGTGCTTTAAAACATTCAAAGCAAAACATAGATAATTAGAAAAAAAAAATTATCTTCAATCAAAAGAAAAGATAAATTATTTAAAAGTTGTTGAAAGCCAAACTAAAAAGGTGTGTCTTGAGCTTCCTCTTAAAAATATCAACAGTCTCTGCAGACCTGACGTCCTCTGGCAGGCTATTCCAAAGGTGAGGACCAAAACGGCTGAATGCAGCCTCGCCATGCATTTTGGTCCTCACCCTTGGAATAAATAAAAGGCCGGCGCCAGAGGACCTCAGGATCCGCGAAGGTTGGCATGGTAAAAGCAAGTCAGATAAATAAGATGGCCCAAGACCATTAACACATTTATAAACTAATAAAAGTACTTTAAAATCGATCCTGAAACACACAGGGAGCCAATGCAGCAATTTCAAAACTGGCGTAATGTGCTCCCGCCCTCTGGTTCTCGTCAGCACCCGAGCGGCTGAATTCTGCAGTAGTTGCAGTGGTGAAATGCTCTTTGCATGTGACAATAAATCATGTTGGACCCTAAATAAACTATTGTCACTCGAGGAGCTAGGATTTTTTTCCTTGGAGGGCCATGGGGGACTCAGGGATATCCCAACATTTTTTTTTTTTTTTTTTTGCAAACCCCCAAAAAATCTTCAGAAAATGCTGATGAAAATTAATTATATGTTCCCTACGAGGGATGGGGGGAAATGTGGAAAAAAAATTCCCAGTAAATATTACAAAAACCCAAAAGTCATTATCTGGTCTGGCACCTGGGGGTGCAAGCATATTTCAGGAGGGGACCAGTGCCCCTGCTGCCCCACCTCTAGCTCCACTAATGACTGTAGTATTGTCACCAATCTCTAACCTGTCATTCCGACTCATTTGTAGAGACAATACCACCCTCTCAGAGGAGAGACAAGAGAATATTTCTGTTGGATTCCCAGGCTCAAGAGCCAGCTCTGGGCATACGGCTCGAGTCCATACAGGAGGTCATTAACCAGGTGATACAAAACATTATTTTTCAGCTTGTCATCATGTGTCATTGCAACAATATTTTTGACCTCATGGCTCACTCACAAACTCCCCATCAAGTGAGTTTGCAGGTCAACCCACAGCTACTTTTACTACTATAATGTATGTCTATGGTCAAAATGCAGTAAAATTACATGCCAGAGCTTCTTCAAATTCACATCTTTCATGCCCGTTATAGGACAAACACTGTTTGTTGGAGCTGGGGCTGCCATGTGTTGAGCCTTTGCTGAGACAAGGGATTCATCCTATTGTTATCCACATCCTGCCAAAGAGCAAAAAACACAAGAAGCTAAGGTAAGAGCCCACTGGTTTGAATGTGTCTGAATATGTGGTGAGCAGAGGTTATCCTCGCACATTGACAAGTGGTGAACAACGATCCTCACTGGAAAATCAAATATTGCCCATGTTTCATTGTGTTATGGAAAAATGATTTTCCATTTTCAGGGTATTGTTGAATTTTCGTCACGAGACAAATTCATCAGTGTGGCGTGAGTGTGATGAAATAAATATAATATGAACAACACAACATAGATGACGTAAAGTCCTTTTGTTTGTATTATTTGGTGAAATAGACTCATCTAAAACAATCTGCTATTAGAATTTATGATAATGTATTTATTTATAATAATTTATTTAATCAATTTCTTATTTGACTGATGAGTTTAAACAATACTTTATAAAAATAACGACACAGTGATTAGAGAGTAGGCGGCACGGTGGTGGACTGGTTAGCACGTCCGCCTCACAGTTCAGAGGTCGTGGGTTCGATCCCAGCTCCGGCCTCCCTGTGTGGAGTTTGCATGTTCTCCCCGTGCCTGCGTGGGTTTTCTCCGGGTACTCCCACATTCCAAAAACATGTGTGGTAAGTTGATTGGACACTCTAAATTGCCCATAGGTGTGATTGTGAGTGCGGATGTTTGTCTCTGTGTGCCCTGCGATTGGCTGGCAACCGATTCAGGGTGTCCCCCGCCCACTGCCCGAAGACAGCTGGGATAGGCTCCAGCACGCCCGCGACCCTTGTGAGGAGAAGCGGTATAGATAATGGATGTATCGATGGATGATTAGAGAGTAGAAAATGAGTGACTCCAAACACAGCCATTGTCGCAACCACCTAAATTTATTATAGAATTACATTTTGAAAACAACAACAATTACTTGGTCCTGGTTATTAATTTTACCCATAGAACCCTTCTCCAATTTTTTACACCAACTATCACTTCAAAAAATACCTAGCTCATCATCAACTCATGCCATATTTTGAGAACCACTGCTAGTCAATCGAGGAGATATGCCCATCATCAAGCATTTTATTTTAAAAAGTAAACATACACTACGTATACATGTTCATTTTAAATGTTGAACGTGAACCTGTTACACAATAATACAATACAACACAATACATCTGTATTTATATATGCAAATGTGCTCGTAGATTGCCAACCATTTTCTCTCATCCTTCCATATTGCAAACAGAAAGTTTTTTCCACGGTGTGCAAACGAAAGTGTGATGGAGGAAATGTGCCAGGCGGAACAGTTGCAGCTCGAGTCTCTGCCCCTGCTCTACTGCACTTTGGAGCCCAGCACATGGAGCTGCACAGAAGAGCTGCTCACAGCCATACGCAATGCCATCATTAGTCAGCAGATGTCAGTCGTTTGGGTTGAGCTAGATAGGCTGCAATAATGTAGACCAGTGTTACAGAGACTTGCAGAATAGTAAGTATTAGTCAGGATTTGTCAACAAACCACAACCAGCTTTCTAATGTGGGTTGATTTCAAATCTCTTGTTTGATTGTGTAGACTCCTTTTAATTCACTTTGGTGTGGATTGTTATGTTGTCATGTAGCTGTACTTGTTGTTATAGTGCCGTGATTTATTTACTTTTCATCTACTCACTGCATTGGTGGATAGTTAAAGGTACACCTTAAGCAACATTGTAGCTCAATCAGTGGCCATTCAGAGCTGTCTTTAGTTGCGGGTCAGGACACAAAGAGAGTTTGTATTTTGGACATAAAACTGTGCCAAAAAATACAAGTGACTCACTGTGGGGACCCATGACTGGACAAGCCAAAAGTCACAACCACATAATTGATCTAATTGTTTGTGGTGATAATTGCTGAACTGCAATATTTTCTTAAGATAGTTGGTCAGTTCTTTTTTAAATTATTATTATTTTTTACTCTTTAGAGGTTCAGCAGTGCTGCCTCTTTACCTGTGCACAGCAAGTGTGCTTACTTTTTACTGCATTATTTTTCCAAACGGTTGGTTAAAAATAATAAAATTCTTGTAAGAAGAAAAAACGTGTGCTTAATCTGTGTGCTTAAATGAATTCTTCACAAATAAAATATTTAATGTAATTACAAAATTTCAATAATAGTGAGCAGTCAGGGTCAGAAGGGCCTTCTCTGATGGCTTAAAACACTAGAACAAACTCGGACCTACAACCTAATAAGGCTGCAACTAACGATTATTTAAATAATCGATTCATCTGTTGGTTATTTTGTCGATTAAACAATGAATACAAAAACATGTTTTCATTTCCATCCCTTTATTAAAAAACATGACATTACTTCAAATTGACAGTGCAGAAAATGCACAAACACAAATTAATGGTGATTTGGTTACTGGCTTGGTCCGTAACATGTCAGTAAATTATGGATGTAACATTTTTCAAAATATCAAATAGTGCTTGAAAATGTTTTTTTTTAATCCTTGTCCCTATCTCTTGATGACAAACTTACATGTCAACTATAACAGATAAAATAAGATTTTAATCAGATTTTGGGGGTATGAGTTTTTTTAATGTCTTTCTTATAATTGTTAAAACATTTTGTTTTATGACATACATATTTTGAATTGGCATTATGCTCTGAAGTTGTGTCTTTCAACATCCGTGCAACCTTGTTACCAAAACAAAGGTTTTAACCATCTAGAGTAAGAGTAAAAAAAATGAGCCATATTAACAGCAGACAGGACATCATCAAACTACGGTAATTGCTCTGACCTTGGGTAGACCTCTCTTCTATTTTTCAGATTTTTCCAATGTTTTAGCCATAATTGTATGTATCACTTAAACTAAATAGCACAATCCTTTTACTCATACACGGGTCAAAAAATGTTTGCTACATATTTTAATCAGAGATGAGTTATAGGGGAAATCAACCACAACATGCAAAATTTTGTTTTTGTGTTTAATTTCAGGTAACGACCAATCACGGCTCACCTGTTCTCTGAAGCTGAGCCATAATTGGTCGTTACCTGAGCCCTGAGCAACTGTGATGTCATTTTCAGTCGACAGAAAGTGACAAAATGGCCGCCCCCTGAGATGGTCTTCTCAAACCTTCCCTTCTTATCAAAGATTGTTGAGAAAGTCGTTTTTAATAAACTCAGTAAAGTCTTGAACTCAAACGGACTATTTGACCAATTCTAATCAGAATTCCGACCTCATCACAGTACAGAAATAGCTCTTATCAAAGTACTAAATTACATAAGATTGAACACTGATGCAGGGAAGGTGTTGGTGCTAGTCTTATTGGATCTCAGTGCAGCATTTCATACAATTGATCATAACATACTGTTGAACAGGTAGGAAACTTGGGTGGGATTAAATGGCATAGTCCTAAAATGGTTTAGGTCTTGCTTAGAGTAAAGAAGTTACTTTGTGAACGTTGGAAGTTTTGAATCAGATCGGATGGCCATGATATGTGGGGTCCCTCAAGGGTCAGTCCTTGGGCCCCTTCTGTTCAGTCTGTATACGTTACCTTTGGGTCAAATGCTTCAGAACACCAATGTTGGCTATCACAGTTATGCAGATGACACACAGCAATATATATATATATCAATGTCCCCAAATGACACCAGTTCAATCATTTTTATTGTGTCACTGTTTAGAGCAAATTAACAACTGGATGAATCAACATTTCCTTCAGCTAAACCAAAACAAAACATAGGTAATTGTTTTCTGCAAAAAAGAATAGACGTTTTCTGTTAAAAAGTACCTGGAGTCACTGTCTTTTGTAACCAAATATCAAGTCCGAACTCACTCTAATAGATTCAGACCTGACTTACAGCAATCATATAAAATCAATCACTAAAACAGCCTTTTACCAGATGAACAACATACCCAGATTAAAGGCTGCTCCATGCTCCAAGCAGACCAGGAGAAACCTACCCATGCTTTCATCTACAGTAGACTTGTAACGATCTTCTTACTGGTCTTCCTCAAAAGAGCATCAAACAGCTGCAGAACAAAAATCGGAACATATTACTCCAGTCCAAAAGGCTTTACACTGGGTCCCAATCAACTGTAGAATAAAATTTTAAAATGTTGCTAATGGTCTATAAATCACTGAATGGTTTGGGTCCTGAATACATTAACGAAATTCTGATTGAATATACTGTAAACCCTGTTGGGCGCTGAGATCTGCAGACTTGTGTCAATTAGTGGAACTCAGAGTTCAAGGTAAACATGGTGAAACTGCATTTAGCTGTTATGCTGCACACAAATGGAATAAGTTGCCAACAGAAGTGAAGTCAGCCCCGACTAGTGTAAATGCTTTTAAATCCGGGTTAAAAACCTTTGTTTTTTTCCTCATACCTTTGATTAAGGTCCTCTAAACAACTTTAAATATTGTTTTCTTTTATATATTTTAGAAACCTACTTTTATTTCTGTACTTTAAAATGTTTTTAAAGTTTTTTGCTAATGTGCTTAAATGTTGTCAACGTACATTCTAGTAATTTGTTAGCTATGTTTGTTTTCTCTGCTTTGCTTTTGAATGTTGTTCACTGTTGCATTTGCAAATGCTTGTAGGTGTCTTTGCTTGTGTGAAGCACGTTGTTGCCTTGTGTATGAAATGTGCTATATAAATAAAACTGCCTTGCCTTGCCTTGCCTAAAAACGGGTGGATTTAGCTGCTTAAACTCATAGTTCACAAACACAATATTAATAAGAATGTCGTGTTTAGGCTAGTTAAGGTGCATAGAACATTTTCTTGTAAAGAAACGTTTGGGGTTGATTCCCTTTCTAAGTTTTCATTGATAACAAATCTGCCCTAGTTTTTCCTCCTGCACAAAAGGTTTTCATAATAACAATAATAATAATAATAATAATAATTATTATTATTATTATTAGTAGTAGTAGTAGTAGTAGTAATTAATATTATTATTATTATTATTATTATTATTATTAGAGCATTAGCAGAACCATTAACAAAGCATTAGCATTAACTTTTTTGGGGGGAAAAAATTCCATCAAGACACCTTTATATCGCTCAGCTACAGAAATATAAACTGGTTGATTAGCATATGATATTGAAAATGTGCTTAAAAAAACAAACGCAAAAACGGACTCGGTCATTTTATTTTGTACGTATGTTTTTTTTTTTTTGCTATTCATATTAATTGGGAATTGCTTTAAATTAGACTCTGTGTGGCGGCACGGTGGACGACTGGTTAGCACGTCTGCCTCACAGTTCAGAGGTCGTGGGTTCGATCCCGGCTCCGGCCTCCCTGTGTGGAGTTTGCATGTTCTCCCCGTGCCTGCGTGGGTTTTCTCCGGGTACTCCGGTATCCTCCCACATTCCAAAAACATGCTTGGTAGGTTAATTGGACACTCTAAATTGCCCCTAGGTGGGATTGTGAGTGCGGATGTTTGTCTCGGTGTGCCCTGCGATTGGCTGGCAACCAATTCAGGGTGTCCCCCGCCTACTGCCCAAAGACAGCTGGGATAGGCACCAGCACGCCCCGCGACCCTTGTGAGGATAAGCGGTACAGATAATGGATGGATGGATGGATGGATAGATTCTGTGTTTCCATTTTCACTTGTAGTAGTTTTAATGTAAGTTTGGCCATGGCACCCTTACCTCTAATTTATGACGACATCTCCCTCTGGTGGATGGTATCAGGATGGCAATCTCTCCTCCCCTCGGTGATCAACAACCAGCCAGTGAAATGTTATGCTGCTTGGCTAAACCTCCTCCTCAGTCCACACAGAAGCAAAATGGCCGATAGTAAACTAACAGATCTTACAGCGTCTGCCACTTACCTGGGGGTCATTATTTGTGTTTTGTTTACAGCCTGAGAACTACAGTCGTGCAAAAGGTTACTAGCCTTCCTACGATTCACGTTTCGGTGATGTCATTTCTTATCCAACTTAGCCTTGAAAGCCTCGAAGAACTAGCTCGCTAAGCTAGCTTACCTAGCTAGCCCGTAGGTCTGCGAGCATTTTTTTTTTTTTGCACGGGACGCACTTTATTTCCGATGTGATTCCCGAGGTGAGTCAACCTTTTGCCAAATACATATTTCTTGGCGTCTTTGGTCGTTTGTGTGCTCGTTGTTGCCTCCGCGGTTACGCAGGTCAAAGGCATTTTGGAGTCTGCTTCGACTGCGTTGCAACGCGGTACGTGAGTGCATCGTAAACATAGTTATTAATAAGTGACATGTTGTCGAGAAGTGACATGTTGTTACATTGACGATTGAGTGTAGTGGATAGTAGGCTCTGGCTTGAATTTGTGCTTGCATTTTGTGGCCATTTCGCGTATTCTATATGTAAGTTAGGTCAAATAGGGTGCACAGTTTGGGAGTAACGGGTTTATTGACTTGACGTGCTGACTGGATCCGTCGGGCGTAGCAGTGTCTGATGGTCATGACCCCCTCTTTGCCCCCAGGCTCTTCCGGTCACTGCGTCCGTGCATCAGCTCGCAGGTCAGCTAGCTGCTTCAGTTGTGGTGGCCCCGAGCATCCTTTTCAAGCGTTACATTGGACACAAACGTGTGGACGTGTTCATAGCATGTGTTTGTATGTTTGTTGATGTCCTAATGTATTATAGGTCATAGTAAGGACCATTCATAATCTGGACATTGCAACATTGCTGTATTGCATTGCATGTGTGTTTAGAGCTCAACTTTATTTATAGCGCACTATAAAAACAACCACAGCTGCATATAAAGTGCTGTACATAAATTAAAAATCAGACATAAAAAGAGTTGAAAGCCAAAGAATACAAATATGTTTTAGGGCAACTTTTAATGATGGATAGAGAGTCGGTTCAAGGGGAGTTCATTACAATTATTGTTTCCCTATGACCTGTATTTTCAAGGCTGAATTTTGATATGAGTTAAGAACAATAAAAACATGGTATTGGTTAAGCCTACATATAAGCATATACGTAATTTATATGCCAGGTTTTTTAAAAATGTGCTGCTGTTCAAAATGTCTAAAACCGAATTGTAAGAAAACTGAAGCAATAATTCTAACAGGAAATAATGTAATCTAATTAAGCAACTCCAGACCCCCAGAACTATTTAAAAAAACATTTTATGGTGAACAATTGAAGTTTGATATACAGAAAAACATTTGAATTAAATATAAGTTGAATTCTGAACGAATTCTTGAATTCTGTGGTGTTTCCCATCACCTTTCTCAAATAGCCAGCAATGGGGATTTTTTTTTTCTTTGAAGCATGAACGCAAATTACTTTGGTACGTACCATTTTCAACTGTATGAAAAGCAAGCGGATGTACGAGAACTTGGACATGATTTTGAGAAAAAGAATGGTAGAAAACTGAGGTTTCACTGTACTGTACCATGAAACCTCGTATATTTGTGATTCATTCGCTCATAGTTTTTTGGGATTCTATCATCCGTTATTTGCTGAATGTCTCATCTATTTTCTGTTTTTGTGGTTGGACAAGCAAAAAAAAAAAGGATTATTTTGGCACCATCTAGTGTTGCTGTTAAGTTGAATTCATTGATAGTGTAACAAACTGTAGGTTCATGCTTGTGTACATTCTAGATGCATGCTGTTCATGCTTTCCTCTCCACTTTTAAGTCGGGATGCACTGAAAATTTGGCCACCAAAAAGTTCCCAAAAGTGCATTTTCCGCTTCGGTCTGAAAGACTTTTGTTCCCAAAACAACACTGCCAAAACAGGATGTTGTGATGACGCAAGCTAAACTGAGCAAAGGTGTTGCCTTCATACAGGGAAATGAGGCCAAAGCCAAAATTCCCCGACCGCGTCGCTAACCATTAGCCTGGGCGGAGAAGGCTACGTGGCTGCCGGAAAATTGAATTTAATTAACTTGGATAGTTTAGCCTTTGGAGAGCTTTTACATGTTGCATTTTAATAAACATGATAATATCTTTAGTGAATTGAATCATAATCCCACTGAATCGAACCGAATTGAATTGTTACATTTTAAAATTATTCCATCCTTGAATCGTACTGACTTATAATGTGAATGGAATGCGTCCTTGAAGTGACACAGATGCGCACGAAACAAGACGTCATGTGTCTAGTTCGGTCTGTAAAGGCCCTGATAGATCAAACCGACGTCGGAGGGCATGAAGCATCGTAGCGTATGAATGCTCCGTCTGTTTGGTGTAGTGGCCACCGTCGTAGTGTCGTAACCCGTCTGTAAGCGTCTTGCGGGCGGTTACGCATGTTGAATCAGCGTCGCCAGTCGTGACATTTGGTCACTCTGATTGGCTGTTAGCTAGCAATTAAGCGCTCGCAGCACCAACAGGAAGTGACAAATACGGAAAAACAGTGAGCACGCCTCCGCTGCCTTAATCTTCTTACAAGTACAAGAGCGAGGGTTGACAATGTAAATTTCACAATGCCGTGCCAAGAACATGATGGTTTACTTCGCGTGGGAGTTCATCGTGAGCGAAGAATATACTGAATGCATTGTTTACGTTTTTATAATCCGCCCCAGGCCAACAGCTTTCCGGTTGGATTTTTCTAACCGTGAGAAATGGTGACTACTGCCGCCGATGGTATGGTATGGAATTACATCTTATGCATGCGCAGAAGGTACTTTAATGGTCAGCGTCACTGTCTGTCGTTGCGGTGTATTCCTCCAGCGTGACGTGCCGACAGTCGGCCGGACGCCACAGGGGGTAAGCGTTTGTCCCTGTTGGCCAGCGTCTTTTTGGTCTATCTAGGCCTTAACATGTCACAAACCAGGCACAAATGTCGGTCATTGTTTTCCAAGTGAGACCAGATGTTTGGAAATTGTTTATTATTTTGATTTACCGCAAATATAATCTGCTTTCATGAAGGACTACAGAAGTGTGATAATATTCACTATTGAGGGGTTGAAAATCTGCAGATTTGGGCAATTGTTAAACAAGAAGTCACATTGGATGCGTATCCGATTTATGTCAAAATATGAAAGACCTGGGTTGGATTTGTATTGTTGTTCACATGATCTGTAAAAATCAAATTCATGACACATTGTGCCAAAAAATCGTAATTGACCTTCAGTATGAACATAGCCTTAGTCAAGAATTTTTTTCATGCTTTTAATTTACAGAATTACATTTCTTTCGGTTTTCGGTATTGAGGTCCACATTTTCGGTTTTTAGCTTCTTGCACTTATTTTCATTTAAATGCATCCCTAACTTTTAAGTGCAACGCCACAAAATGACAGCTAAGCTACTTTGAAGCACTACCAAAAGCATATGAGCCATGACAATGTATTTGTACCCTATTGTGCAAACAACTATATTTTTGGGACTTAGTCGCTGTGGACTAAGTCGCACTAGTCACAGCTGCATCATGAAGAAAAAACAATATGTAGGCTGCTTCGCTCCTGTTTACGTTTGTTAGTTTTATATAGCACTATGGATGCATTTCTCATTTGATAATGTCACTTAAATATAAAGTGAGAAAAGGTAAGCAGCCATAGTTGTGTTGCATAATTTTTTTACAGAATAACTGAAAATATATATCGTAGTGTATCATTATCTATCATATTATAAAAAATGGCCTTAACGTGATAGATTTTTTCCTTATCGCCCAACACTAACTATGGAAAATGGAAAAGTTTTTCTCTTCAGTTGAAAATGGCTTACTGTACTTGCCATGACTACTACTACTACTTCTTCAAATTTTTCTACTTTCTGTTGGAAAATACTTTTGTTGCATTACTGCCAGCTCCTTTAGCACCCTAATGTAGGTGGCCGCCAGCGATAATGCATGATAAGGAATGCAGATTTTGGGTGCCAGTCCGGGCTCTAATTTCCATATATACAAGTCTCGTTTGAGCATAAGTTGCAGGACGAGCCAAGCTATGAAAAAGAAACGTGTGACTTAAAGTCTACGGTACGGTAGTTTATTGTCCACTGTTCGGCACTGTCGAAGGGAGGATCTGCTAGGGCTGGGCCAATAATTTGATATCAAAATATGTATCGCAATTGACACATGATCGATACCAATAGAAAATGCCTTCGATAAAACGTTCGATAGAAAAACAAACCCGATCGCAGCATGGTGCGTGATGTAGGCAGCGCGCTTCCGCCTCCAATGAAGAAGCAGCTTTTAAACCAACGAGGAAGAAGCATTTAAACCAACAAGAAGAAGCTGTTAACTCAACGAAGCATGCTCGCGGGCCCTGCGGCCGTGCGCTATGCTCGCGGGCCCTGCGGCCGTGCGCTATGCTCGCGGGCTCGCCGGCTGTACGCGGTGCTCGCACCCAGCGAGCGAGCGCCGTAACTTTGCTCAAATAAATGACCACTCGACTCAGTGCAACTCTTACAATTAAATTATATTATGCATGATAACCTTATTAAAAACCCGTGGATGGAGCCATGGCGTACAAGTAGAGGAGTTCTTGTCTTTGACACGCTAGCAGTAGTTAGCCTTATCCGACACCGGCATCGCACCCAAGGTAAAATCAAGCAAGTAAAATATGAATGGACTATGGCAATAGTGAGTCGGCTGAAAAGATAAAATAGTCCCAAGATGGTTGGTCAACATCGATGATGTATGCACTGCAAGAAAGTATTCGTTCACTTACATTGGATGAACATTGAATGAAGCCTAATATGTGTCAACATCTGCTTTATGGTAGACCTAATGCAAATAAGCATTTACAATGCACTGATGGAGGACAAACTGCACATTACACTACATAACGATTTACAAAAAACATCCATCCATTATCTATACCGCTTATCCTCACAAGGGTCGCGGGGAGTGCTTGGAGCCTATCCCAGCAGTCCTCGGGCAGTAGGCGGGGACACCCTGAATTGGTTGCCAGCCAATCGCAGGGCAGACAGAGACAAACAAACATCCGCCCTCACAATCACACCTAGGGGCAATTTAGAGTGTCCAATTAACCTACCAAGCATGTTTTTGGAATGTGGGAGGATACCGGAGTACCCGGAGAAAACCCACGCAGGCACGGGCAGAACATGCAAATTCCACACAGGGAGGCCGGAGCCGGGATCGAACCCACAACCTCTAAACTGTAAGGTGGACGTGCTAACCAGTCTACCACCGTGCTGCCCGTACAAAAAACAGTTAACTGTTATTTAAAGTTATTTTAAAAATGTTAAGAAAAGGTTTAAAACAAAATCAATAATTATCAATATTGACTGATATGAAATTCTTAGATTGTGACAGTTTTTCAAACATTTCTCAGCCCTTCTAAGCACATTATCTTTAAAATTGAGTTAATTTAATCTTTATATCGACTGGTTTATTTCACTCTTTCATAGTTACATTGACCTCTTATTAAAGTTTTAAGTGTTATGTTAAAATAAAATAACCTAAATGTATTTTTCTTCGGGTCATTATTTTCAATAGTTTAAAAAAAGAAAAAAAATCAATATATATCGATATCGACCAATATGAAACACTTATATCTTGAAACGTGATATACTTTTCAGTCATATTGCCCAGCCCTAGATCTGCCTCCAGATAAGAATCACTGGTTCACATGACTTGGAATGAATTAAATACCGGTACTTTTCCCTAATTACCTTTGCTAATTCTAAAAAATGTCTACCAAAGTCCATAAAAGTCTTTGTGCCGATCCTGTATTTATTTATTTTTTATTTTTTTCATTGCAAGACTTTCTTGGTAAATAATTCTTAGTTATACTATAATTCATTTTGTATGTATGTGTACTATGTTCTCTTCACAGACAGGAGAATCAGGAAAGGGAAGCGCAGTTAATGGAAGACAAGAAAAAGAAGAAAGACGACAAAAGGAAAAAGGAAACTTCTCAGAAGGTCAACGGGATCATGGTTTTGCATTGCTCATCTTATTGTTTTTAGTTTACCTTCTCGTTATCAAATGCATGTAACCAGCATTTTAATACATTAGGTTATGGTTTTGGTCATAAAGCTATTGAAGTCTTAACAGTGGATATAGAAAGTGTACACACCCCTGTTCAGATGTCAGATTTTTGTGATGTTAAGAAATTAGACAAGGTTAAATGTTTTTTTTTCCATCTTTAATGTGACCTATAACCTGTACAACTCAATTGTAAACAATTGAAATCGTTAAACTCAATTCACTGCCATCGACGTATTATTCTTTTCACAGTGCAACCATTCAATCCCAGGAATTTATATATATATTCTTCAATCTTTTTCAAATGTTAGGGTAGCAGAGGGTCTGAAGATGTCTGGCAGTGAATGAGTTAAAGAGGTAAAACTAAACAACATAGGGGTCGTGCAGACCATGCTGTGTTCAGAATTCACTAATCACAATCATAGTATGGTAAGTTAAAGTTTGCACACACCTGCCACCATTTGAAGTGCCTCTGATTAACCACCTAAATTTTAAGCGATTCTAGCACGCTTTTCCTGACATTTTTTGTCACATCTTACGGCACAAACATGGTACACAGAAAGTGTTGACAGCATCAGAGAGATCACATTGTTTAAAATGTATCGGTCAGGAGAAGAGGACAAAATAATTTACAAGGCATTTAATATAACATGGAACAAAGTGAAGACTGTCATTACCAAGTGAAAGAAATATGGAAAAACAGTGACATCACCCATAACTCGATGTCCCTCCAAAATGAAAGAAAGATGAGAAGAAAGGTCAAAGATGCTGTCAAGAGGCCTACAGCAGCATTGAATGAGCTGCAATTCTGACAAGTACTGGTTGTTTAGTACATATGACAAAAATCTCTCCTTTTCTTCATACGTCTGGGCTTTGGGTTAGCGTAGCAAGGCAAAAGCCTTATCGTATAAAGAAACAAAAATATCTACCGGTACTTTAAATCTCCCAAATGCATGTTTTTGGCCAGATTTTGAAAACGTACGTTTGGCACAAACACTACTCAACTCCAAAAAGAGCACCATACCTACAGTGAAGTATGATGGTAGCAGTATCTAGCTTTGGAGCTGTTTTTCTTCAGCTGGATCTGGACTGGGGCTTTAATCAAGGTGAAGCGAACTATGAACTGTTCAAAATACAGTACCAGTCAGGAACATCGGAAACTGTCATATCACAAAATCCTGGTTTTGAACACAGATCTGCAGACTTTTTATATCCACTCTACATACATTTTTATTAGGGCTGCACAGTATATTGAAAAGAATATCGATATCGCAACGTTGGCCCATGCAGTATGCGTATGCCAAAGACATGCAATAAGTTTCTTATGGAATTGTATGCTTTTATCTGAATTTGACCAGTCAGACGCCAACTTTCATTATCTAGGGTAATTACAATGAATAAGGTAAGAATGCATTGATCTTGCTTATTTTACCGACACAAAATGTAATTCTTTAGTTAGAAGTGTTATTTCATTAGGTACATGTTAAATATCACAATAATATCGCTATTGCTATATTCAACAACCATATTATATATTATTATAATATCATGCAGCCCTAATTTTCATATTGCCATTTTGTCATAAATTGGAAAGTTACAGGCTTGCATCATGCAAGCCTGTAACTTTCCAACCTGACCCAGTTGCTCATTTTTCTTTAGGTCCCAGAACAGAACGTCAAAGGTAAATATGACTGTTTTTCAATTTTTTTTGTTTTACTCTGTCATGATTGTATTTCATAATGCCTCTAATGGGTTGCATTTTTTTCTGTAAAAGTACTGTATGCTATTATTGGGTTGGTCGATTAATCGATGATCAATACATTTTATTTTTTTAATTGTCAGGTTGATTTATTTTCCTTTTTTGACAGCTAGTTCAAAGTGCGTCCTTCTTGAGATGCATTGCAGATTCACAACAAAATGGCATCGCACAGAGTAGATCTATATTACAGAAGCACATTTAGTGTTGCCAAGTTAGGGATTTGGTAGCTACAGTATAAATAAGCACATTTTCCAGCCTAGTGGCTGTTTTACAAAAGAGCAACTTCACAACTTTATTTCCTGTTAAGAAACAGACAACATTATGACAAGAAAGTCCGGTGGAAGCCCTAAACCGAGGTGCTCTTTATTGTTCCAGTGCCAGAATCAACCAAGCCCTCCTGTTCCCAGCAACCCACCACCCCAGCCTCAGTTTCCCCCAGCCCTGGACCTGTTGACCCCTCGCCCCCAAATTCTAGTGCCAGCGGGCTTTCTGCACCAGTTCCTCCTGGTGGCGGGAACAATGCAAAGCAGCGGACTGCTGTGGCCAACGGACAGCCCTCCTCCCTTTCTGGAAACCAAACTTCTCAGCAGCAGCGATACATGTCCAGAGAGGTTCCACCAAGGTTTCGCTGCCAGCAGGACCACAAAGTGCTACTGAAGAGGGGGCAGCCTCCACTGTCCTCCATGCTGCTCGGGGGAGGTGGGGGAGATGAGAGCACTGGTGGGGTTGGGGTAGGCAGCGGCTGGGGTGCCACATCACCTCTTTCCTCAAAAGAAGCAGATAACGCCAATGCAAATACAGACACAGGTAGGTTCCACAAAAAAGGGTATTAATTTGAATATGCAGTCTATTGAGGCTCATGGGCGACTACTGTACATAGATTTGTCCCTTTTAAAGAGGAAATCAACCCAAACATATTTTTTTCAAGAATATGTTCGCAGCAGGCCCACTAGTTGAAACACGGCATTCTGATTAATACTGTATTGCGTTTGTGGAATATGAGTTAAGCAGCAAAATCCACCTGTTTTTAAGCCATCTCGGGGGCGGCCATTTTGTCACACTTTTGTCAACTGAAAATGACATCACAACTACTCAGGACTCAAGTAATGACCAATCACGGCTCAGCTTCGGAAAACGGGTCAGCTGTGATTGGTCCTTACCTGAGCCCTGAGTAGTTGTGACAAATATGAACTTATGCTAAATCCTTGTTGTAACATTTCTTTTTTCGTCTAGATTCGAACTTGGGTTCATCCTCTCCTTCACCACCCAGCACAACATCCTCATCACGTGTCACTGCTCTGTCGTTATCTTCATCTACCAATTCAACTTATGCAAATTCCACATGGGGGGCAGGATCTGTCAGCCTGTCCTCCTCTCAGGGTTGTGACAAGATCATTGTGGATGGGACTGATCTGGACAGCTGGCCTAGCATCCAAGGCACAGCCAAATTAAGTTCTGATGGATCTGGAGGAGGGGTGCAGGAGCAAGACGGCCCCGGTAACAAAAACAGTAGTGCCTCATTTCATGAGAAGAACCTCCCGCAGATAGGCGGAGGAGCAGTTGACGGAGGCGCAGGGAAAGTGGACAATCCCTCCTCGCCTTTTTCTTTGTCCCCTTTTTCATCACAAAATGAATGTGTTCAGACAGGTGGTGTCATGTGGAGCTCCTCCACTGTCCGCCGGGTGGAGGCAGGATTGGGATCAGCAGCATTTTATAATTCCAAAGTCTCCCATCTGCTTCCTGGACCCCAAGAGAGTCCTGCAGATGGCAACAGCAGTCTCCCTGGTGCCACTTTAAACCCCAATGTGAACCCCTCTGCCTGGCCAGCCCTAGTGCAGGGGAAGATATCGACTTCAGCTACTTCGCTACATTTGTCCTCACTTCCTGTCAGCACCACCACTCTCCCTCACGAGCACACCGAGACAGCTGAATTAGACATGAGTACTGAACAACAACATCCCTTGGGAAACCTAGGGAAAGAGCTGGGTTCATGTGAAGGAGCACAGGGAGTGGGGCCAGGACCAAATCGAGAAGATGGCGACAAGAGAGAAACGCAATCCGATGCTGAAGGAGAAGGGAGCGTGAATAAATCTGGTCCTTCGTCTTCCTCTTCTGCTGTTTCTTCCTCTTTGAACCTTTTGACTCCAGTGCCCTCTGCTCCGAGAACAGGTGCTTCACAGGAAGATCAATGGGGTGGAGGGGAGACTGGGATCCATGAACAGGATAAAAATCTGGGGGGCTTTGGTAACCAGGGTGACAATACAGGGTGGGGAAAGGGAAGCGCAAATATTGAAAAGGTATCTCAGGGAGTGTGGACAGACAGGAGCTCAGAAGTGGAGTGTGGAGACACAGACGAATGTGAAAGTCTAAGTAACTTAGCAATAGCAAGTGCAACGGAAGGTTGCGGGAGCAACAGCAACAACGGTGGGGGAGGAGCCATTGAAGGTGGCGGTGGAAGTGCTTTGCCAGAATCTGCGTCACCAAAGTTAGCAACAATGGAAAATGCTTGGGACAATCAAAAAGGGATAGAATGTGGGTTTGTGGCAGAACAACAAGGAAAAGGCACTAGTGGTGAAGGACCAGCCTCCTCTTGTGGAGGTGGCACAGAAAATGATGGAGCAGGGAGTGGGAATGGGCAGAAAACGGATGGAGCCCAATCTGTGCTTGCCCTCTCCAACCAGACCTCCGATGCTGAAGTGGCCTTACTTGGCATGCTCAATCGATCTGATCTGGATCCCAGGGTTCTGTCCAACACGGGTTGGGGCCAGACCCAGATTCGTCAGAATGTGGCCTGGGATCTGAACACCACTAAACGAGTAGGAAACCGAAATGAAAAAATGGCATCGTCTTCCACATTCTCATCAGGAACGATGCCCACCAATAATCGCAGTTCTGGGTACCTCTCTAACTCAAGGGTAAACCCAAACGATGAGTCTGTCAGCAGCCACGCCGACAGCGTGAACTCTGGCCCTGCTTCAGTGAGGGACTCGTGGGACGGCGGTGCTTCACAGGTTAATTGTGGTTCTCACATGTCTGATGGCATTATACAGAAGCCACGAATGCTGGATATGGAGGGCAGTCAAGGAAATGCAGCAAGAAGTTGGAGTGATCCTCCACCTGAGAACCAGGGCAAAGGATGGGGTGAAGAACACCAGTGGGGGGGAGGTGGCAATTGGAGGGACAAAGGAGAACAGAGCAGCGGATGGCCTGTTGGCCCCGAAGACAAAGGGACAGGGGGGTGGAAGGGAACTGGAAGAGGGAAGGTAGGTGGTTGGGGAGACTGGGGCCAGAGTGAGTCCAAACCTGGCGGTGGTTGGGGAGATGGACGAATCAGAGGTGCGAGCAGCTCTGATGAAATGTCCTCTTGGGGTAACCCAGATGAAGGTGCATCTCAGCGAGGAGGATGGGGAGGAGGAGGAGGAGATGCGGTTAAGTCCAACCACGATTGGGGGGGTTCCAAGCACCACACAGCAGTACCGACATCAAACAACCAAGTGGCCACAATGAAAACCCCAAATCAGCAACACCAGGCACAGGGACACCACCCGCCAGGAGGAACTCTACAAGGAGGTTGGGACAGCCGGCCGAATGTTGGAAGTGGGGGTCCACCATCCAAGAATCAGAACCAAAGTTCGGGCTGGATATCTGGCCCAATTCCCCAAATTTCTGAGGATGACTCTGTGGAACCCAGTGGCTGGGATGAGCCCTCTCCTCAGTCCAACTGTCACAAAATGGAAATTGATGATGGGACTTCAGCCTGGGGAGATCCCACCAGCTACAATGGCAAAAATGTGAACTTGTGGGACAAAAATAGAGCCGCATCTAGCGAATGCCACAGCCAGCAACCACCTAGACGACATCAGGGCTTGCACCACAGGGACACTAACTCTGGAAATGCAGTAGTTGGTAAGCATTATTTTTGCTAATGCAGATTTGCGTTTCATATGTTCATTTTTGTTTAAGGGAATATTTGACTTGCTGTTTAATTGTTCACTAAATTTGAATGTTCATTTTTATAAATCTGTAGGGCCAGGTATGTGGGGAGGGGGCACACAATCTCTTGATAATGGGTCTGGTGCTTGGAATCAGACATCAGATCCAGCATCAGGATGGGGTAACTCAGAAGATCCTAAAATGTCTGGCTGGGGCAACCTGTCACCAAACCCTGGTAAAAGTAAGTGAAAGATGATATATCTTTGTTCAAAATATGTTTTGTAGTACCAGTATATAAAATGTGATTTTACCCAAATTTTGTACAAATCAAGAACTTCTGTGATGCTCTGTAATCATGGTAACCATTATTTAAAATATATAATGTAGTATAAACTTATAAATATATCGTCGCTGTCATGTGAAAAACATCTCCATCTTTTTTCATTTTCTTATTTTTACATGAATGGTGTTTCCGCATTACAGACATCGCATTAATGGGGGAATTAAAAACGTTTCCAAAATTGGAGATAAGTGTTTTTCACAGGACATCGACGATATACAACTTTACACCCCCGCTTTGGTGATGCATTTTACAGGGTCTCCTAATATCAGGCTTCTCCTCTTTCATAGCATCTCTCCATAACAACTGTATCGTTCTCTGCTCAATAATTATTAGGGGTGGAATGGTACATGTGGGTGTATTGTGTATGGCATGTTCGGTTCGGTCCACTTGCGTTCAGTTCGGTCCACTTATTAGCGCGAGCTTACGCACGGGCGCTATTAAACTGTTGCACGCGGGAGAGGAGGGCGGAGGCACTAAAGAGGAGCAAACAAATACGGTAACAAGCCAGAGCTCGAAGGTCCCCTGTACATTGCGGTCTCCTGTTTGGGAACATTCTAGCTGTCCTGTTAAAATCGCAGATGGGGAAAGGTGTAGAAGTCCCAAAGTTATGTGCCGATATTGCTACATGAGATCGGCGGCTATGCTGTGGGTAGCACTGTCTAACACAATGACAACATCATCCGACTTTGAATGTTTCTTAGACGAGGAAGCAAGCAGTCTTTTTAGTCAAAAACAAAGTACAACAGCTCTCTCCTTCGTTCTCCGCTGCTCCTCTCACAAGCTGTATGATGCATTCATGAACCTCGGAAACATCACAACTCAGTAAAACACAAACCGACCACAACACAGATAACCCAATTCGTTACAATATGCTGTTGAACATTCAAAGATTTGAATGCCTAAAAAGTGTAAATAATTTCATAAAGACTTTAAAGTTACTATATTTCATTATAAAAGGTTTTAATATAGTTAGCAATAATTGTCACTGTTATTATATGTATTTTTTTTCATCACAAAAAGTGTATATATGTACTGTAATGACAACTTGTCTTTAACTTGAATACTTAGATGTGTCATAGGCTGTTGCTGCTGAGTGTTTAAAGATTTCAGTGTCTTAATAATTTACAAAATTAAGAGATCTTTATTGTTAGTGTAGTTTTTTATTCTGGTGTGATTCCTTAGAATATCACCCGAATAGTTCACTTTTATTTTTTTCTGAAGAATATACCATTTACTTGTCATCTTTTCAAAATAAACATATTTAAAAAAAAAAAAATCCGTTTTTTTTTTTGTACCGAAAATATACCGAACCGAAGTTTCCAAGAAACTGAACCGAAATGCGATTTAGCGTACCGTTACACCCCTAATAATTATGGTAGGAATGTGCCCACACTAGGCTAATACATTAACAGTAGCCTGGGGCCATTACTTGATTGTGTCAGGTCAACCAAAGTTCACTGAGACTGGCCCGGCTGTATCCTAAAAAACATGCATCAAATCAACATGTTCTTTTTTACTAAATGAACCCCAAAACAATGAAACGTCTGAGCCTGCACGTTGCCTACAATATTTCAAGTTTTGTTATATGCAAGAACTTGATAACTGGTTGTTAATTTGGTTTTATTGAAGGTACCAAGCCAATGGAAACCTGGGGTGCGAAGGGAGAGGGTTCAGTAGCAGCCTCCCGTCATCCCAGCTGGGAAGAGGAAGATGACAGTGGGGTAGGGATCTGGAATAGCACCGGCTCTCAAGGAAGTAGTTCCTCCTTTAACTCTGGAGGCTGGAGTCATGGAGGAAGGAGAGGAAACATGAAGGTTAGTAAAACTAGAGCTTGTAAGTAGATGGTTTCTCTTCATAGAAATTGGGAGAGTATGTGAGAGCCGTTTGTAGCACATATCGAGGTATTGACTATCCTGTTCTTGCATTATATGACTGACAGTATTGTTTGAATTTCTTCCCAAAGGGTGGGAGTGGAGACAGCTGGCTGAATCCAATGTCTCGACAGTTTTCAAACATGGGTCCTTTGGTAATGTTTTGATCCTTAGCAAAAATAAATGAATTTTCTTGATCTTTTACAAATGCGACAAAAAAAAAATGTCATCAAAGCAATAATCAATAATACCTCCATTGCAATTTTATGAATGTGTCCCTATCACAAGTAGCTCTCATCATTGTTGCATTGTTCATTCTCAGGGTGAGGACCACAGCATAGATAAGAAGATGGAAGGAGACAAGAGAGGGATGGCTGACTACAATGGGGACATCCGGAGAGGAGGAAGAGGTGGAGGAGGTTACCGCATGTCTAATTCCAAAGACGTGGGGCCTGGTGACATGA
Organism: Filicampus tigris; assembly: GCF_054856515.1. Lineage (NCBI taxonomy): Eukaryota > Metazoa > Chordata > Actinopteri > Syngnathiformes > Syngnathidae > Filicampus > Filicampus tigris. The sequence continues at coordinate 15,696,883 of NC_141232.1, read as the reverse complement.
GCACCTATGGTGAAAAAGTATGAGCACCTGTTTCTTATAGGCATAAATTCATATCAGTTCAGCAGCAGGGTGTGACATTAACGATGGCTTAGGGTCACTACATGACCGGTTTGGGCCGCATGTCCTTTGATAACATGCCGAGCTTGTAGATTGGTGCGATAATTCTTTGAATCACTTAACTACGGGTGTTGAAGTCAAAATAATCAGATGAAAGCATCACCTATTTACCCATTAAAGCCTGAAGCCTCTCATGAGACATCTCTCTAAAACCTCCGGTCGTCTTTGGAGTCACCCTTGAAAACCTGACATTTTCGCCACCTACAAAATGATTAATATCTCAGCCCCTGTAGCAGATAGAAACATAATTCAAAAAGAATTTGAGATCTTAGACGTGGCTTTCACACAGGCCCGAGTTGATTAATATTTCCTGTTTCAATGGAAGATGCAAGTGGAGCACTATTTTAATGGAGTGGTAATTACCATGCGGTATTCTCTTACAAAGACGTTGAAATCATCATTGTCTACGAACATATATCTTAACCATACATGAAGTCTGGATGGTTTCACGGCTTTAAAGTCTGCAAGCGTGTCATCTATATCAGTGTTTTTCAAACTCTGTGCCGCGGCACACTGAAGAAACTCACTGTCTAGAACAGTGTTTTTCAAACACCAGTGTGCCACGAGATATTGTCAGGTGTGCCGTAGGAAATTATCTATTTTGTGTGCCTGTGCGGTCTAGCGCCTGGCAGCGTAATCATGTCTTTACTACATTGTAGTACTCTTCCATACCAGAAGGCAGCAGCAGGTAGCTAATTGTCTTTGTTTAGATACAAGCGAATTAGTGACACATGTTCATTCAAACAGCCCATGTTTCACACTGAGTAAATATCAATATGAAACATTATACAATACTTTTTTCTTTGTGTTTATTTAATTCCTATTCAAGACTTTATAATATAACATCATTCTTAAATCTTAAAAATTGCTTATATAAACAATATAACACTTGTATTGTTAAAATAAGCTTTTTTTTTCACAATTTCAGCTGGTGGTGTGCCACGGGATATTTTTCAATGGAATAAATGTGCCTTGACTCAAAAAACTTTGAAAAACACTGGTCTATATCACTGCCGTGACTTATATCAGAGCTCTGCGATCGACTGTGCTGCCATTACTATATCCTCGGACAACTGGTGACACCGTCACATGTATATTCTGATGCATTTCATTGGCTAACAGACCGAGAATTGGATTAAAAAAAGAAAATGACGTATACGCTCTCCCGGATTTAAAAGGAGAAACACGCAACAGCGCTCCTGGCTTTAGTGGCAGAAACGCGCTTATGTGCTCCCGTCCTTAATGGATTAATATACTGTTTCCATTATACCTTTCCCACAGATGGGTGCCCATGGAATGTATGTTGGCAGTAGTGGAGGGATGCATCAGCCCCGAGGGATACACCAACCTAGCTTGCATCCTATGAACCCCTCTCCGGGGCTTCGAGCTCAAGTGCCTCATCCATTCCTGTCTGCTCAGGTCCTGCATGTCTGATCTTGTTAGTTGTGAGTTACCGGTAATCATAGTTGATTGACTTACTATTGGCCATAAAGGTAACACTGCATAGAAAAAAAGGGCAAGCTCCATAAAAAACCTGGGACGCCCATGGGTTATTATGAGTTACAATATATTAACTTGTTTGACTCCTGGCACTGCCACTTCATACTAGGCTAAATTTTAAGTTGAAAACTTCTCTTTTGGCCTTTAGAGATACCACTAAAGATTACACATCGTGTAATGTAGACCCACTATTGATTGTTTTTTTCCCCCATTATTTTCACCCATGTTTCAAAAGAAAAGAAACGTGTTTTCTCAAACTCTCTTGTTGCCTCTCCTGTGACATACAGGTGCCGGGTTCTATGTTGAAGCAGATGCCGTCTCCTGGTGGCAGTGTGGTTGGAGGAGTAGGAGGTGTTGGTTCTGTTGGTGGAGCTGGGGGTGTTGGTGGAGGAGTGTTCCCTCCTCAGATTTCCCCACAACAATTAGCTGTGCTTAGCAACATCTACCCCCACGTTCAGCAGTTCCATCTGGTACGTGACTACATTTTAAATTTAATTTTGAACAGTTTTTAACTTTCATATCTCAGTGGGGAACTATTGATTCTGTTTTAATCCAAGAATTGATTATTTCTAGTTCGAAGCCTAAATTCCAATGTTTTTTTTATTACAATGGATAAACATAATTTTCATTGCTTTGGTGTGGGTAAGTGCAAAAAGTACTTTAAGTGGAAAAAGTTAAAGTTTTATGTAGTTCCCTATCCACCTACACACATGGAAGAAATTGTTGGTACCCCTCTGATAAGGAAAGAAAAAGCCACCATGGTCACAGAAATAATTTGAATATGATAAAAGTAATGATTTTTTTTTTTTTTTTAAAGTGGAAGTCAACCTAAACATTTATTTATTTATTTTTTTTCAAAAAATGCCCACTAGGTGAAACAAGGCATTCTGATTAATATTGTCTGTGAAATATGTGTTAAGCAGCAAAATCCACCCATTTTTAGGCATATTAGTGGGCGGCCATTTTTCCCCTTCTGTCAACTGAAAATGACAAAACAGTTGCTCACCTGTTTTCTGAAGCTGAGCCATGATTGGTCGTTATCTGAACTCTGAGCAACTGTGATGTAATTTTCAATGTGTAACAAAATATTAATATAAGGGCTCCATCATTTTTGTCCAGGCCTGTTTCATGATGTATTTATTTAAATATTATGCACATCCACAATTCAAAAGCAATATCTGATTTTCATTGGTTAATTTTCATTACATTTTTATTATTACTTAAGTCAGATTCAAGTTATTTGTGTGACAACTGTGAGTTGAAGATGGTTACCACCATTTTTTTGTCATATCCACTTTATCTGTTTGCAAACCCACAGGCTTGTCAGCTCTTGCTACAACAACAACAGCAACAACAGCAGCAGCAGCAGCAACTTCTGCAAAACCAGCGAAAGTTCCCTCAGCCGCAGCCAATCAGACAGCAGCCAGACCCACAGCAGGTAAGCGTTATTCTGTAAATTAACTCTGCGTGACTGCAGCAATAATGTCTCCAACACAATACAGTTTTCTAACATTTTCAATAATTTGTTGGGCATCAACCGTTCCAATTCAGACTATTTATCAGACTAATCACTTTTATTATTTTTTTTATTCAGCATTTTTTTTTTACTCATAGTGATTTATTTTCCTGATTCTCAGCTGGCAAGGATTGTTGCAATTCTCCAGCAACAACGACATCAACATGGTGGCGTAGCAGCAGGGAGCTCAAAATTATCTCCCTCTCACCTTGGAGGAAGTCTGTCTAAACAGCCCATGGTTGACTCGTATCCACCTCCTGGAGTGGGAGGCCCCATCTCAGACCCGCATTCCAAAATGCAAGGGATGTACTCTGGTGAGTGCAACAGGCTAAATGTTGTTTTAGTGTTTAATTTTAATGAATGCAGTATTAGGCGACACATTTTATTACTTTAAAGGATATCCCCTTGAGATGCATCATCTCATTTTCGAAGAGGTCCTTTCAACACATACTAATACTGATAATGGGGAATTCAAATTTTTCTTTACAATATGTTCTTTGTACCACCACCAGTCTAAACATGGCATTTTAATTAATATTGCACTTGTGGAATATGAGTTAAGCAGTAAAATCCTCCACTTTTTAGCCATCTCTGGGGGCGGCCATTTTGCCACTTTCTGTCAACTAAAGATGACATCACAGTTGCTCAGGTAACGACCAATCATGCTAAGTGGTAAAATGGCCGCCACCTGAGATGGACATAAACGGCCAATCATGGCTCAGCTTCAGAAAACAGGTGAGCGGCAAATAATTAGCTATATAAATAAATGACGTGTCCACTGTTAAAATTAACTGTCGATGATTTTCATCGTTGAAGTTGTCGTGTTAGTAATCTAATCTTGGCAGTTCTAGTGTCAAGTAATTTACTCCATGTGCGTATGCAGTTTGTTTACCGCAGAAACATGGGAGAGCGGCTATGGTTGACATGGCGATCGTTACATCCCTAGTAAAGAACATTTTTGGGTTGACTTTCACTTAAATGCAAAATACAAGTTTTGACCCGCAAAATGTGATGCAAAACCTCTTATTTCGAGCTTTGTAAACGCTCAAATGGTACAGTTAAAGGGACACTTGATTGGGCTGAACATCAACACTTATATAATAGGTCTGTATGAAAAATTTATGTCAGCATTAAAATTCACCCTCCTAAAAGAATCTGTAGCGATTTATGGGCTTTTTTGTGATGACTAAAGCCGCAAATTGGCACGTCCACTTTTGGGGCTTGATCGGTGTTGTTGCTTGTTTTGGTTTGTCACGTTCTGTTTTCACCTAATGTCTGAAAGTGATTAATTGCCACTAAAATTAATTTGCACATTCCTAAACTTGTCCATTTCAAACTGTGAAAATAAAGCGGGCTGCACAATATTTTGTTTTTATTAACATCAAATGTGAGCTCCTATGAGGAAAAACCACTACAATACAATTACAATACAATACAATTTTATTTATATAGCGCATTTCATAACAACTAGAGCTGTACCAAATCACTTTACATACAAACAATAAAATAGCCATAATACAACAAAATGGAATCAATAAATTAACATAAAATACTATGTACAATAGACACCGGAAAAGAGCAGAAAATTTCAGGTCGGATCAAATGCCAGAGAATAGAAATGTGTCTTCCACCAGGTTTTAAAAGTGGACAGAGAGGGGGCTTTCCTAACATCCAATGGGAGGTCATTCCAAAGGGAAGGACCAGGAGCCAAGAGAACAGTAATAACCCTAAAATAGAACCCTGGGGACCACCATACGATAGAGAGGCAGAGCGGGACTCCGAGGAACCTAGGCGAACAGAAAAAGTCCTGCCAGCCAAATAGGATCTAAACCACTCTAGAGCGCATCCACTAATGCCCACTTGGTGTTGAAAACGAGTCAAAAGAATACTGTGGTCTTCCGTATCGAATGCTGCAGTCAAATCCAACAAAACGAGACATACATAATCCCCAGTGTCATTTGCCAGGAGGATGTAAAGACGTTATATGAAATAATTGTTGAAACTTTTCATTTTGCATCATAAATATATACCGGTAGGGCCATTTCTGGTTCTGGCAAGACTATCACAACACTGTTCATAGTAGTAGTGCATGATGGCCACCACTCAAAAAGGGGTTAACATAGGTTCATGTCCCGTGCTTGTCTGGGTTTTCTCCGGATACCCTGGCTTCCTACCACATTCCAAAAACATGCATGATAGGGTCATTGAAGACTCTAAATCAGGGTTGTCAAACTCATTTTTGTCGGGGGCCATATCATAGTTATGGTGTCGAGGGCCGTTATGACTGTGAACCCGTATAAATGTCCGATTGCCTTATATAATCACATATAAATGACAAATTGATGGATAGCTAGTTTTGAAATTAGAAGCCGGTAAGTAATTGTTATATTATTTTTCAATTAATTTGAAAGGGGAGGATTGGTAACAAATAACACGTTGCAGTATCTCATATCTCAGTGTTGTTAAACTTGAAAACAATTTGGTAGAAACGTCAAGTTGACGCACATGATTTGCCTTCGCGGGCCACATAAAATGAGGTTTCGGCCAGATCTGGCCCCCGGGCCTTGAATTTGACACAGGGGCTCTAAATTATCTTAAGGTGTGAATGTGATTTTGATTGGCTATATGTGCCCTGCTATTGGCCGGCTCGTCTGCTCTCAGGTGGGATAGGCTGTAGCACACCCACAACCCTGATAATGATGATGAGCGGTAAAAGATGGATAGATGTAGTATTTTATGTGGTTGACTGAGATTTATTAAATGTGCAGTTTTAAAGCAAGTGTAGAAACTTCGTCAACGATATATGTTTTCCCAACACAAAAGATATGTACTTTGTACAATACATTGATTACGTTTGGTTGATTGGTCGGTCTTTTGTGTGACACTGCAGACATGCACCTGTACGTTTTGTATTGAATATAATAATATAACTCTACATTGGATCTGACTGTTTACCATTTTTGGGGTTAAACATGCTGCTATAGATATCCTGTACTAGAGTTTGACCTGAACATAAACACGTTTACATTTTCCATGTTGTCAGGGTTTGCCCCTGGTGGTAACCTGTCAGGATTGGAACTTGGCAGTCCCATGATGGGGGGAATGAAGGACATAGGAGGACAGCAGTCACGCTTCAAATGGATGATGGAGGGACATTCCCCAGCTCCATCTCCCCCTGACTCAACACTTCTCAAGAATGGTAGGTCAGCAGATGGTTTGTCACCGAATTTTTACCACCTCCCAAACCTCAATCTGGTCTTAACTCACCCTCGTTGACAGTGTATTTTAATGAACCATATTGAATGGAAAATGTTTTGACTCAAAATCATATCAAGCCACAGTATTATTTGCCTGTACCTGTATTTACCTTTTGCACACCATTTACAAGGAATTTTAACTTCTGCATTAAAGGTGAGTGGAGGCTCATCTTATTTCCAGTAAGAGATTCTGAGTGGTGACATTTTGGGTTTTCTCTCTTCAGGCTCCACAGAAAACTGGCAGCGTACACCTGGGAGTAAAATGGGGAACAAGCCTTCCACATCCAGTTGGCCACCAGGTGATTATTATTTTTGGTTCTATTGCCTTATAGAAAAGTAGAACAAGAGAAAGAATAGGAGTGATTTGAATTAAAGACTTCTCTATTTACATTATACATGACACGCTCACACACAAAAAGGTACGGCTTGACCACTGAAGAAATTATTCTTTGTTTCATGGTAGTATGTATGGAAAGGTTTTGTATGGATTAAAAGAGTGGCAATAGGAATTAACATTATATATCTTTTTCTTCTATGATAATAGAGTTCCAGCCTGGTGTCCCCTGGAACGGAATGCAGAATAATGGAGACCCTGAATCTGACCCCTATATGACCCCCAGTAGTGTTCTTGGCTCCCCAGGACCCCCAACCCTCAATGATTCTGACCATCAGTTATTGCGAGACAACATAGGTATGCCAATTATTAGAGTGAAGCTAATTAACTTAGCAGAGTATTATTTTATTTAATTGTTGATATATACTGTATATGTATTAGGGGTGTAACGGTACGCTAGATCACATTTCAGTTCGGTTTCTTGGAAACTTCGGTTCGGTATATTTTCGGTACAAAAAAAAACTGATTTTTTTTTAAAAATATGTTTATTTTGAAAAGATGTCAAGTAAATGGTACATTTTTTAGAAAAAATAAATAAAAGCGAACCATTCAGGTGATATTCTAAGAAATTACACCAGAATAAAAAATACACTAACAATAAAGATCTCTTAATTTTGTAAATTATTAAGACACTGAAATCTTGAAACACTCAGCATCAACAGCCTATGACTATGACACATCTAAGTATTCAAGTTAAAGAGAAGTTGTCATAACAGTACATATTTACTCTTTTTGTGATGAAAAAAATACATACAATAACAGTTACAATTATTGCTAACTATATTAAAATTCTTTTTATAATGAAATACACAAACTTTAAAGTCTTTACACTTTTTAGGCATTGAAATCTTTGAATGTTCAACAGCACATTGTAACGGATTGGGTTATCTGTGTTGTTGGCGGATTTGTGTTTTGCTGAGTTGGGATGTTTCCGAGTTTCATCAATGCATCGTACGGCTAGATGAGCAGCGGAAAACGAAGAAGAGAGCTGTTGTACTTTGTTTTTGGCTAAAAAGACTGCTTGCTTCCTCGTCTACGAAACATTCAAAGTCGGACGATGTCGTTTTAAGTGTTATTATGTTAGACGTGCTACCTGCAGCATAGCCGTAGTTTTTGACTTATCCACGTACCTTTCCCCATCTGCGATTTTAACAGGAAAGCCAGAGTGTTCCCAAACAGGAGACCGCAGTGTACGGGGGACCTTCGAACTCTGGCTTGTTTGCGTATGCCATAATAATCAATTTATCCATGCATATATGATTTATCACAGCTTCTGGTGTACCGAAACGTATACCGAAACGTATTAATACACCCACGTATACCTGTGACGTGCGGTGAGGTTAAAGGCTAGTGAGGCACTGATTTCACGACAGGCAAATTTACAAACGTATTAGGAATCTAATGTATAGCTGTTGGGTTTTTTTCTATTTGATTGGCAACAATTTATCCGGTATGTTTAAAGTCTCATGTCACAATTCTTTACACAAAAATAGTACCACACAAGAAAACACATTTAATAATGTTTTGATCTTACCTTTACTTATAAATGAAGTCCATGCGCCGCTCCTTCTGAACGAAAGCATCTATACCTTGCTTGTAGAATATTTCTTGATCTTCCTTCAGTTTTAAAAGTCTCTCCGACTCAATTGAAATCAAAGCCAGTGTAGACAGCCGTCCTTGATCAGTCCTGTTCCGACTGTATGTTTTGAGTCTTTTCAGTGCTGAGAATGACCGCTCCACTGGTGCCGTGGTAGCAGGAATTGTGAGCATGAGCTGGAGCAACTTTGTCGCCTCTGGAACAGTTTGAATGAGATTCTTTTGGGCTAAAAAGCTCAGAAGTTGTCCAGGAGATTTACATTCATCCCTCACTGTTTGTGAGCTATATAACCCAAAAAGATCCGCCTTAAGTTTCACAAAATCAAAATATTTGGCATATTTTGAAAGGCTCTGCCATTTTGTGTCGTCAAAATGTTTTGACGTTTCACTGAATTTTGAGCAGTCCACCAAACCAAGGAAAGCCAGCTTATCAAAATGATCAAACCTCGCCTTCAGTTGACAGCTAATGTTGTCCAGAATGTTACAGAAAACAAGTTTGCGTTCATCTCTAATCGAATGTCTGCCTCCAGTCTCTCTCAGGCCAAGTGCGCTGCATCTATTCTCAAATCGGCTACAGAAACTGTCAAACTCTCCTCTCATGCGCTCGAGAGCTGCAGCAATGTCGCGGATACGTGTAAGACAATATTCAATGTCCATCACTTTGTTTTGAAGCACTTTGAAAAGTGCATCCGTTTCATTGAAAATGTCCTCATATGTCATAAGAAGAAAGCAGATTGATGCTTTTGACAGCCACCGATCGTACCCTGCTGAGTACCGTACCGAGTCATTATCCCAACTGTCAGGATTTTCTATAATGACATTAAACAAAGCGCGCAGATCATTTTGGTGCATGCTTATTGTCTGCAGCAGTCTAGAGTTATAGTTCCATCTTGTAGGCGCTGCCCTGGGCAAACGCGTCTTGACAACATCATCCAACAAGTGAGTGCGCTTTGTGAATTTGCAAAAAAATTATGCTAGTCCCTCAGCGGTTTTAAAAAATGTGCGACACTCTGGCATGCACTTTGCTGAATTCGATAGCACCAAGTTTATTTAGCTTGTGTGCGTAACAATGTGTAAACATGGCTTCGGGCACTTTTCCTTTCATTTTAGCTTGCACGCCATTAAGCTTTGAGGCCATCTCAGCAGCTCCATCATAAGTCTGTGCTACAATTTTTTCAACACAGTTATACTTCTCCAACACTCTCAGAACGTAGTCAGCCAGAGCAGGTGCGCGTCTGTCCTCTCTCACGTCATCGAATCCCAAAAATGCCTCCTTCACCTTATAGTCTGCTTCAGTTTTAGCCACATACCGCAATATGACAGATATTTGAGCGTGGTTTGTGACATCAGTGGTCTCGTCAACTTCTACCGCAACAAATGGAGTTTCACTGAGCTCCTTTTTAATGTCATTTCGAATAACATCACCAAGTGCTTCGATGAAATCATTCTGTATTCTATTTGACAAACCAGAAAATACAGTGGATGTTTCCAAGTGTTTAGCTAACCTGACATCGATTTCTGCAGAAGCATGCACGAGTTCAACATAATTGCCACGATTAGAAGAGCCTGTACTTTCATTATTTCCCACGAAATGCTAGTTGCTGTTTGGCAAGGAAGCAGGTGGCATTGATGAGATATTTTAACATCTCTCGGTTCTCCCTTACCTTTGCATTGTGAACGCTAATGTTAAGTCTTCGTTGTTCGTCCAATGCTAAGTCTATCCTGGAATTCCCAAACGTCTTGAGCCCGATCTCGCTTTAAATATGATTGGTCGACTGCTCATGTTATACGAGACTCCTTTGCAAGTTCCTCAAGTCACAATATCCCATCCGAATCCAGACATGGTCAATATTTGAGAAGAGCAGGCATGAAAAGCAAAAAAGTCTGTTTCTCGCTAGTCATCCACACAGCCAATCTTTTCGTGCGTACCATTCCGTTTGAAAAGAGCGGGTCTGCTGTCTTGTCGACTGAATCAAACCGTGTAAGTCCGGCGTTCGTCTTCCTTTATTTATGACCTCCTGCTTTGATCGAAAAGTCCAGTTTAGAAAATTGCTGAAGTTTTAAAATGTAATCCTCCATTATATAGTAAGGCCAGGCGAGCGTGGAAAAAAAGAATGATGGATGGCTGCCCTTGACCCGCTACCATACTGTAATTTACTCTATGGCTAGCATTTAGCCGCTTGGCCCGCCGCTACCCAGTCGTGCCCCCTACCGCGAGGCTGGAGAACTGCTAGCCTCAGACGTTGCCTTTTTCCGCCGTTTTGAGATCGCACAGGTTAATAAAGACGTTAATAACTTGTAGAATGAAAACAAATGTACAGAACAAAACAAAAGAAAATAACTTTACAGCACAAAGCACTGTATGAATAAAATATTTTGGGGTCGGGGGTTTCATTTTTTTTTTTTTCCTTTCAATTATGTCAGGTAAGGCTGAGCCTCACCAGCCTCCACTGACAGCACGTCACTGACGTATCCAACCCTACCTAATATACACTAAACTAGAACGAGAGAAGGCTACGCTCACACTCAAGCACACTGAATGCAGACAGTAGATTACAAGGTTTTAAAATGACAATCTTTCTCCGAGTCTGGGTGGAATTCTTTCCTCTCCCTAAACTGCCTAATTAGATGCTTTACACTAGATTTCACCGTTCTCTCCAGAAAATGAGCAAGAGTTGAATTCAGCGAAACCTGCTATGCCTTCAGCTTTCACCTCTATAACCGGTGGGGTTTATAACTATAGAGACAAATGAAAAACATTTTTATGACCGCATTACCTCAGTCACAGTCTGAATACCCAACTGTATAACAAAAGACATTTTACTCAGCCGTGACTTTAGCTTCTTGTATCCTCTAATAACAATGGGACGAGGTTAACTGCCAGCACATCAAATGCTCTTTGATTGATTTTAATAGCATACCATAGAATAGTGTAGTTCTGTTATAGTGGCATACACTAAAGGTACCGAGCCCAAATGTGCTTACAAGATGCTCTGAACTGCATTCATTGCATGGGTCAGTGTCATTTTTGTATATTTTGCAAATCCATTCCTACAGACAACAAATTCTGTCTTGTTGTTTTTCATAATTGTTTAGCAAAGAAAAAAAAAACGTTGAGACACAATGATGTGTTTTACCATTGACTAAAGCTCTTAAATCCTAGCAAAAAATATATATATTTACTCCGTTATCTTAAATTACTTAAATATAATCTTTCTTCTGATCGAGTACCTGTTTCCAAAGCCAGCCAATGTAAACATACACAAGATTTACTGACTCTTGGACAGATTTTGCACAGCATGTAGCTTTGAACCATAATTATTTTTGATGAGGCAGTACCGGTATGTTCCCAGATTTGTTTCATATCAAACTACTCGATTTTCATTATTGCTTGAGGGAAAGTTTATTTTATTTTTTTTTTTTCATTAATAAGAAATGGAAAAAGAGTTATTCATTAAAAAAAAAGTTGTTTTGCACACACCCAGATAGCTCTGCTTACTCTGCGATGAGCTCCATTAGAATTCACCTTGTAGCGGTACATTTTTACTGACATCCATCTAGACAGTCAATCCAGAGTCTTAGTGACTCATGACTTTCACACATAAAGTACCTAACCCCAAATAATCTGTACCTAACCCCAAATAATCTTGCAATGTTTTAACAGGGCCAAATCCTGCCCTCAACACCTCACTGCCTTCACATGGTGCCTGGCCCTACAGTGCCTCAGACAGCCCACTCAGTAAAGCACACAGTACAGGTAAATCCGTATGTGTCCATATGAATAGTATTAGTTTAGAATCTTTGTTTTTGTCAGTAAATTGCTTCCCCTTTACTTAATCGGTGTTGAAGTTTTGCAGTAAAAATCTCTTAAGTAAGCTGTACTTAATGTTCTTTACTCCCCTTACTGAGATTGAGTTGTCAAAACTAAATGTTCTCCATGTTTTTCACATCACCCCATTTTCTCTCCAGCAAAGTACTCAGAATACAAGTCCAGTTGGCCCCCTGAGCCCATAGGACAAAGTAAGTCGTGGAAGGCCAATCGCAACAGCTCACAGCTGCCCCGACCCCCTCCTGGTTTAACCAATCAGAAGCAGGGCACACCCTCTCCTTGGGGAAGTGTAGGCCCACGGATAGCCCGGGGCTGGGGTGGGGGTGGTGTTAAACAAGACTCAAGATTTGGGCCAGGTACTGTAACTTGACTCTGGTCTGGAAGCTAATACAAATCTTTATTCAAATATGTCATGGCAACTTAATGTCTTTTTTTTCCCTCTTTGTAGGCACAGCTTGGAGTGATGGTGGGGCATCGAGAGGCAGTTCCTGGTTGCTGTTGAGAAACCTGACACCACAAGTAAGGAGGGAGCAACAGAGGGAGACAATTTAATACAAAAGACTAATTACCTGTTTTACAAGACTGCTGAATGATGATAAAGGAAAAATGAATCCTGGTTGAATCAGAACACGTTAAACCTCATTCGTCATTCATCTGTATTCTCAAACAAGAACAATGATGGATTTCTTTTATTTGGATATTCAAGTTGGACAAACCATTCAACCATTTATGGTTTTCACAATTCATATTCCCTAAACTTACCATTACGATTATGATGACCTTTGTGCTCATGTTTCTCTCCTTCTACATACCTGAATCAGGCTTACAAACTAAATCCATATTGTTCTTTCCTTGTAGATTGATGGCTCCACACTTAAGACGATCTGCATGCAGCATGGTCCCCTTCTGACCTTTCACCTTGGCCTTACCCAGGGAAGTGCTCTGATTCGCTACAGCAGCCGCCTTGAAGCAGCCAAGGCCCAGGGCGCACTGCACATGTAGGTTTATCGATAGCAACACTAATGCAATCCCTCATTCCAAAAATAAGTGCAATACATATACTGTATACACCCATTGAAGAATGTTCTGAAGCCAACATTGTCGAATGTTGAAAAAAAAAAGAAAAAATCCTGCTGAAAGCATGCCTGTGAGTCATAATTGTGTATAATGAGGCATCATTTAAAGACTTTTGAATTCAGAACATAAATATGGTGGTTAAATGACGCGCAACTCCATTCTTTGTAGGTGTGTACTGGGCAACACCACAATCCTGGCAGAGTTCCCGAGTGAGGAAGAAGTTGCTCACTATTTTGCACATTGCCAGGCTGCGGGTGCCGATGTGACGAGCACAGGAGGGGCAGCAGCTGCTGGTACGCAAGGTTCACCTGGAACTGGCACCGTAGTGACCCAAAGTGGGGCGAGCTCTCCAAGAAGTGAGGGGGCAGTAGCGAGCACCGTCTCAGGTGGAGATGGAAGTGGCGGTGGAGTGGAAAGTGGTTCTGTAGGTCCGAGTGGTATAATGTCCCCCGGTTCTGGTTGGCAGGGCCTCGATGGTACAAGTAGCTGTTCAGAAACTTCCTCAGCCCAAGGACCCGGGCTGGGGATTTTTTCCCAGTGGAGCGCCAATGGAGCAGGAGGGGTGGGAAGTGTCGGTGGGGCAGAAGCTGGGAGGTCTGGACTTTGGGGGGGCATGGCTGCAGGATACCATGGCAGCAGTTTGTGGGGGGCACCGCAAATGGAGGAGCGGCACCAAATGGACAGTCCTGCTGCTTTGTTGCCTGGCGATTTGCTGGGCAGTGGAGCTGATTCAATCTGAAGAGCCTTCTCCTTTTGTAGGTTTTGGACACACTGATATTGCATACACTGGGATACGTTACGTATTTACTATAGCACATCAACACATTTACAGATATGCATATATTGATGTTCCACACATGTGCATACATATACATTGTTTGCATATCAATGTGCTCACGCATAAAGAAGAAATGTGAGACATGCTTACACACATTCTTGTGGCCAGACTTAAGCTATTATATAAGTAAATGCAGGGACTGTTAGTTGTATACAGCCTTTTTTTCCACAGATGAAGATTTCAACTGCTTAGACTTGAAAACTGAATAAGAATGGTAAGTCGGTTGGTCTGAAAGACTAGACTAGACTGTATTTGTGCTTAGTAAATGAAAGACTTTTGAACAGATTTACATTCATACACCAAATTCAGATGCACCTTTTAAAAGAAGGGCACTGTAAACAGCATTACCTTCATTGTATAAGAAAACTTAAAACTACTACATGATGTGAGAAGTGCAGTTTGTTTTCACACATCTGGAAAAAATGACATTGATCCAAACACATGCAATCAGCTCTGAATTACAGAACTGCATCTTACTGTGTATGTCAAGTTTGTTTATATTTTTCCAGTTTATATGTACGGCTTTAATTTTTGAATTGTGAAAATAATGAAAAATGTTATTTTGTTTTCAAAATGCTGACCTCCTACTGTTTTACCTTGCGCACTCTTATTATCTCTTGAATATGTTTGTTACTGTTGCAGTGATAAATGTTAAATTGAGGCTTTGTTGCATTTCTCCATGTGTGGATCTAGTATCATTCACACTATGGACATGAGTATGAGTGGGACTGAGACCAAGTAAGTGGATTAAACTACCACTGTTAATTTGTGTGTGTGTGTGTGTGTGTGTGCGTGCGTGTGTGTGTGCATGTTACTGCCTGTCAGAAATGCAGGTAAGGCTGCTTACTTTACAGAAGGTCTATACAAATTGTTTTGTGTTCATTGTACTGCTGACTGTGTTAAGAATATTGGCACTAATGCTTTTTTTCACTTATTAGAAGTTGTTTGTTTTTAGTGGAGTTAGATTTTTCTTGTTCAAACTGCAATAATTAAAGAAAAAAATAATGACAAACAGGTCAAGGCATATGCGTTGGGGGGGAATGGAAATGCCAAATCTTATCAAACTGTGTGGAGGGGGTGGGATGGGTGGGATTTGGGTTGTTTACAAATGCAGAAAGAGTTACCATATGTTTGTAATGTTCTGATGATGTGTATTTGTTTTAAATTAAGACAGGCTTTAACACTCCTGTTCAGTGGTTTTGTTTCGAGATTTTACAAAGGAAAACATATTTAAACTAATGAGAACAATATTAATAAAGTATTGGCTTGTTTTAAATGTGTATTGTGGTCACTTTTGAGATTCCATTCTTGTTTCTGAACTTGTGATGTGACATAAAACCTGCCTTTCAAGTGCATACATTGACAATACCAATTACATTACAGTGACTTTATGACGTTAAGTCATTGATTAAGCGCTTGGGGGGGGTAGATCCATCTGTCACCAGTTACACTACTATCATGCCAAAACCAATCCTATTTAACACGCGTCATCCTACTCTTAGCTCCTGCTTAATTTAGGAAAATATGCAGCCCCTCCATCTACTACATGATTTGATTGATTAATGCAAGCGTGAGACTGTTAAATGTTGTCCATAGCATGTTGTGAAATGTGTTAAGTTACACGGATGCGGAAAAGAGTACAATACAGAGAGTTCGTAAGGACGACTAATAGATTCACGATGATGACAGAGTAAAAAAATTGTAGTTGTGCATGATTTCGTGTATAAAGGGGTGAAATGTGTGCGTTGTTCCTTAAAAACCCGTGCCTTGACGTCGGGAGAATGACATCATCAACGCTTAAGTAACGGGGGCGGAGGGGGCACATTCGTGGAAGGGAGAGGACGGCGGCGGCGGCTCGTGCCACTGGAGCTTCTCAGGGACCATCAACAGGGAGTGCAACCGACGACAGAGCTCCGAGCAGGGGGAATGAGAGCCGCTAGAATCCGCTCCAATCCTCCTCGACCAAGGCTCCTACCCGCCTGACAACTACCGGGACACAATCTTCAGAGAACAAGCTTTCATACGAATCCAATATCGGGTAAGTGGAGGTTTCGGGAACCGGCGAAACCAGGGGGGAAAAGTACCTCTGATTTGGCCGAATCGGAGTCTACTATTGATGGTTTAGCAGCATAGGGGGAGGGGGCACATAGATGGCCGTGTCTATCAACATAGACCGGTCTAATGTAATAATGGGTGTGGTTTTAAGTAAAATACCAAATGTGGGGATATTACTTGACGTTGAAAGTGGAAAGCTTATGTTCATGTTGATGCAATGGTGCAATTGTTACGTATCAAGGTTCTGGCTAACCCACCACTAAGTAACGCTAGCTTAGTCTTCATAGCTAACGGTGTATTGACACCCGTTCTTCGTTATTGAAATCATGTTTAGACATGTTAATGCATTTGCTACATGTCTGTTTACACCTCATGGATAGGCTACGGTGTTGAAAATGTTCACAAAACGTAATGGTTTAGGATTTCGCTGTTGTCTGTTAAGCTCAATCGATTTGCTCTTCTTGAAATTGCTAACGTAGCTAAGTAAATCTTGGCGACCGTCGAGCAACATAGTGTGCTGTACATATTTGATTTTTATCTTGTAGATGTATGGTAGAGCTGGTTGTTGGGTTTGTAATGTAAGTTAATATTGGAATGACAGCAGTGTCAGAGGCGTTGCAGTACTGGTTTCATTCGTGATTGTGAAATCCTTTGGCTCGAGGGCTGTGACAACTTGCTTTTTATCATCATCATCATCATTATTATTATTGTTATTATAATAATTATTAAAAGCTTTCGTTCTTAAAGATCACTAATCGAACATCAAGAACTACTTGGTGATTTCGCTCTGGAGACTCTTAAAATGTAGTTTGTAGTTAAGGAACCCCCTTAACTAAACTGACCTGTAAGACTAAAATGTAACCTGGCCATTGTCCTGTTGATGACTTACACAATAGCTGATGATGCAGTGTGAGTCCATGCCCCCATCCACACCCAAAGGCTGTTCTGTCACATATAAACATTGAAATGTGAAATAAAAAGTTACAGGGGGAAGCAACTTTAGCGGTCACTCACATGTTGCTGCTTTTTACTAGTCCGCAGTCTCTGTCCTGCTTTGGCCACAACATTATGATCATTGTCAGTCAAATGCAGGGGTGGGGGACAATGGGACACATGGCTCACCATGGAATTATATTTTATTTTTAAGTAACCATTAAGCTACACAACTTTTAACTCGTAAATGATCCTATCTAAAAATTATGGATCATTGGATATGTTTATATAAATGTCGTAGTGCCCTCTAAGGACTTACTTAATAACTAAAATGGCCCCTGTTAGGAAAACTGTTCCCCATTAGCTTGTCAAATGACATCTGGAGTATATATTTAAAAAATTAAAGAAAATTGTGGTTTCGAATATGAATATTGATGTTGCGTCCGTACACGTACTGCACTTTGTATTTTAACCATCACATGTAGTCAAACAAGATAAAAGTATTAGAAACACTCCTCACTTCCCACTGAGCAAGAAATAGCTGCACAGATTGGCTATTGTGCCCCAATTTATTTTTTAAGAATGAAGTAGCATGTTGAGCTAAATCGAAGCCTATTCAAATGTAATTCAAATAAACCAGATGGACCTGATCTTAACCAAGCTGTGTAAAAGTGTGTGTCACTGATCCTCCACCACGTAATTAGATTATGGCACTTATTCTGTCACTTTGTGAAAAACGTTCCTTGCTAAATCAGATACCTTACTGCATGCAGACCACAAGTCACCCTTGTGGTGTATTTGAAACCTAATACTTTATGAACCGAAATCCATCACCTCAACAAAGGCAGATTGGCTTCCTTTAGCAGGACGGGGGGAGGGGCTTCTCTGGCCTCCATTTTTAAATGTGTCACATCATCTGATGTTTCCATGTGAATATGGGCCGAGTGCAATGACAGATTTGTGTTGAGGGCCATGATGGCTACAGAGCTGTTAGGTTGTGATACAAGAGCATGTAAATGTGATTATGCCTGTCAAATACAACCATTTTGAATCAGCTGGTAAATTTCAGTGACAGAAAAAATAAATTCCCACACCGCACAGAGATCTAGACTTCATTTTTCAAAAATGTGCTAACTATTGGTAGTTCTGGAAGATAAGTCCATTTTATCAATCAATTAAAGTTTACTTGCTAAGTGCTAGTGGTGTCAAAATAAAGCAATTAATTGGTCATCAAATTAATCAACTGTTTTGGTAAGCAATCAATCGTTTAGAGCCACTGTTTAACTTAAAATAGTTAAACTCCTCTGATTTCAGCGTCTCTGAAGTTGAATATTCTCTGATTTCTGTAGTCCTCCATGAAAGCAGACTGACCTTTTGTGTTTAATCCAATTATTACAAAATTGCAAACACCTGTGTTTGATTTGGAAAGCAATGAAATTTGTGCCCTCACAATATGTGCTGCTTACACCAACAACTTTGCTGCAAATAGACGGGAGCTAGTGTCAAATCTGATCAAACTGTGTATATCGTCATTTACCTATAAAATAATAGTCCATAATCTTTCCTGAAATTTCATTTCAGTGGTACAATTAAATTATCCGTTTAACTAAGAATGTAGCCAATTTTATTAGAGGTGGCAACTACTGTTCAACCTGCAATAATTAAAGAAAAAAGGTACTACTGTACCAGTACTGATGCTAGTATCGGAAGAGATCCCGATACGGCATTAAAAACGCTGGTATCGGTATCGGCGAGTACTAATAAATAATGTGCGGATGCCGTTTAGCGATACTGGTATAAAACTTTGAACGCAGCCGCGCCTTGTGTCTTGATCTTGCATGACCCGCACTGGTGTGTGATCACACATGTTCGGTGCATGCCGAACCAAGCTATCGCTATAGACCCTTAACATCTGATGTCATTTTACCCACAATGCCTAGCTATTTGAGAGCTGCACGCGGAAGGAAAATGCGAAGAGAAGCCTTATCCATTGCTAGCCTTATCGGTCATTGGTCTACTTATGTCTAGTTTGGTGTAAAAGGTTCCTGTAAGGAGACACCATTATTATTGTCACCACATTGGAGGGACTTTGATGCTGTCAAGAGCCTGCAGTCTTACAATTACTTTGGGTCCAGATGGGAGAATGTGGAGCATGTTGGCTGGATCTTTGTCTCGTGACAGCAAAGGTATGTTGCTTTTGGTTGGCACAGTGCGTCGATCACTACTTGAATGGTAATGCGATGTCTGTAACGCGGAAACATGATTCATGTAAAAAGAAGAAAATGAAAAAAAATGGAGATACAATAAGTGTTTTTCACATGACAGTGACGATATCCTTATATCCTTGTATGTTGGGATGGTGTTAAGTGGTCACGTTGAAGATTTGACAGCCATTGTGCTCGTTGTCTTTCAAACAACTTCTTTGTTTTTCCCCCCAGTTTTGAATCACTGGCGGTATCACAAAATAAAATCTCTAGTTGACTGATTAGAGCAACCGTAAGCAGCACAGGTGTTAACTATGGATGTTCTGATCATTTTTTATGACACATATCGATACCGACCATGCATGAGTGAGATCGGCCGAAACAGATTCCGATCACATGGAATATCTGTATATTTTCCATTTATTTATGGTGACTGCTAATATGCAATATTATCTGGAAAAAAGACCAGCCATCTTATTGCCGTAATTTTGACAAAAATCTATGTATATATTCAAAAGCATGAAGAAATACAAAACTGTTGCTGGCACAATACAACAATTACTCAGTCACAAAGATAACTGAAAAACTTAATTTTACCAGCTTTTAGTAACACAGCCTTTAACAGATCAAAATAATCAGCAGTCTCAAAAGACTTAATTATGCAAAAAGTCAAATAACATGCCACCCAAACATTGCATGGTTCAGAATACTATTCAATGAGTTCCTAAATTGAAACGACTCAGGAACTTTATTGTCTTGTGCATAGACAAACTAAACTATCTTGTGCATTTGTCAATGAGAAAAAAGTCACTGTTAATCTTTTAATCTCCCTGTGGCAATAATGCCACTTATACTGCCGCTGTGTCCGCCTAGACTTTATTCAATGCAGTGAGCCTAGCAAAGTCACCATAGTCTCCCAATTGCTTGTTCTTCAAATGTCGGATTAAGTTGGTTGTGTTGAAACTTTTGGCCATGCTCCCCGCGCGAGGTACCTTTTCATGGCATATACAGTATTACAAGACGCAAACTCCATGCACACAGCAGACAATGCTATGTTCACACCAACTGCGGTGGTCGCAATATTTGATCAAAGCCTTTTATTGCCGATCAAAACATCCGATCACCCGCAACTCATGCTTAGTTGCCTTGTGTTGCGTTCCTCCCCTCTGCTCGCAGCGGAGGCGCGGCTGCGTGCAGGGCGGCGCGAGTGATGCTTTTGGACGGAAGGATGTCATCGCGTATTAAACAAATCAAATTTTTTGCCATTTCGTCTTGCGGCAGCCAAGCATAAGCTGCGGGTGATCGGTTTTGATCGGCAATAAAAAGCTTTGATCGAATATTCCGATCACGAAAATAGGCCGATCAGGATCGGTGCCCGATCGATCGGAGCATCCCTAGTGTTTACCATTTTTACAAACACATAACAGACTTAGTAGCTATTTTGCCTCTGTTATCTCTCTCACTCGACCACCTGCTCTCAGGCAGCATACAAATGTGATGTCACGCAGTGGGTGTCTATAAGAATCTCTGAATATAATATTTTAGATGTACAAATGTTGCACCTTTCTTTACAAATGCACATTCACGTGAATATCCAGCCCAGGTCTCACTCTCACCAGCACAAACAGTTATGGAAATAGACTGTTTATTCAACACATGTATTCTGTGTATATATGTTACTACAGACACTTCACAAGTGATGATTTAAATAGGAATGACTTTACATCCAAGTGAGTATGCAGTTCTTAAGAATTACAATTACAAGAATTACAGAAGCGCCGTAGGTAGGCGGAATCGGTATCGGGGGCCCCAAAATGTTATCGGAACAAAACTAGTGGCCCCCAACATCATAAGATGTTTAAGGCTAAAAACTTTTTTCTTTTTTTTTTTTAAACAAAATGTGACTTAAGCGTGGTTCATTCACATGGCAAGATTTTAAAATTGTCGGCAGACTTCCAAAAACCTGAGAGACACCACACATAACGAGCAAGAAATCACGGGTATAACAGTGTGGTGTGTGCAGCCCCGCGGCAAAATCAACCCATGGCTCACAAACCAAATTCACACACACGAATATTCACAGATCAGATGGGAAATCTTGGAAATTCTCTCAAGAATAAATGTGACTTCAAAGTAAACAAACATGGTGGATAAAGAGGGAAGCAGTCAGCGATAGTTTTTGGTTTATTTGAAGATTGTGAGATACTTTTCAGTGTTTGTGGATACCGACCAGAATGATGTAAGACTTCAAAATAGTCCATTCAACAAAGAATTTCCTTGCTCATTTGTCAATAGGTCATTGAAAAGTCCAGAGGCTGACTGGAATTGTATTTTTGAATGTTGCAGCAGTGCCACTTTTGGAACAAGTCAACACATACTGCAGCTTCTATATAAGGCACAGTTTGTTTCAGTTCTGTCCCCAAGGTGTTTTCTAAGGATGCAAATCTCTTTAGTAAGTCATGCGCCGGGCTGATGTGCTCTCCACAGCACTTTGCTCTCGAGTGCATTGCGCAGACTCATCCGAGGGCCGTGACACTGATGACGCCAGCCTGTGACTTTGGCTGCTGCTTTCTTTCACCCACCAAAGTTGGTAGAGAGCATGGTCTGCAAAATGTGGCATGGTCGAATTCTGAATAAATGATGATCCTACTCTAGCCCAGCAAACTCAACCTGACACATTTTTTTCTTCTGTGCCAAGTCGCCATAGTTATAGTTATTCCCCCCCACCCAGAGAACTTCTCTTCCAATTGGCAACTGAGAATTCTGCCGAGCCCACGTTTTGTTGTTTCTTTTCCCCTGCCCTTGTTTTTGCTGATCTCACTGCAACCACCTACCCTCCAAATCTATTCGTGCATGACTGGAGGGCAGACAGCTGTTTGCTGATCTACTCTCTCGGATTCAGTTACCATACAAACTCTGCTCTTATTGATGTGTCTGACTGCTTCATTCTCTTGTTCCACCACTCACATTACTCTTTGAGATTTTGACAACAGAGGTACAGCTAGAGTTGAGTTATCTTACTGTCTCTTGTTGTTTTGCCTATAATCATCGCTATGTGTTGTTTTTGTTGTGTCTGTTTTTAAATGACAGTGACTGCTCGCAATCATGGAGCTCAGAGTGGGGAACAAATATCGGCTTGGACGGAAGATAGGGAGCGGTTCCTTTGGAGACATTTACCTTGGCAAGTAGAAAAATACGCTGTTCTACTGTTGATACTTTCCATGACTTGATTTGACTTTCTACATGTGCCCTCTACATGAGTTGTAATAGTTTCACTTTTGTTTTACTAATCTCTCTTTTCAAACTTTCCAATTGTATTTTCTTCACCCTTATTTTCTTTATACGCTTATTCTGGATCCATAAATGATTGTAGCTAAGGTTGGTTCTTTGGCTCTCTTCAGGTGCCAACATTGCCACTGGTGAGGAGGTAGCCATCAAACTTGAATGTGTGAAGACCAAACACCCACAGTTGCACATTGAGAGCAAGTTTTACAAGATGATGCAAGGAGGAGGTACAAACAAAAGGCAGATTTTTTTCACCAATTACCAGATTCCCAACCCGGCCGGGCACGTGTATTGTGTAGTGATTGGATGATGATGCCTCAAAGAGTTCATTGACACATTAACAAACTGTGTTGACACTGTATTGACATTGTGTTGGTCACTCAATAGTGACCCCTGCTGTAGATGTAAAATCATTGCATGTAAACAAAATGAAAATAAGATGGAACAACTTGCATGCTACCCCAACATTAGCCTGTGAAATATTAAATCTTTATTCAATTGTTAGTGTTTTACTTAAAACATGATCTTGAAGTTGTTGACGAGATGAGAAAAAATCTGCTTGTTTGTGTAAATGTTCAAATGAGTTGGCACGTAATGTATAGCAAATTTCTTTGTTATTCAGAGATAACATGCGTAATTTATGTATGAGATTTTGTAACCAAAGTGTTTAATCATATGAAATAACACACTAAATATGGATTCATTCATACATTTTTAATGAGGAACAAAAGTTTTTGATGTGTCTTTGCTCCAAGACTTTCTCTCCTCTTGGACACCAGTTCCCCTGACTTAGAAAACACTCTTCTTTGCAGAGAACAGATGAAGATGATTCACATAAATATTTAAGTGCTAGTTGATGAAGGTGTAAATACGTTTTCTGGTTATTTTTCCAATATTGCCCTCAGCTTTGATGAAGTGCTCTTACTTTAAGTAAGTCAACTCGGTTGAGCTGCCCTGCGATTGGCTGGCAACCAGTTCAGGGTGTCCCCCGCCTACTGCCCAAAGACAGCTGGGATAGGCTCCAGCACGCCCCGCGACCCTTGTGAGGAGAAGCGGTACAGATAATGGATGGATGGATGGAACTCGGTTGAGCAAAGCTGACGCTTCACTTACAATGAAATAAAAAAGTTAATTTATCTGAAAAAAAAGTCAAACCTCTTACTAGAAAAGAGTAGAAACATCCATCCATCCATTATTGATACCGCTTCTCCTTACAAGGGTCGCGGGGCGTGCTGGAGCCTATCCCAGCTGTCTTCGGGCAGTAGGCGGGGGACACCCTGAATTGGTTGCCAGCCAATCGAGTAGAAACATTTGATTAAAAACTAACAGTAAACAATTCCCAAAGGAGGAAAAGATTCACCTTATTTGGTGTCAGAAGATCAAAATATTTCCAACGATCCATGTAGAAGCAAAGCAAAACTCCAACACAGGCACAGGTATAATCGCCATCCAACTAACCCACAACATGTCGATACAGTTTGTTTCCTTACTAACACAATTTGGCGCAGCACACCCAAACGACACTTCCTGTATTGGTTACATCATTTTTTTGTGAAAGCGATACACGCGCCAATACGGGATTTCGCACTTGCACACTCGGCACAGTGCTGAGGCACCAGAGTTGTACGTCCCATCACTAGTATTGTGTGCCCAAGTTGTGGCACAAATATACATGTAAAGATTGAATGTATTAGCCTAATAATGTAACATTACAACAGTAATTTGCACAGAAGATTGTAAACCTGCCAATCCACCACATTCAACTCAATTGTTCCACCAAATTGATAAGTATCATGAAGAAAGCAGTGGGAAAATCTGCAGGATAATTTCCTACGTGGGAAATGGAATGTGAATTTAATAGGAAAGGGGCTAGGCAATTATTATAACAAAGCATGTGTCATGTTTTTAAATTACCACTTTTGGAGTTTAAAGGGGAAGTCAAGGCAAACATTTTTTTTCAAGAATATGTTCTATGCAAGCCCACTAGTTGAAACAGTGCATTCTGATAAATATTGCGTTTGTGGAATAGATGTTATTCCACTCGTTTTTAGCCATCTATGGGGGCGGCCATTTTGTCTTGTGTTGACTAAAAATGACATCACAACTGCTCACAACGACCAATCACGGCTGACCAGTTTGCTGAATCTGAGCCGTGATTGTTTTCGTTGTGAGCACTTATGATGCCATTTTCAGTCGACAGAAGACCAAATGGCCGCCCCCAGAGATGGCTAAAAAGTGTGCATTTTGCTGCTTAACTTATTTTCCACAAACGCAAAATTAATCAGAATGCCGTGTATCAACTGGTGGGCCTGCTGGGAACATATTCTTGAAAAAAGTATGTTTGGGTTGACTTCCGTTTTAAAGGTAATTTAGTTAAAATATACGTAAAATTACAGCTGCTTGTGATGAATTTGAATCAGTTTCATGCTAATGGTGTGTATTTGTTCATTCTAGTGGGTATTCCATCGATAAAGTGGTGTGGCGCAGAGGGAGACTACAATGTGATGGTGATGGAGCTTCTCGGTCCCAGCCTTGAGGATCTTTTCAACTTTTGCTCCCGAAAGTTCAGCCTAAAGACTGTCCTACTTTTGGCAGACCAAATGGTATTTTGATGTTCATGAGGTCATGTGCATGTTTTGCACATAACTTTATTTTGTTCCCAAATGGTTTTGTTAAAAAAAAAAAAAATCCAGTTTTCCTATGCTCGTGAATTATTGTTTTACATTGGTCTCTTCCCATTTATTTTATTTGATTTTCTTTGCAATAATGTCCTGTTGATGCTCTCGTTTAATTTTTTTCATTTTCAAATACAGTGGAATCTCCAAATTACAACACAATATGCTATAGAACACTGGTCAGCTTCCAATTTGTCTGCTTTGCAACATAATTTTCCCCAGAGAAATTAGTGAAATTACTGCTTTAAGAGTTTGGGTGTGCATTCTTGTTTTTATGCTCTTCTCTTACCCGTTTTTGAGGCTGGTCAATTTCTGATTATCATATTTACCGTAAGTCACAAAGCTGAAGAAAATGCAAACAAATACAAAGTTTATCCTTTATTGCCCGCTTAACGGAGTTGTTGCTCGATTTGCTGAATTCTTGATGCATCACTAATTTTTGTAGGCCTACTTTTTAAATTCCATCCATCTATTTTTATTTTGAATTCTGTAATATGTCCTCAGCATAGTTCAGGTTTGACTACCACTTCCATTGTATATTATTAGAATGTCTGTCCAGGCGTTTTATGATCATGTGTGCACATCATTGTGTATATATTGTCCTGTCAGTATACAAAAACAACAATTTATTCCTTTGCTTCTCTCATCCATCTTTAGATAAGCCGTATTGAGTACATCCACTCCAAGAATTTCATTCATCGTGATGTAAAACCAGACAACTTCTTAATGGGACTTGGCAAGAAGGGTAATCTTGTATACATCATTGACTTTGGCCTTGCCAAAAAGTACCGTGATGCCCGCACGCACCAGCACATCCCCTACAGGGAGAACAAGAACCTGACAGGCACAGCACGCTATGCTTCGATCAACACACATCTGGGAATTGGTAAGAAGCACATGGAGCATAAACACTAGTGTGTATGATATACTGTAAGTTGCTTGTATTCAGTCTTGATTTATGGGACCCCCAATAAATGACCCACTCATGCAGCCTCTAGTAATAACTCTTTAAGTTTTAATGGCAAGAATTTACATGCCTTGAACATCCCACCTGTTAGTTAAAAGCTTTAATAATTTCACGCCGGGTTTCTGCTACTTATTCTTCATCTTGTGGGTTCCTTTGTTGTAACAAACAAAAAATACTTTTAAAACTACAAAACATACTTTTGCTTCACATTCCAAGTCCATTTAGGAAACAACACTGGAAAGCCATAAAGACTTTGAAGTCCAAATCTAAGATGAAAAATATCCATTTCGTAACCATGGCTCTGTGTTGGCATACTTGCTGCCCTCATTTAAAAATCAGGCCAGATTTTATCCACATAGCGCAGAGCTAATGGCTGACTGAATGCACCTTCAGTCCTGTTGTTTTCAGGCATTCTCCTTAATTTTTGGAAGATTGCACTCTTGGCCGCTGCAACATCTGCCTGTAAACACTGTTTTGTGCTGAAGCTGACCTGGGTTGAGTTCATCCCTACATAACATGCGTTTTCCTAGTTGTTCCCAAGTGCAGCTCTTCATTCATTGAAACGTTTTCCAGAGCAATCCAGACGCGATGATTTGGAGTCTCTCGGCTACGTCCTCATGTATTTCAACCTGGGGTCCTTACCCTGGCAAGGCCTTAAGGCTGCTACCAAGAGACAGAAGTACGAACGAATCAGTGAGAAGAAAATGTCTACACCAATTGAGGTTCTTTGCAAAGGGTACCCTTGTAAGTGAAGCTAGATTTTCACTGTTTTTCTTTCCGTTTACACTGAGGAAAACCCTCGAATCATAAACTTTTTTTTTTTTTGTTTCTCTTACAGCGGAGTTCTCCACATACCTAAATTTTTGCCGATCACTCCGATTTGATGACAAGCCAGATTACTCCTATCTGCGACAGCTCTTCAGAAATCTCTTCCACCGGCAGGGCTTCTCCTATGATTATGTCTTTGATTGGAATATGCTCAAATTTGTAAGTTGAGCGAGTGTCTTACTTTAGTAGTGATGATTTACTGCCTATCTGTCACTGGCCCGGAACCCTTTAATGACTTTTAACAACACCATAAAAATATGCCTGGTCATGGCCTACAGGGGGCCACCCGGACGACTGAAGATGGAGACCGGGAGAGGAGGACTGGTGACGAGAGGGACGAACGGATTGGTGTTGCTCCCAGGGGTTCTGCGGCACGAGGTCTCCCGCCAGGTCCTAACCCTGGACCAGCCAACAGAGTCAGAAACGGACCAGAACAGGCCATCTCTAACCCTGCTTCACGGGTCCAACAGTCTGGTGAGTTGGACCCTGAATGACCAGTCTCCAAGTCTCCAAATGATGTTCCCAATCAAATAGCTTGCTGCAGTCTGGTATCAATTGTATGCATCGTTTCAGGAAACACATCACCTCGCGCCATTTCTCGTGCAGAGAGGGAAAGGAAGGTGAGCATGCGGCTCCACCGTGGTGCTCCAGCTAATGTGTCATCCTCCGACCTTACAGCCCGTCATGACCAATCCAGGATTTCTACATCACAGGTGAGAAAATACTCAAACACACTTTCCAGTTCTGATGCTCTAAATTTAGAGTACGAAGGCGGAACGTGGACATGCATACAGATCACATGCAAGATTTTTATTTGACAGTGTTCACCACTTCACGTGACATCCCTCACGCCCCCCTATATCACAGTCTGGTACTTTCTATGAATTTTTACAATATACTTATGTAATACCTTGTACATACAAAGATAGTAAAGATAGCCGCATTTAATAATGCACTTTTCAGGAGTTTATTCAATGTTGGGACAGCAGTAAAAACAACCACTATGAGCACACTTACACGGGAGCTGATGTGGGCCACCGCTCACACCCAGAGTCTCACACGCAGACTCACCGATGTCACCTGCCACGCACCAGGCCCCGCTTATTAAAGAAGTCAACTCAAACATTTTTTTGGTCATTAAAGAAGTCAACTCAAACATTTTTTTGGTCAAGAATATGTTCTATGCAGGCCCACTTGTTGAAACACGGCATTCTGATTTACATTGTGTTTGTGGAATATGAGTCCACCCGTTTTTAGCCATCTCAGGGGGCGGGCCCTGAGCACTTGTCATGTCATTTTCAGTCGAAAGAAGTGACAAAATGGCCGCCCCCAGAGGTGGCTAAATAAACAAACGCAATATTTATCAGAATGCCTTGTTTCAACTAGTGGCCCATGTATAGAACATATACCTGAAAAAAAATGTTAGGGTTGACTTCCGCTTCAAAGACACAATTGTTTGTTGAAATATGTTTACAGCGGGCTTAAAAAATATGTTAAGTTTATATTTTTCCAAAGCATGCAGAAGGGATAAAACTACGGGGGCGGGGGGGAATATTGTCTCTCTATATCGCTGTTATTCTTGTAAACGCCTCCGTGAATCAGAAGGGACTGTATTGCTCTTGAGTCAAATGTGTACTCTCTGCAGGTGAGCGTGCCATTCGAGCATATGGGCAAGTAAAAACTCCTTGGCTCTGCATGAACATGAAAGTGACAGGTGAGCTTTCCTTGTTATTTGGTGTGATAGTTGCAGAAGCACACTATTAATACATGTGACTAATAATTCTTTTTGTTGCAGGGCTGCAAGGTATATTTGTTGCGCTGGTCCCTTCCTTCATTTTTACTCCGACTAATGAAAAGATTGATGCCAATGGACACATGGATCTTTGGAAAAGTACAGCAAATTCCAACAGTATCCAGGGAAGTACTTTTTATAGTAGCCAGCAATCCAGTCTTTTACGAAACCTCTGCGAAACCCTGGATCATCATCATGCCGATGCAAAAAGTGACAGTGCTACATCATGGTTGCTTGTGACTACCCGCCCTCCTGAAAACATCCCCGCCTAACGAGCTGTCTGATGAATGAGAGGAAACTTGTGACAACAAGGAAATAAAAGGATGACTGGCACTAGCATGTTTCATTTCAAAAGTCAACTCCCTTTTTGATTTAGTCTTTCTCCCTTTTTGGGAATGATGGAAAAAGGAAGTAGGCGGTGGTAGTATTATGAAAGACAAGAAGAGGTTTAAAAGGTCTTGTTTCAGCTCTTATTTCTGTTTCCTGTGAGTTGCTTGCTCGTCATTGATCTATTCTGTGAGAAGTTACTGTCCCTTGAATCTCAAACCATCAAAAATAATATCTAGTACCAATTTCTTTATCACTTGTGTATGCTCTGTTCTCTTAAATAGAAGTTATCACCATAGTTGTTTCAAAAAAGTAAAAACACTCCCAAGTCCTGAGGCGGCATCCTCGAGAAACCAACAAATAATGGCTGCAATTTTTATGATAATTCTTACTGTTAAATGTTTTTTTAATGTTATTTTTACCTTTAGGGGGAGATAGGGGCGTTGGCAGACCCCATTAGGTATGATTTAGGGGGGTGGGGCATCCATTTTGATTTTTTTAATGTTTACATCACTGTAAATATTTTAATTTTTTTTTATTTTGATGTAAAAGCCAAAATGTGTTTTCTGTTTTAAAATGTAAAGTAGAAAAACACATATTAATGGGATGAGTGAAAAAGTTTTGGTATTTAAAGTACTACATTTTGGACATCAATGTTGCTCTGCCAGCTGGGTCGTGAATGTTTTATGTGTGCGTTTCAAAGTTTTTGGGTGTGAGAATGCGACTGACAGTGTAATCCCCAAAAAGGGTTCAAGGTTCATTTTGTGTCTCTTGGGTTGTTTTTCTTTCAGCTATTTATGTTAAACTCCTATGTTATTTTTTTAAATGTATCTTTCAGTTTGTCACCAGAGGTTTGTGCCATGTTTGTCTTGGTTTCTCTTTTCTTCCCCTTCAAATCACCATCTGTAACACAGGGCTTTGTATATTCCCCCTGCAGAAATTAGTCTAATGCCTGATGTCACCTTTTTAGTTTTTAAGATCCTGCGATTTTGATGATGTCATTAAGATGAAACTGACTCCATTGCAGGGATGTGTAAATAGCTTGGTACTGTGTGTAATTACCTTTGTACAGAGCACTATGACCCAGTGGCAGTGTAACTGTTGTATATGTGTGCGTGTGTTTGCGGGGGTGGTATGGTATAGGTTAAGGTGACAGAATTTCACTTTATGTATTGTGTACTGATATCTTGTACAGTTCTTTAACACTTTATTTACAACAGTATTTGTGTATATTTTATGAAGTAATAAAACAGAATCTCACAATCTTGTAGGCTTAATTAATTTAATCACCTGTGTTCTGTCCAATTGGAAAATATTCATGTTCAATCGATATTGTACATTGTAGTAAATCTACACACACCTGCTTAAAATGCCTGGTGTTTGAGATATCAACCAAGAATATCAATGTGAGCGATAATCGTTTTCTTTCATTTTGAAAGGAAATTACCAATTTATGGTTGCCCATAATGCCAAAGTGTACAAACCCTCTGATAACTCGTGAGGGGCGGGGCGCTTTCGACTGCGTGTGAGCGCATGTGTGTGACTGCTGTGATGCACAAATGAAATAGTACAGAAATGTGAAAACTGAATTTCACTATTTGGAACAAATTTATTATACTTTTTTTTTTTTTAATGATCGCGACAAACGGCAATTACGTGGCAAAGCACACATACACACACTGCGCATGTGCCAGCATCTGATGTTTGCCTGGCAGTCACTGGTGGTGATGTGAAGGACTAACGGCACAGGCGTATTGGTCTTCGAAAGGAAATTACAAGATAATAGTCGTAATACCCTGACGTTTACTCTCATTTTAGGGCTTACCAAAGCCTTTTGTTTTTTTAACACCTGAATTTACACTGAAAAACAAGCTAACACAGGACTCGAAAGGGAAGCTAACGCGGGCTAGCACCTCTCGCCTTAGCCCCCTCCCCAGCTATACATACATTTGCTAGCTGTTGCAAACAAGCTATTAAGAAAATGTATTAGTGTTAGAGCAGCAGTGCAAAGTTTATATTCGTAGGTTGTCGGAATGCCACTGTTGAGCCGGTTGTCCTGAAAAACTACGTAACCGACCCGAGATGAGCTAAATTGATGTTTGGATACAAAGCGGTTCTGCTGACCAAACAACTGCAGATGAGGTAAGTAACATACGTGTGTCATGTTAAAATACATATAAATATATTTTGAACGTCACTAATTATTTAATAACGTATTAATGATCATAGTGAGGATAAGCGGTTCATATAATGCATGGAGCGATAGTTGTTTTTACTCGAGCCAGTGTTTGTCGTCAATGCTTTTGAACAGTCGAATCATCAGAGTGAGAGAGGCAACCTCCTTGCCTGCAGACATATGTTGACCTGTCACAAAGATTACTGATTAGTAGAGCATTCCAGCCTAGCAACATCAAATGACTTGTGGCTTTTCCGGTCAGTGAACAGTAGGACACTATTGAACCTAATTAAGGCCACAATTTACTTTCTAATCAACCTTAAATTTGGTCCTCTCAATTATTCGGTTATATCTTAAATAACTGTATACTTTCAAACTGTCCATTTTATTTATTATAAACAAATAATCAGTCATGTACTGGTAAATGTTAGTGCAAACTTGTGGTATGCTTAAGACAGGGGCGTGCAGAGTCTGGAGCCAAGAGGGCAGTGGCCCCGGGCATCCACACTGAGCATTTGATGAAAAATGAGCGCTTACATTTAGACACAGTGCAACCATATGGCTCTTCAGCCTAACAGTGCCTTGAAAAAGTAGTCACCCCCCTTGACATTTTTTGTGTTTTGTTGCTTCACAGCCTGGAATTGAAATGGATTGTTTGAGGGTTTGCATCATTTAATTTACAGAACATGCCCACAATTTAGAAGACGGGATATATTTTTTATTCTAAAGCAAACAAAAAAATAGGACAAAATAACAGAAAACATAATTGTGCATAAGTATTCCCCCGCCCCAATGTCAGTACTTTGAAGAGCCACCTTTTGCGGCAATCACAGCTGCAAGTCGTTTTTGAGAACTCTCTATGGGTTTACCGCATCTTGCCATTGGGATTTTTGCCCATTCTTCAAGTGAAAACTGCTCCAGCTTTGATGATTTTCACTGGTGAACAGCATTCTTTAAGTCTGACCACAGATTCTCAATTGGATTGAGGTCTGGACATTGACTAGGGCAGTTCAAAACATTTATATGTTTCCCCTTAAGCCACTCAAGTGTTGCTTTAGCAGTCTGCTTGGGATCATTGTCCTGCAGGAAGGTGAACCCTAGTCTCAAAACAGCGACAGACTGATACAGGTTTTGCACAAGAATATCCCTGTATTTAGCACCATCCATCATTCCCTTGACTGTGTCCACTTTCCCAGTCCCTGCTGCTGAAAAATATAACATTTTCCTTAATGGCCAAAAAGTTCAATTTTAGTCTCATCTGACCAGAGCACCTTCCTCCATACATTTTGAGAGTCTCCCATGTGCCTTGGAGCAAAGTCAAAACGTGCCTTCTTATTTTCAGATGACAGTAAAGGGTTTCTTTTGCCCACCCTTCCATCAAGCCCAGGTCTGTGGACGGTACGGCTGATTGTGGCCCTATAGACAGATGCTCCAGCCTGTCCCAATCCTACCTTTAACCGGGGAGGGAAGCGGGGGGCTCCAATCTGCCTGCTTCTGCAAGCCGCGTCTCTCCCCCTCCTAAGACACGAGTTTAGCGTAGCTGAATGTCCGTTACATAACCAGTCGGGGTTCGTGTGCGCATTCATGCTCTTGCCCGCTTCAGCTTGTGAAAGTGGAGGAGCAATCGCCACGGTATTTTTGATTTTGTGGAGGTGATCATGATGAGATCATGTTTTATGTAAATAAATCCAAACTGCAGTATTGTGCAGAACACTTTTACACTTTCACAGATTGAAGTGGACAAGAGTAGTAATGTGCATTTGCATTTTGGTGGCGATCGGTCACCGTTTTAGACAACAGAACTGACAAAGCATGCCTTCCTCGCGTGACGTAGACCGCTGGGACCGAAAACATAACATAAGCCACGCCCCTTTTTGGGGCGGGGAAATTTGTCGTAAACCTAATCACAAAAAAAAAAACTTAAATCACTACAGAGTCTTTTGAGGTGGGCATTTTAGTACTAATGTCATTTTTACATGCAAACCTATTATATAAGTGCCAATGTTAAGCTCACCCAAGTGTCCCTTTAAGTGGCATTGATTAATCAGGATCCAATCATTAACCAACAGAGTGTATATGTCATTCAAATTCATATTTTTTTGGTTTAGAGATGCAAATATGTGATGAAAGCAGGTTCTGGGTCCAATAGCGTCTGCTGCTCTGCTCTACACAGCCACGGAGTGGCTACCTGACGTTATAATGAAACGACGCAGCGGCTAACTGATATAGTGTGAGTCATCCTCGTACGCATTATGCCAACCTTGTTAGCTGGTGCTGAGAGGAGGGTGAAAGTAGTTTTCTCAATCAACTGATGAGATCATTGCATTCCCGGAATTAACACTGACGTAGATGAGGGTGGAGCAACACAGCGTCCATTTTTTATTGTTTGTAATTTGTTCTTCAGGTTATTGCTTCTTACTAATGTCACACATGCCACATCTTATATCTCTTCTAACCTCTTCCAAAAAACAAATGCAAAATTGTCAATTGGAGAATTCAGGATGCAAATATTCCTTTCAGTCCTGGGTGAAGCAAGCTGTTGCTGAACCATGGTCAAAAAAAGTAAAGAATTGAGGAATATGATTTTAGTAATCCGTTTTATTCTAAAGTGTAATTTATTACTCTGTGTGTATATGGCTTGAGATTCTCAGTTGGTCACAGTAAATGGTGGAAAAGTGTTGTCAAGCACTATATAACAACTGCCCCGTGTTCCACTATCGATGAATGAGTGTGATGTACTTTTTCATCCGCACATCCTCATTGTTAGAAAAGTACTTCCAGTGTTTACACTGGAGCATCAGTGCAAGAGCTTGTTTTTTCAGTTAGCTTTTCTTGCAAAAATGCTAAAGTCTACACGAGTGGACCGAACAACACAGTTTTTATCTCATTATTTAAAATGGCTCATGTAAACCGAGCCTTGTCATCGAAGGAAATGAAAAGCACTACACAAACTTAAAAAAAAAAAAAAGAATGTTGTGAAGGTCAAATACTGAATAAAGACAAGTGAAACCAATAATATTAGTTAATACATCACTGTACATCATAGCAGTCCCACATAATGTCATTTAATGTAACGTAATGCCATGACATGATTGATTGTCTTGCCTAAAATACCCCTTCTGCCTCCTTTCTTCAAACAGATGAGTCAGCTTTGGAGGCGAGACATACCTTTGTCAGAGAGGCTGGCGAATGACTCTCCAGCAGGCCTTGCACACAAGGCCCCCGCCACCATGCCCCCACAGGGGTCAAACTCCTCCTGGATACCAGAGGCCCCTGTGGTCACCCCGGAGCAGCCCATTTTCCTCATGACCTCTACCGCCCAAACCATATCAGGTGTTTTTGTTTGGACGGCACTCCTGATCACGTGTCACCAGGTACAGATCACCATGTTATAACAAATATTTTTTTCTGTGCAAGTGCATATGGTATTCATCAGTTAATTGACTGAAGCCCTGTTAAATCTAAAGCTTAGTTAAAGCTTCTATAGACAGATGTGTACTAAGCCTGCACAATGTCTTTTGAATCGCGACTGGGAAGTGCGCATGCGCGATATTCACATTGTAGGACGTGCAATGTTTTAACTTTTTTTTTTCTTAGAACACGCAAACTTTTGTCTTGCTTCAAAAAAGCAGCAAGCTACTCCGTGCTCTTACACAGCCTGTCTTGCTCACCCCCTCCTTCCTGCCAATCAGTCCCATGCCCCCCCCCCC
This sequence comes from Filicampus tigris, assembly GCF_054856515.1. NCBI lineage: Eukaryota > Metazoa > Chordata > Actinopteri > Syngnathiformes > Syngnathidae > Filicampus > Filicampus tigris. The sequence goes on along the minus strand of NC_141232.1, from coordinate 15,661,807 downwards.
CCCCCCACCCACTGTCTGCTCTGAAAATATGGACATGGAGCAGCGGCAGAAGCGGAAGTGGATTTAGTCCCCAAAAGAAAGGCAACATCCAAAATATTAAAGTATTTCGGCTATAAAAAGGAAGATTCAGAACAACAATACATCCTTTGCCAACAGTGCCTCGCCGTTGTTGCTGCAATCGCCGTAACAAGCCCCTGAATGAGCAGTTCAAACTAAGAAGTGGGACCCGAGGTGAAACTTCATCTACTCGGAAAACAATTACAGACGCCTTTGCCAGCATAACTCCTCATGATAATAAATCCAAACAGCACCGACAAATCACGGATCCAATATGTTTTACAGACCGTTTTACTTATTGTTATATTTTTGTGAACATTTTAGAGGACTAATGCACCTGCTCTTTAAGTTTTAATATTTTTGTTCTAATTTGTTTACAACTTTGCTGCAGTTTCACAAAGTTTTTTTTATCTTAATGTTATATTTTTGTAAACAACTCAGGCGCTAGTACACCTGCTTTTTAATTTTTAAATATTTTATAGTTTAGTTTAAAGGTGTTTATATCTGCTGCTGCTTTAGAGGTTTTTTATTTCCTTCTATTTTTTTAAATGACTCAAGGGTCTAGTGCACCTGCTCTTTTTATTTTTTTGTTTAAAATGTTTAATATTTTGCTGCTGTTTACATTGAAGTGTGAAATACAATGTTAAATAATCTATTATGTTACAGCGACATGACCACTGAGATCCCTTTTATATACAGCAACCATCATTCGCAGATGAACCCCCTTAGTCTGGATTAAACGATATTATATGAATAAATGATGTAATGGTGAGTTAACCAAATTATTCCCAAACAAATCTATTCAAGTCATCTGATGAAAATTCTATTTTTAACATCGCAATATATATCGCAAACCCCCCAAAAAATCGCAATGTCATTTTTTTCCAACATCGTGCAACCCTAATGTGTACCTTGCCAAATCCCAACCAATCAGAGATCAGAGCAATTTACCGCAGGTGTACTCTCCTCAAATTGAAGAAACATTTCATGAATGGAAACGGAATGTTCATATATGTACTCAGTCATAAGAACAATGCCCGAATAGCTACTTGATATAACATGATACCCTGATTTAAAAATGATAAGTAGGTAAGATTTTTAAAAGACTGTGTTCACTGTCATTATGTGTCGAATGGTAGGGGATGCCATCGTTCCAGACCCACATTTTTTTTATATAGTTGCACCCATTCCACATGCTGTAAATACATTTAACTCAATCACTGCCATTGATGAATTTACTTTCTTTTCACAGTCCAGCCATTCAATCGCAGGAAATTATATATATATATATATATATATATATATATATATATATTTTTTTTTTTTTTTTTTTTTCTTCATTTTTTAGCAAATGTTAAGGTAAAAGAGGGTCTAAAATGTCTAGCTGTGAGTGAGTTAAACTCATTAAAGCACACAATTTATTATAACACATTTTTTAAAGTTACCTACATGTAGTTAGCACAAGTTCTCCAAATAAGAAGATGAGTGTGCTTGCTTCAAGCTCTCACTGCCAGTTAGTAATTACTGTGAAACTGACACATAAAACAAGAGAATTCACAATTTTATGTTTAAACACAAACATTTTACATACTAAAACAATTTTATCCAACAAAAGTCCACTCCATTAATGCTAACTTATAAGGTGAAGCGCCATAGATGGCCTAACAGAAATTAGCATGGATGTTACGGTAATTATACAAACCTTCAAACAACGGCTACTTCAACACACGTGTGACAGTACAAAAGGACATACAACAATACGCACAGGCGATATTCTTTCTACTCTATGAAAACGACGACTATTAAGCAAGCTTATTTGTTGACCTTCTCTACCTTTTTTCCCCCCCTTAATAATACTGCATCTCTTCCAGTAGACCTCAATGCTGCCCGGCATGTTGCAGCACAACGTGGTGTCACAATGAAGGCACACAACTTTACACTTGGACTTGCTTGCATACTGTAAAAACCCATTAAAAAAGGTGTTAAGTAACATCTATCTTAAGCCAGCTGGCTCATCTTTGCAATTGTTAACTGAGCTGCTGCAGCTCATGTAAAGGTTTCATGTTTTCTTTCTCTCGGGCAGCAAAGCGACTCAGGGTGAGAGATGTTGGGTAGGCTCCTCTCGCTATCAGCCCTGTGAGAGCAGTGTAGCGTTACTGTGGTCAATTGTCAGTTGCCTTTTTTTTTTCTTTTTTTTTTAACAAAAGGTGTGTGTCTGTTTACACTCAAGGAAATGTGATAGGTGGAACATTGTGCAGTTTGAAAGCGACTGATGGCATAGACGTTAAGAAGGTCCGCCCAGTTCTTCCTGCTGTCTGCTCATTCGAATAGAAGTGATGATAGCCAAGTAACAATTACCCAAAACAACCACCCTTTCACACAAATGCAGACAACCACCTTGCGTGTGCACAACGCACAACTTTCAAATCAACAGGGCTCTAATATTCAACTTAAGCAAATATTTACTGTAGTCGTGTTACTGATTTGCACAAAGTAGAGCCAAATGAATGGCGAATGACAATTAATATTTTATTTGTTTCTTTGTTGCTTTCGGTTTGATGTGATTTAAGATTCCCCTATTTCATTCTCATTGTGAAAGATGTAACAATTTTGTCCTTAATTGTTCTTAATTAAAGAATCATGTTCTAGTTTTTGGCATATGAGTTATGCTGCGGGCGTACACAAATGTGCGGTTTTGTTTATTTTTCATTGAATAATTGCTCCGATTTGAATTTGCTTTCACTGCTTTTACTTTCACCTTTGTTCAGATGTTCACAAACCGAGACCTTTCAAACAGTTCTCGTTGTTATTGGTCAGCAAAATGAATGAACCAAACATCTAACATTACATGGTGCTATTAAATTTAGCTTGGATGCAATTACAGAGTTTGTGACTGGCTCAAGTACATGCAAACGTGGAATAACCATTGCATAAATTGCTCACTCCGTCTCAAATGGCTCTCTTTATTTAACCTAGTCATGTTTACCTCTTTGTCTCCGTAGATCTACATGCACCTACGTTACTACAGCTCTCCAAATGAGCAGAGGCATATAGTGAGGATTCTCTTCATTGTCCCTATCTATGCCTTTGACTCCTGGCTCAGCCTACTATTCTTTACCAATGAGGAGTACTATGTGTACTTTGACACAGTTCGAGACTGCTACGAAGGTGAGTGGACAGAGGAGTGTGGCTCGAGCTGATAAACAGCTTTATTATTCTGCTATCTGACTGGATAATGTGACTCCATACTCGCCGATAGTCACCACAGAGATGAGTCAGTGTTGTCCATCTGAGAGAGCATAAATTGTGATATCCTAGTGATAAATGGCGTTTACAGCAGAGTCCATTTGCAAGGGCTTCATCCTTCATTATCATGGCTGCGGCCGGTTGAAGATTACAGGAAAGGGCTAACTTGTTTCCGAGCAACCGCATGAAGCTCAGCAAGTCTACTGAAAGACAGTGAGGCAAGAAAACATGTAAGCATGTCAGCCTATAATGTATCGACTTTCTCTGGGATTCCTACGCATACTTGCAGAATTTGAGAATGAAGTTGCTCCACAAAAGTGGGGGTTATGTCACTCCTCTTGTTTTCAATGTTTTACAGTCATGGGCGTTAGGATAAAAGAGGGTCTGAAAATGTCTGGTAGCGAATGAGTTAAACTGATGGTTGGGCCGGATGGCCATGTTTTCACTAAAAAGTTCATTTGATACATTTTTTGATCGGGAAAATGAAAGTTGTCATTTTCTATTTTATCAATAAATTTGAGGGAAATAAGGCTAGGTTCACACTGCAGGCAAATGCGACCCAGATCGGATTTTTTTGCCCATATGCGACCTGTATCAGATTTTTTTATGACAATCTGAACGGCTCAATTCCGATTTTTTTAAAAATCCTACCTGGGTCATTTTCATATGTGGTCCTAGATCGGATACGTATCCGATCTTTTCCAATGCGACGGCGGTCTGAACGGCCAGATTCCATATATTCGACATTGACGTCATCTGGAGCCCCAAATGCGCTCCTGCAGGCATAGGGAAAGTGCTGGCAGCAAGAGATCAAATCTACAAAGTTGTTTTGAGTAACACTATTGACTTTATATTTTACTGTAATTTAATCCCGCTTGAAACGTGAAGCATAAAGTGGACATTTATGGCAATCGTAGTAATTCAGACACGGCTCAGATATTCATTTTTTACGCACGGTTGTGACGTGACGTCATCGTTAGGGATGTCTCCATGAAATAAGATGTAAAAGCGTGATTTGCCCCAAATACTGTATTTATTTCTGCCTCCTACCTAATCGCGTCATTGTATAAATCCCACGGCACGCTGGACCACATTTACTTCAGCAAACACAACGTCGGGAGTGACGTCGTCTCTTCTGCGCATGCGGGCCACATTGGTGACGCATGTGTTCATACGGCAGACAAGACCAAGGTTGCATTTATAATGTAATATGAACGCTTGCACAAAAAAATCGTATTTTTTCAATCCGAATTGAGCGTTAAGACCTGCGGTGTGAACGTAGCCTAAGTGACTCCATGAATAACTCCTCTTTTTAATGAGGAAAATGGCTGCGCCCCCTACCGTTCTATCCTTGTTCGGTCGGAGTCACTGGAGGAACTGATTACAAATTCTCCATTGGAAATCATTGTATTTTCATTGCTTATAACGTCCAAAAACGGTGATCAATTGGCACCAAAATTTATGTGGACATCCCTACTAATGACCACTTCAACATATCAAAAGGATTAGCCTCTCCGTGGTCAAGATCCATGCTTGCCTGGTTTCTTGCCTGCTGCCAGTCGCCATCTGCCTCCTGAGAGTTGACATGAGTTCAGCGTAGCTAAATGTCCGAAATATAACCAGTCGGGGTTCGTGTGCGCATTCAGGCTCTTGTCCGCTTCAGCCTGTGTTAGTGGAGAAGCGATTACCACGGTATTTTTGAGGTGATCATGATGAGCTCCCGTTTTATGTCAATAAATCCAAACTACAGTATTGTGCAGAACACTTTTACACTTTCACAAGTTGAAGGGAACGAGTAGTAATGTGCATTTGCATTTTGGTGGCGATCGGTCGCCGATTTAGACAACAGAACTGACAAAGCGAGCAACATTACCACGCTTGCCTCCCTCCTGTGAGTAGACCGCTGAGAGCAAAAAAATAACAAGCCGAGCATCAAAAGGGGGTGGGCCAATTTGTCGTAAATCTAATCATAAAAAAAGCCCTTAAATCACTACAGAGTCTTTTGAGGGGGGCATTTTAGTACTGATATTTTGTCATTTTTACATGCAAACCTATTACTGTATATAAGTGCCAATGTTAAGCTCATCCAAGTGTCACTTTAATGTGCAACTGTCAGCTTTTACTGGCAGTTGTAACTAATATCCAAACGTGAGCTTTTGTGGAAATGCAAACTCGCCCTTTAAGGCAAATAGGAGAATTTTCTGCGGCACCCCTGATAATCTCTCATGACACACTGGTGTCCCACGGCACCCTGGTGTGGAATCTCTGCTTATAAAGTAGTATTTTTTTTTCTGTGCTCCCTACAGCCTTCGTCATCTACAACTTCCTCAGTCTGTGTTATGAATATCTGGGAGGCGAGAGTGCTATTATGGCTGAAATCAGAGGAAAACCAATTGAGTGAGTATCGTTTGTTGCTGCTAACAAGCACCGTAGTCCGCATATGTGTTTCCACTGATGTTTGACCTCTACGACGCTTCCTTCGCTTCAGGTCAAGCTGTATGTATGGGACCTGTTGTCTGTGGGGTAAGACGTACTCCATTGGCTTCCTCAGGTTCTGCAAACAGGTACAAATTCAGTCTTAAGAGTGGCTTCATACTGTATGCACCAACAGTTTGACAATTAAAGGAATTTCTATACATTCTCCCTCTTCCTAAATAATTATTGTAAGAATAATAATGCATTTTATTATTCATGTGTTTGATTTTTATCATTAGGCCAACTTGCTTGGTGTGCTTTGCTTTCACATATGTATGTTAATTGCTCACACACACACACATAGACAAAACAAGTTCATAGTGTTCCAGCTGCTTTCGCTCCCCTTTCCCTTTGAGCTGGAACACCTTTGTTATCAGGGACACCGAAGAAAAATAAAAAGAGAGGGGGCGCAGGAGGGTTTTAGGAACTGTAATCGTACACTTCCCTGCGCTCTCCTTGCAAGTAAAAAGACAATATTGTTGTTGAGTGTCTCCTCTCCTCATTGTGTGCATTGTTTATGAATGTCTCACTTGGTGTGAACCTGACAATTATGTAGCCTTCACTTTGACTTTCTTGCTTGCCCCAGGCCACTCTGCAGTTCTGTGTGGTCAAACCACTAATGGCAGTTATCACTGTCATTCTTCAGGCCTTTGGAAAATACAAAGATGGAGATTTCAAGTATGTTTCCACAACAGCTTACCAACACTCATTCACATCTATCAAACCTAATGTAACAGTAGCTATTGTCTCGTGTGTTTTAGGTCATGCTGTTTTAATGTTATCATTAAGGCCTTCACAATATGCAAATGCAGTGCATGCATTTTTGTAGGAAAACATGAGCATACATTTTATTGTGATGGGTTAATTAACAAGTAACTATACTAATACTTGAATGTTTCCTCAATAGTGATACATTGCAGACATTCCGCCTTGAAATTTGTTTTAAAAAAAAAACAAAAAAAACTCAGTGGTCAGTTGATAAAATACAGCTGTAGATGAACGTGGTCTGTATGATTTCTATCCTAGTGTTCAGATGCTGAAGAATGTGTACTTAAACTATTGGTGCCTTGTGATTGAATAGTGATCATGATGGCGTTATGTAAAATGGATAAAGGGAATTAATTTATCTCTTTTCATGAGCTTTATACTATGCAGCTAAATGATTCATTTTATGTGTGCTTTTCTTCCAGTGTGGCAAGTGGCTACTTGTACGTGACCATCATCTACAACATCTCAGTCAGCCTGTCTCTGTATGCGCTCTTCCTCTTCTACTTTGCCACGAGAGAGTTACTTGTTCCCTACAGCCCCGTGCTGAAGTTCTTCATGGTCAAGTCTGTCATCTTCCTTTCCTTCTGGCAAGGTAAGAAGACCACAATTGAACCAGCACATATGTCATACTTGGCTTCATTCACATCACGCTACCGCAGCTGTTAAATGGGTTATGTACAGTGGTAGCTTGATTTACGAATTCAATTTGGTCCGCGAGCAAAATCCTTATTGACTCTTATGTCAAATTAATTGCGATGTCATGAATCTGTTCCAGCACTCCAAAAACACCTCTGTTGTTTATTAATATAGAAAAAGAGCACAGTCATTTTGTAAAAACATACAACATAGTAAACAAAAACATAGAAAAGGGGCGTTGCCTATTTGAGTGACATCAAGAGCTGGAGTCGGGTTAACCGGTTTATTTCAGTCTGAGTGCCTGGGCGTGAGACAGCAGCTCTTTGAGTTTTCTCATTTTGTAATTGGGTATTGGTCCCTGTCCGTGAATGGCTAAAAGTGTCTTTCCTTCTCTGTTCAATTCAGGAATGCTCCTGGCCATCCTTGAGAAGTGTGGTGCCATTCCTCAGATCAACTCTGCTGACTTTTCTGTGGGTGAGGGTACTGTTGCTGCTGGTTACCAGAACTTCATCATCTGCATTGAGATGTTCTTCGCCGCCATTGCTCTGCGCCATGCCTTCACCTACAAGGTCTATATGGACAAAAGACTGGATTCATATGGTAATTTATTTTGGTATCTCAAAGTTGATCATTCTTTCTACTGTGAGTCTATTTTACTTTTTATTTCTTGCTTTCCTCTTTGGTCTGTCCTTCACTTTTCTGAATTCAATATTTCTATTTGTCCTTTTTCTTCCTTGCTATGCTGCATTGAAAGGCTCATTTCCAATCTATGGACAGTACGGTAGGTATGACCTAAGCTTTGTTACCACCTTATATGTTTGTCCCTGTCAAAAGTGTTTTGTACTGGGTGGTTGAAGAGTGTCATTTTAATTTCCAATTGACGTGAGTTCAATTTCAATTCTTTATTTATTTTTTTTAATTATTGTGGTTTTCATCTTACTTTTATTCTCCATTTGTACATTTGTTGAATAGTCGTCTGACATTTGGCATTAACATCCGTATTTCCATCCAGAACCAATGGCTACTAGTAATAACCCAGGACCTTATTTTATTCAAAAACATCCTCCATCAGGCCACTTGGTGGACTTCAATGCCCCTTTTAATTTCTCCCCTCCTTTATGCTGCTCAGTGATAGTGAAATTGCTATTTCGTCTTCCCTCACCTCCAGGCCGCTGCGCACCAATGAAGAGCATCTCCAGCAGCCTGAAGGAGACCATGAATCCAGGGGACATGGTGCAAGACGCCATCCATAACTTCTCGCCAGCTTATCAGCAGTATACCCAGCAGTCCACCTTGGAGCGAGGTGGAGGCCCAGCTCTCTCTCGCAGTCATAGTAACCTCAGCACCAGAGGGGACAATGAGAAGACCCTGCTGCTCAGCTCTGACGATGAGTTTTGAGACTTTTATCACATCCTCTTGAGTTTCCCTTTACTCATGTAGCCCTCATTTCAGAAGCCATGGCAGACAGCTCAACAGCTTTCATCGTTTAGCTGAGACATGCCTGGTTTATGAGATCGTGAGAGGATTGAGAATAGTATATATAATTAAGGAAATAGTTGTGGTATTTCTGTATGTTGATTAGATTGCAAAGTTGTGACTTTTATTATTAACATCATAGAGGCCATTAGAGCCTGGAATTTGTGTTTGATTTGCTATATGGCTACATATAGCTTTCTGATACTGCACTTTAAACCCCACAGCTAAAGCTAGATGACAGCTACTGTAGGTATATTGAGCTGGAACTACAAAGTGCCATCATTTTCTGACCTGTGGTGGCTTTTGTCCTGTTGATTCTTGATTTGAAATTGTGCCGAAACCTTGCCAAATAGTGAGAGGAGGAAAATGTGAAATTCTAATAACACAACTGACAGATTTTTTTCAAGTGAATCAAGGCTTTATGTTAACATATAAAAATGAAAATCGTTCCATATAAATCCTTGAAGGTATGGATTATTTTTATTCCAGTAATGGCTTGTGGCAAAAATCAACAGTGTCATGTCGTGACTGAAACGTGATGGCCTGCTAATATTTGTGAATCACCAAAGGATGTGATTTAGGAGGGATTTTAGTGGGCCAGGAAGACTGACAGAAGGACAACGCCCACGCAGATTAGTGAATATGAAGTACAGCCCAGCTGTGGTGTGCACTGGATTGTAATCCCACAATTAAGGTCAGTCACTGCATGTATTCCAGATCAAGGCAGCCTTGGCAACAACTTTCTAAGGCAGCATTGAGTCAGGAGGTTGGTAATAAACAGACAGATAGACAAAGACATGAAAAAGGATAAACATGATTGCACCTGTTTCTTAAAATGGAATTCTTGCTTTTATGAGTTAGAGATGCTGTGCAAAAAAAGGGAAATGCAAGCGCCTTATGTCAGTCAATCCCAGGAGGCAGCCGAAGCTAACCCATATTATTGCTGTTATTATTTCAAGACAGAACATGGACTGTGTTTGAGTAGACTTTTGTTAATCGGGTATTGTTAAATTTGTGTTTTTGCGGCAGCCAGTAGTCGTTTGTGGTTGTGAGCGTAAATGTTTAATGGTGGAGCACTGCAGTAAACCCTCAATGTTGCCTCTAAATAACGGTTGTGTGTTGTGGCAAATGCAAAACAGTGTATTGAATGTAGGTAAAGTGACGAGAGCCAAAGTGAATTCAAAATTAATGTTGAAGCCATGAGCAGTGGACACAAATGTGATTTTCTGGCTGTGACGACTATTCTAGTTGCATTTCCGACAACCTCAAGTCTGCAACGATTAATACGTAATTTACCCAGCCTTTCATTGAATCTTAGTGCTCTTAAATCATCATAATACAATTTTAAGATCCCATAATTGAATTATATATATTCATTAGGACACATTCCAGAAAGGAAAGAATATTGTGAATAACAGTTTAAGCACTGGAAAACATTTAATGATTATGACTTTAATGGCATTGCTTCATATAGTGCTATGTTTTACTATTTTAATTTTTATACATTCCTGTTATGTTTCTGTTGTATACATTTTATCTGTTGATGTTATATACCTTTATGCTGTTGGATTTTGTTAGTGTTGAAAGGGAAATAAAACGTTTAGACAAAAGCAGTAGTCTTTACTCGTTTTGAGACCATACCACCGCCACCACCCGATACTGTTAAGTCATCATGAAAAACTATAGTAACACGTAGTTCTATAGTTTGTGAAATACAATCTGGATTGCATTGCAGGGTGACACAACCATGAATTTCTTTATTCCTCCGCGAATCAAGACAATTTTGTGACGAAATGGTGACAAATGTAAATGGTATCTTTATGATTACTTGTTACTTTTAAAAACTTAAACTCAAATGTGTTGCTTTTAGGTCGTTTAAAAAAAACGCCGCAAACAAAAAACACAGTTACGTCGAGAATAATAAATTTGTCAATCTTATTCTGGGGGCGTGCCCAGTCAGCATTCAGCCAATCAACGGGGCCTCAGCTCCCAGTCGAATTGCTAAGCTAACAACATAGCCGTTATCCTCAATTGAACTGCGGTTCGAACGTATTTAGTATTAGCAAAGATACGCAATTTAGTGCTTTTGTTGTTTTCCTAAACTAGGACTTTGTAAGATCGTCACAGTTCAACACAACTGGTATTACACGTTGAGCATCTTTTGCTCGAACTAATAGGCGCGTCGCAGTGTAGCTTTTTCAGAATTCCTGAAAAGGGCAACTCGGGAAAAGCTAACGAAATTTAACAAATACCAGACAACCTCTTTATACCCCCGCTCCCTAAGGTACCAAGTCTTCAAAATGAGAGGTTCTTACGGAGACCGAGATCGAGACCGCGGTCGTGACAGGGGGTGAGAATTTCCTGTAAAATCCATGCTATCCTGAAAGCTAACTGCTGTTTTTGCTTATGTACATTCTTATGTACGTTTGAGGCTAGCGCTACGAAAAGAACTAATTTTGATTTTATAGCCTAGTATGCATCCATAACGCGGTATTGTCATCATGTTACAGAAGCCCTCGTTTCGGGTCCAGCAGAAGCAACTCATCATCGATTAAAAAATTCGGCAATCCTGGCGACCGTTTACGGAAGAAAAGATGGGATCTGGATGAACTCCCCAAATTCGAGAAGAACTTTTATAGCGAGCATCCGGAAGTACAGCGAATGGGTCAGGTATGTTTTCTTTTCATTCATTCTGTTAACTTATGATGCTGCAATTTGGGGTTGAGCGACAGCACCACCATTTGGATTCTCACACTATTATTTCCTCCCCCATAGTGTGACATTGAGGAGTACAGAACAAAGAAAGAAATAACTATTCGAGGTTCAGGCTGCCCAAAGCCGGTCACCGGATTCCATCAAGCAAAGTTTCCTCGTAAGCATCTGCAAACATGATCTAGAGGTGGCAAAATATTCACACCCTGTACTTATGTAGGGTAGACCCAGCCAGGTACCCATGTTAAAAAAATAATAATAGAGGCGGGACTTTTTTTTAAAAGGAGACTGATTCAGTTTAAGGTAAGAGTATTAAAGATGAAGTCACCCCCAACATTTTTTTAAAGAATTTGTTCTCTGCAGGGCCACTATTTGAAACAGGGCGTTCTGATTAATATTATATTTGTGGAATATGAGTTAAGCAGCAAAATCCACCCGTTTTTGTTCATCTCAGAGAGCGGCCAGTTTGCCACTTTCTGTCGACTGAAAATGACATCACAGTTGCTCAGGTAACAACCAATTACAGTTCACCTGTTTTCTGAAGCTAAGCCATGATTGGTCGTTATCTGAGCCCTGAGCAACTGTGATGCCATTTTCAGTCGACAGAAGTGACAAAATTGCGCCCCCTGAGATCGCTAAAAACCGGTGGATTTGGCTGCTTAACTCATATTCCACAAACGCAATATTAATCAGCAGAGGTGGGAATTTTACTAAAAATTGACTGTCCGTTATTTATCATGTGTGTGCAGCGCGGGTACCCTTCCGTTGTCCATCATTCGCCTTTTTTTTCCAGGGGGAGTTAATATTACCCGTCTGTAGACCAGTCTGCCTCTAATTTTAAACGGCCAGCCGTCTGCGAGACCGACTAAACTTTCACTAGCTTCCCACCATTGCCATGACCTACTTTACCACAACAAAATACACAAAACAAATTAATTTGTCTTTGCCTCTTCTCTACTTAATACATGTGGTTAATTTCCTTTCCATTTAGAATATGTAATGGATGTCTTAATGCAGCAAAATTTCAAGGAGCCAACAGCCATTCAGGCTCAAGGATTCCCGCTAGCCCTCAGTGGGAGAGACATGGTGGGAATTGCACAGACTGGCTCAGGGAAGACTCTGTCGGTAAGAGGCATCTTTTATTTTACGAAGATCACTTGGTACATTGGTATATTCCTATGTTTATGTTATGTTTATTTACTTACCGGTACTGGTCACAACATTAGGTCACAAAACCTTCTAATGAGTTCAGTATCACAGATGCACCCAAAATTGCTTTGTTTTTAATTTTTTTAACTGTGCTTGTGGAGCAGCAGAGCAGGGTTAAGTAGTGGTTAGCACATCTGCCTCACAATTACGAAGTTCTGGGTTCGGCTCAGGCTCTTTGGTGTGGAGTTTGCGTGTTCTCCCCATGCTTGTCTGGGTTTTCCTTAGGTACTATGGCTTCCTTCCATATCCTAAAAACATGCATGTGAAGTTAATTTAAGACTCTAAATTGTCCATAGGTATGATTGTGAGTGTGAATGGTTGTTTGTCTATAAGAACCATGCAATAGTCTGGCCAACAGTCCAGGATATAGCCAGTCTCTCACCCGAAGTCAGCTGGGATAGGCTCCAACTCACCTCCGTGACCTTCTCCAATACACGTGAATGAATGGACCAAAAAAAAGAATGGGTTAATTGTAGGGATGTCATGGTATCCAAATGTCACGATACGATAACGTCACGATATGAACCTCACGATACGATAATTATCACAATATTGTGGGGAGGTTGGTGGTATATAAAAAGCCCACAATGCTGTATAAAAGCTCACGATATTGTTAAAAAAAAAAAAAGGGAGCTCATATTAAAAAATAAAACACAATATTCTGTTTTTGTACATAACAGCATTCTCAAATAGGCTTGACCAGTCATGCACTCCTATTGGCGATTGGGTTTTAAACATAGGTGGCAGCAATTTTAATATCGCAATATCACGATGTTGTGACATCCCTAGTTAATTGCATTTGTAGTTTGCAATGTAATACAACTGCAATGTGTCATACTACATATTAGGGGTGGGCGATTATATATAGTCATCGATATCATCGTCAATCTTGCTTTCACGATGTGTAATTTAACATTATCGAGTATTAATACTGCCTCGAAAAGCGAGTCAGCCGACGGACGCAAAGTATAAGGAAATGCTGAAAATCAGTGTACATTGACGGCAGAGGAGGAGGAAGTGATAATCATTCACCGAATCAGCAGGCAGGACCCGGTCACGTGACTCTGTCCGCACTGCAGCCAAGCTGTTTCAAATATGGAGGCGTGTCATGTGCCAAAATGGTCACCGTGAAGAGCAATTCTGTTGCACCACAAGCCATATGGATTGCGTCCGCGCAAGCATGCTAAACAAAAGCTTAAACACACACACTCAGAAAACAGTTGCCGAGTTGAACCAACAAATATAAAAGCACGCACTCACGCACATACACACTCAGTACTTTAGCGAGCAAGTCAAACGTGACAGCCTGGATGATCGGTTAGCATTCAGTTTACACGCTTGTAGTCCGCATCATTCATAACTAGCCTGTTTTCCCAAGGCATCTTGCACAAACTACGACAGCTTATTAGTGTGACGCCAGGATACACCCAAACATGAATAAAGCCACGAGTCTACATATCACAGCGATGAATGAGTGGGAAAATGCAATTTTCGCTAAATTGCAGTTTTGTTAATCAAATTTATTCTGAATACGGTGGCCAATGTATGAGAATGGGTGTTTTTATGACGACATCTTTTTTTTTTTTCTCTCTCTCTTGCTGGGTGACACTTCAGTCACACGTCATATATCAAATAAATTTTTTCCCATTCTGATTACTGTAGTTAACACCTTTTTCTCATTCTGATTGCTCTAGTAGTTGGCAGTGGTACATCAGTACTTACTGCAGCACAAAATGTCATATCATTATGGAATAACAGCAGAGACATGTAAATGACATAAACATTCCCCAAAAGCAATGCAAGTCTATACATAATTTTGTTACATAATACATAATTTGTTCTTCGTTGTTAAATATTGCCGTAGAATATCATTATGTTTTGCAGAAGCTGTTGTATTTAGCAATTTAAAAGAGTTTGTTGTTCACAAACGCTGTCTATCCACAATTGGTCTTTTGAAGCAAGTGCAGATTTAAAATATTTTTTGTAGAATATCGTCAAAGTATCGTTATCGAGTTTTTTGAAAAAAATATCCAGATTTGTTTTTTTTTGTCCATATCGCCCACCCCTACTACATATCCATTTCTCTTTTCTCCTCTCATGTAGTTTAAAAAAAAATGGCAAACCAAAATATCAGAATGGCCTCTCAGTATGATGCAGTGCACTTCCACACCACTGCCTACAGCAATCACAATACTAAAACTATTGTTCAATTCAAGAAAGAACTGTAATTCTTGTTTCGGATCACATTAGATTGTGCAGGAATGCTCAACGAATGCAGATTAGATTTACACAAGTCATCTCTGTCATTAATTTGATACTGTTAATATAATCGATTCTTTTCCCTTTTGTCGGTCCACAGTATCTGCTGCCAGCAATTGTGCACATCAACCATCAGCCCTATCTGGAGCGTGGAGATGGACCCATTGTATGTAAAGAGAAACAGAATATACTTATTACGGAGAGTTATGTGCTGCGTATTTATAACTCAATTTTATAGTGGGTCTGTATGGCAGTGATTCCCAACCACTGACAAATCATCAAGTGTGCCACAGGAAATTAACCAAGTACACATAATTCACATGAAAATGACGCTGGTCAACAGCAAATTTGAATCAGAGATGGCGTTTTGTGCCCCTAAATGTATGTTTGATGCTGTTTTCAAAAATGTCTTTATTTTGTTTATAGCACATCAGGTTTTTCAGATATTTTCATTTGTTTTAAGTTTGACTTATAAAAGCTTGCGCAGTATGTATTTTACCATGCATTCATTCCATTTTCAAAAAAAAATCTCCCTGTTGTTGAACCTAACCTGTAATTTATAAATATTACAAAATATATGACTATTTTACTTATTATTATTATTTATTATTATTATTATGATTATGCTTGCATTGCTAGATAAAAAACTAGGGCAGATAATCGTAATTAGCACAAAAAAATGTACCTTGAAAAGTTGACTTGCATCTGTGATTTAAAAAAAAAAAAAGATAATAATAATTAAAAAATAGATTAAAAATAAAAGTACAAGTTAGTTGACTGGTATTGTTGTTGTTATCCTTTCGGCTTTTCCCCTCAGGGGTCGCCACAGCGAATCAAGTGCACGTTACTGGTTGGTTCATATTATTTGTGGCAAGTAATGTTCATCTATATCTGCTGTAACATTTTAAATGCTCTTCCACTAGATGGCGCAATGCACAATTACCTGTGCAATGTGTTACCATTCATACAACAGAATGTGTTCAGCATGCCAATGTTTCAAAATGAGTAAGCACAATTGTCTTTAAATGGAGGCCCGATTATCAAGTATATATATATATATATATATATTAAGTATATATGCCTTTCGTGACAATCTTGTTTGATGTGTGCTGTGCAGTGACATTTTTATTTAAATGTGAGGAAAAGCGGATTGGATAATGGATGGATGTAAACTATGTGCTTTGGTTAGGTTGAGAAAACAAACACTGGCATTATTTTTGTACTCTCCAGTGCTTGGTCCTGGCCCCCACAAGAGAACTGGCACAGCAGGTCCAGCAGGTGGCGTACGAGTATGGGAAATCGTCTCGCATTAAAACCACTTGTGTGTACGGAGGTGCTCCCAAAGGGCCCCAGATCCGAGACCTGGAGAGAGGTATGCACTATCTACCCTTGAATATTGTTGTACTGTTTAGGGAAATCTACCTTCTGCAGGTATTAGTTTAAATTGGTGAAGGGAACTTGCAAAGAAAAGCTGTATTCTCATTGAATGTTTTTTCTTTTTTCCAGAGAAAGGGCCATATCTGAATTTATAGCCTTGAACATTTCTAAATTCACTTGTACCTCTCTTTTTTCTGTAGTCTTTTATTTCTTTGTTTCCCCCTCCCAGGGGTTGAGATCTGCATCGCCACTCCGGGTCGTCTGATTGACTTTCTTGAGGCAGGCAAGACCAACCTGCGGCGTTGCACATATTTAGTTCTGGATGAAGCTGACCGCATGCTGGACATGGGATTTGAGCCCCAGATTCGCAAAATTGTGGACCAGATCAGGGTAACGCCAGTAATAAACAGTCCACAAATGGCAAAGATGGCTATGTCTTGATGATTGAAGTTTTAAAAGGCACTCAAATAAAATTTTGAGCTTTATAACATGAAACTTTATTTGCATGTCCAGCCGGATAGACAGACGTTGATGTGGAGCGCCACCTGGCCAAAAGAGGTGCGTCAACTAGCTGAAGACTTCCTTAAAGACTACGTGCAGATCAATGTTGGCGCACTTGAGCTCAGTGCGAACCACAACATCCTTCAGATAGTTGACGTGTGCATGGATAGTGAAAAGGACAACAAGTAAGATGCTGCTTACATTTGCAGACCTGTTTGCATGTTATTCTTTATCACATTTTTTTTTTTTCAATTTCAGATTGATACAGTTGATGGAAGAGATTATGGCTGAGAAAGAGAACAAGACTATCATCTTTGTTGAGACCAAGAAGCGATGTGATGACCTCACACGTAGGATGAGACGTGATGGGTGAGCTGAGGGCCTTGCTTTTAGAGTCTGAGGAACAATGAGTGACGTGACAGAGCTGTCTATTGACTTTGCTTTGTTTTCATAGGTGGCCAGCGATGTGCATTCATGGTGACAAGAGCCAGCCAGAGAGAGACTGGGTGTTGACAGGTACAACAAACACACAGCCACAATACAGTGAACTACCTTTTATGGTGGAGGCTGTTCTGCACCCACCCAAAAGTGGAAATACTCAAATCCATATTAAAAAAAAAAAAAAGTTGGACGGTGTCTGATTGGTTGGTGAATGTTGGTGGACAGCCATTTTCAGGTCTCTCCAGAGATGCTCAATCGGGTTTAGGTGAGGGCTCTGGCTGGGCCAGTCAAGAACGGTCACAGAGTTGTTCTGAAGCCACTCCCTTGTTATTTTATCTGTGTGATCCGGGTCGTTGCCCTGTTGAAAGGTGAACGTTCGTCCCTGTCTGAGGTCCTGAGCACTCTGGAAGAGGTTTTCCTCCGGGATATCTCCGACCTTGGCCGCATTTATCTTTCCTCCAATTGCAACCAGTCGTCCTGTCCCTGCAGCTGGAAAACAACCCACAACATGATGCTCCCACCAGCATGTTTCACTGTAGGGGTTGTATTGGGCAGGTGATGAGCACTGCCTGGGTTTCTCCACACATACCGCTTAGAATTAACACCAAAAGGTTCAAGCTCAGTCTCGTTAGACCAGAGAATCTTATTTCTCATAGTCTGGAAGTCCTTCATGTGTTTTTTGGCAAGCTCTATGCGGGCGAGGCTTCCGTCGGGCCACTCTGCCAGAAAGCCCTTACTGGTGGAGGGCTGCAGTGATAGCTGACTTTGTGGAACTTTCTCCCATCTCTATACTGCATCTCTGAAGCTCAGCCACAGTAATCTGTGGGTTCTTCTTTACCTCTCTCACCATGGCTCTTCTCCCACGATGCTCAGTTTAGCTGGACGGCCAGGTGTAGGAAGAGTTGTGGTCATCCCAAACTTCTTCCATTTGAGGATGATGGAGGCCACTGTGCTCTTCGGAACCTTGAGTGCTGCAGAAATTCTTTTGTAACCTTGGCCAGATCTGTGCCTTGCCACAATTCTGTGTCTGATCTCCTTGGGCAGTTCCTTTGACCTCAGCCTCATTTGCTCTGACATGCACTGTGAGCTCTAAGGTCTTATATCGACCTCAAGTCCAATCAGTTTAATTAAACACAGCTGGACTCCATTAAAGGGGCAGAACCATCTCAAGGAAGATCAGAAGAAATGGACAGCATGTGAATTAAATATGACGTTTTTTTGCAAAGGGTGTAAATACTTACGACCATATGATATTTCAGTTTTTCTTTTTTCATAAATTTGCAAAAATGTCTATTTTAGATTTTTCTTCTGTCAAGATGGGGTGCTGACTGTACATTGATGAGAAATAAAATGAACTTTTTTGATTTTGGCAAACGGCTGCAATGACACAAAGTGAAAAATTTCAAGGGGTCTGAATACTTTCTGTACATGCAGATTCAGTATGCTGGCGACTTCGGACAATTGGGCCAGTGTGACTTATTCAGCAATTGTATTGTAAATGTATTGCTGTCATGAGGCTCGTTAGTTACAAAAAATGAAAAATAAAATCTGTGTCCGTGTCACGTTTAAAGTCGCGTGGTTAAAATTAAAAGCCTGGGGAAAAAAGTAGCAGCTTGTAGTCAGCATTACAGTAACTCTTTTATTGGATGTCACTGCAATATGCAGATGTACCTAATGTTAAGTATGCTCTGTATACACTACCGAGTTTAGTCTCGACCCTAAATCCTCTTTTCTTTGTGTTTTAGAGTTCCGCAGTGGCAAAGCTCCAATCCTCATCGCTACTGACGTGGCTTCCCGTGGTTTGGGTATGTCCTGAGTGTTTAAATGTGACTCGCAGTATACACAAATATTTGATTTGCATAGGTAAGAGTAAGGCACTAGCACATAGAGCTCTCTTCTTTGATAAACAAATGATGCTTTGCTTCTCAGATCAGTGTGGATCTATGAAGCAAATCATGTTTATAGTGAAGACCTTTAAAGATGATTGTAAGGTATCTGTGTAAGAGGTGAGGCTAGTCATGCAGATCAACCTTTAACCTAATTCTATGTTCATTTGTTTTCTTTTCATTTTCTTTTCTTTGTTTGTTTCCAAGTCTCTCTTCTGCCAACTAGAAGTACACAGGCCCTCGGGAGCCTGCAGCCGGACCTAGGCATGACTAATCGAAAGCCGACTTTTGGGAGAGAGACGGCCTGATTAATCAGTCCCGCACAGCCATCTCCGAGCCCACAAAGCACACGATGCTCTCTCCCCCCGTTGCCAGGACACCGACTGCCTGGCTGACCGGGGAGGGGGCATGGAAGGAGGGGCGAGCATGGGGGGCTGCTGGGCTGTCGGGGTGGGCTCCCCTCAGCCACGCCATCGTCCAAGTGGCGCACCACACTGATTCGGGGAGCCACACCCGTCAACCAAGCGTATCTGTAACCGAACAATCAGCTCTCAATTGGTGCCACTGATACTAAGAGACACTGTGGTGCGTCACGGGAAGAGCGACTCATCCACCGGGAGCTGAGGGTGGATCGGAGCCAGAGTCGCCCGTGGACGGCTGTGCTGCAGGCTTGCGCGCCCCCCAACGATTCAGCCCCTGACACCCCCCCAGGCCCCCCACCACCACCACACACACCACCACTGGCTGTGGCGGCCGGCCTCTCCCTCTGCGGACGTCATGTCTGGTCCTGGCTGGCAGGAGTCCTGGCCTGGAGGAGTCACCTCTCTGTAATTGTTCGTCCCCCTTCCTTCCTTCCTCTCCCCCTAATTCTTCTTCCACACATCACTTCAACTTCTTGTCTTCGTCCACTCTTTTTCTTCTACCTGTTTAGTGTCTTATTTGCTTTCATTCATTTTCAGACCCTAACTTTAGCCCTAACCCTAACACCATTTGTGTTGTCATAGCAAAGTGAAATGACATCTTCTGGTTCCGCCTCCTTAGCCAATCACAGCTGGCCTTCATAGGACTAGTCAGAGATCCCATTGAAAACAGGAGCATTCACTCTCACACATATACGGTCAATGCAGTCCTCTCTAAGAAACCCTCGCGAACAAACACACGCGAGACAGGCGGGGCGTGTTTCTGTCAATTGTCAGTAAAAAGGGGCGTTCGTCAGTGACAGACTGAGAGGTTCGTTGGTACTTGACCCGGTTAGTGATGATTACTCTGATGGCCGAAAATCCACTTCCATGCGTCCGTCTTTTTTTTTTTTTTTCAAACTTTACTGTCAATCGTCAGCAAAACGGGCGTCCGTCAGTCTGACAGAATGCCCACCGCTGGTGCAGGGATGGCAAACTTGTTTTCATCGTGAGCCACATCGTAGTTATGGTTACCGTCAAGGGCCGGTTATTACAGTTCGAGTCAGGAAACCAAATGCCAATCAGGTTACTTATGCTTTGTGTGAACTTGAACAGATTTAATAACACTAAAGTGCAGCTTCAGTAGTTTGTCTTCATTTTAAGAAATGAAGAATGCTCACAAGTGCAACAGTAACATTATGAACAAGCTTCAATTATGCTGTTAAAACACAAAAAATGCCATTTGTTATGGCTTTGGCTCCATTTGAATAGCCATGGAAAGGCAGTTTTAAATATAGCTGGATGTTGAGTTTGTTTTGTGCGATGTTAGTTTAAGGACTGTTGTAGGCATGCAGCTTGAGTGCAAGGCAGTTGCATTTCTTGTCCCTTACCTGATATACTCTGTGTAGGATCCCTAATAATCATCACATCGTAGTACACTATTGCCCCTGGATTTGGTTATCAGCGTTTTTCACAGCTGGGTTTGAACGGAGACAAGGAAGTGACGTCGAGGGCCGTATCTGTCTTGTTTCTTGGTACTTGGGCTCATGGATATTACACTCAGCGAAAGTAAAATTCGGGACATAGTACGCAAATCAAAGATCCCCAATGCCTTTCCAATCTACCTCACCAACTGCCCGAAATGTCACTGCCTTTTGCCGGCCGTTAACATCGGGCATTGCGCCCCTAGCGATTAGCCAGTAACAAGATTATCCAGTAACAGTAACAGCCAGGCTGGGGCGACATACAAAGGCCAAGTGGTCATGATGTAGGTGTCCGTGTTCTCTCAGTTGTTGGCGGAAGGGCTGTGGCGAACAGTGGGAGGAGGTCTGATCTCCCAGGAGTGGTGAGAGGTTGTGGGGCAGTCTGTCTAGTGATAATTTAATCACTTTATCTCTGATACAGCCTAGGGTAAGTAAGTACCGCCACCACTCTTTCCCTTTTCCCTCTCCTCCAGCCTTCATCGTGGTGCTGCCTCCGATTGGTCTTCCGAGCCCTTTGTCATCTATAATTAGTAACAGACCTCAAATCAGTCCCCCTACAATTGTAATAATTCTTGTCAAAATTGTAATCGATTTAAACAGCTCAACGCCCCCCCCCCCCCCTTCCCCCCAATCTAAATCAATTGTTCCTCTTCCAGGGCAATTGTGTTATTTCTACATTAACCAGGATTGTGCTGAAATTACAAAATCAAAAATTGTGGAGGGGTTTCTCTTACCATTAAGATTTATGAATGTAAATGCATGACTCATAATGAGAACATCCAGGTTTGTCCAGGAGGTGGGTATCTACGAAGTCGTACAGTGTATGCTAATCCAAATGATACGGCTTCAACAGGGGTGTAATGAAAGAAACTGGAATATATATTAGGGATGTCACAAAATCTGCAATATCGGTGATATCGCAATATTAAAATTGCCACAATATATCGGCGTTGTCATGTCACGATATTAATAGCAGCAAATCTTTTTAAAAGTTGTTTTCCATTTGTGCAGTTCCAGCACCCTCTGGTGGTTAGTTTATTAGTGCAGTTTAATTTGATGGTACCTACAGTATGTTTAAGACCCACGCTAATCGTCAATAGGAGCTCATGATTGGCCCGGCCTATTTCTTTGTAAATGCCGTTATGTACAAAATCAGAATAGTTTGATGGTTTTATTTATAGGAACTCCTTTTTTTTAAACAATATCATGAGCTTTTATTCAGTATCATCATATTTATATATCGCCAACCTCCCCACAATATTGTGATAATTATCGTATTGTGAGGTTCATATTGTGATATCGTTTCGTGACATTTGGATATCGTGACATCCCGAATATATGAATGTTTTTATATATGTGTATAATATATTTGTCATAGTCCTCAATCGTGGTAAGTGTTGTCACATACTATTTGTATACTGTACAAAAATGACAGGTAAGTGCATACTACTAATGTGTGACTCAAAAGCGTGAAACTTGTAATGTTCAATGTAATTATTATTTTGTTCTGACTAGTATTTTTGTTTTCCCCCTTCCCTAACTTCTCCCATCACACTGACCCCATTCAACCCCTTGTTGCTTCCCCGAATGTCCAAAAGACGTGGAGGACGTAAAGTTTGTCATCAACTACGACTACCCCAATTCCTCGGAAGACTACATCCATCGGATTGGACGCACGGCCCGCAGCAACAACAAAGGCACCGCGTACACTTTCTTTACTCCGGGTAACCTCCGCCAGGCTCGTGATCTGATCCGGGTTCTGGAGGAGGCCAGACAGGCCATCAATCCCAAACTGCTGCAGCTGGTGGACACTGGACGAGGGGGAGGCGGAGGTGAGAGATGTTTTCTGCTTTGGGATATTCTGTGGAGGTGCTCAGAATAGGGTTGCTATTTGCTGGCGTGGCTGGTCAACAACTGTCCTGCATTGCAAACTTCCCTTTACCTGCCTGCTTGTAGAACAACTCATTTGTGGCCTATAGAATAAATAAAGGGGGTTTCCGTCTCTGCTTAATCTCTCCATTTTAAAATTGTTCCCATCATTCATCAACCGTCAGCAAAACGGGCGTCCGTCAGAGACAGGTAGACCGACCGGTCCCGTCACATGCCCAGCTTTAGATATTATGATAGTGGGTAGGGAATAAATTATAAATTATCATCACATCAAGAGAAAAAATGTGCAAATAACATTCTACCTTAAAGTGAAACTAATTTGCTCATTCAGAAGAAAGCAAACGCCAACTGAAAGCTAAATGATGGCACACCCTGACAAGTGTTATTTGGATATGATGACAGTGGGTAGGTAGGAAAATAAACGTGTTAAAATTACCATGTGTCACGAAATAAATATTTGGCAGGCCTTTGGGTTTCACCAGTCTTCAAAGACACACACAAACACACTGTTGCACGCCAAATGTTCCCCACAGTCCTATTCCAGCCTGAGGACAGGCACTAATCATATGACAGCCAGAGCTCCATCCATTCTTACCGATCAATAACTTTGACAGATCGACCTGATTTGGCGGCACACATATTTGGCCACCTTCTTTGCAGATACTTTCCAGCTTTGAAGTAAGTTTAATACATTTCTGCGTCAATCTCCAACATTTACCTAGATGCAGGTTGGAATGGGTGGAGCAAAGTGTCATGTGATCGAAGAGCCTGCTAGAAATAACGGGGAAATTTTTTAAGATGGTGGTGAGGCCAGCCACGTAATGTAGGCTATGGTTTAAAATAGGGGTGGAAAAACTACGGTGTTGGTCTTTTCAATTGGTACAGAATTCACGTTTGATGCGAATGATTGGTTAATTGCAATAATTTGACTTTGACTTGTAATGACAGCATTTCAACACCGGTCAATTGATTTTGCGGAGCTCGAGCCACTTCCTGTTCACTCTTCTACTGCAAAGAGCCTATTTGCAGCATTGTCAAGCAGAAGAAAAGTCGATATTGAGTGCCCGGTATTTAGTAACGCTTTGCACCGACCTCAATACTTTTTTTTTTTTTTGGGATTAGGGCCAATTTTCCACCAAGCATTCAATTACGCCAACAATCTGTCACCGTAATAAAGTACGGTGAAATATGCTGAAAGGAATAAAGGACAGGGTCTTCTCATGAAATGTGACAATCTTTGCGGGTTTCAAACGTCTTTAAAGCATCTGTGTTCCCTACGTAGAAATTGGACATCATTCTACTGAAAGGAATGTCCCTTCTTTTTGAGATGCAAATGCACTGCTGACTGAACCCGAATGAACTGCTCACTTATGTTGTGACATGCGCGTGTTCAACGGTTGCTTGGTCTCTCCAATGTAGGACTCCCCACTACACTACTCAACATTGCTGAGGTTGCTTCTCAGGATTTTGTACTAGGAGTGAACCCGTTTTTATCTGAGGGCATTGGTGGGTTTGAAATGCATCGGAATGAAATTCCTCAAGTCAAATGAATTTCACCTGTAAAGGTTATAGTGTGGTTTGGGTTCAACCAGAAATTCCACTCTAACAATGTAGTACTCCACTTTTTTTGTGTGTAGCATATAAATGAATGGATGGACCTTCAGTTGCTATAAAAGAATCGTTTCAGATCAACCGTTTTTTACAGTATAACACTGGTCAGAAATATGGAATTTTTCGTGGGGGGGGGATCACCATAATAACAGCAATATTCCTTCCTTCTCTGAGGTGGCCGCCCCCGTTTCCGAGGCAGCTCCTCTTCCAACAATCCCAATCTGATGTACCAAGACGAGTGTGACCGGCGAATGCGCTCAGTTGGGGGAGGCGGCAACAGCAGCAGCAGTGCCAAAGATGGCCGCGGTAGCAGCAGTAGCAGCAGCCGTGACGCACGTGATGGCCGCGATTCCCGTGACGCCCGTGACAGTCGAGGCTCGAGCAGCCGGGATGGGGACCGCCTCTCCTCCTCATCTTCTTCCTCGTCTTACAGGGATCGCAACAGCAGGAATGGAGGGCGCAGCTCTGGCTCTGGCTCCAGTTCCAGCTCCAGCTCATACCAGAAGGGCAGTAGTAACAGCAGCAGTAGTAGTACGAGCCAGTACAGCGTTCCCAGGGGTGGCTCCTCCGCAGTGGGAGGCGAAGTGGGGCCAGTCCCACCGCCTTCGTCAGGCCCCCAGCCTCTAATGGCCCAGCAGTTCAACCCCCCCGAGCCCGTGGTGGGCCTGATGGGGCACTCTCCCTTCCAGTTTACTCAACCTCCACCACCCCCACCTCCTCCTGGTAGGAAGTAAAGCACACCCACTCACACAAGATCATGAGCCAGCCATGCCTGCTGATTTATTAGGTACAAGAAGATAGACGTCTGCACTGCAAAACTGGATCTTCTGTTATTCCCTGAAAAACGTATCTATTCACAATAACAGTAGTGCTTTCTGGTTGCATCTTGGTACCAAGGAGACAATTTGAAGGGAGTTGAGGAGCTTCATTTCGACAAAAGTAATAATTTCCCACCATCTTATGGGGGTGCATTATTTACTCATAGATTTTCGCTGTCGGCGCGAGGTTACACTGCATTGGTTGCAGCTGTACCTAATTAATTAGAAAGTATATTTTGTACAAATATACATGGACTAAGCATTGTACTGTTCTTACATGTCATTTGGCTGTATTTAAACTGTAGTAGTGAGTAGTTTTTGATTGAAACCTTTGAACGTGTTTGTTCCAAAATGTTTTTCTGTGATAGTGAATACAAGGTAGGTGCAGACTGCATTGTAGGAATTTAGTTTAGTTTGTTAGAAACTTCATTAATAAAAATAAAGAAAATCACGGAAGCATTGGAACGTGAATATATCTTTTGTGCATCTTAAATCATAGTTTCATGGTTTCCTAAAGATTATTCATTTAGCATGTTAAGAGTTTTTTTTTAATGACTTTGACCACTTTGTGTTGTTGTTTTTTTAATCTCTCAGAAGTTTCATTAATTGCCTCTGTGGTCAAACCTTTGTAGCTGTGATGTTTAATTTTTGACACTGATTAAAGCATTTATTGGTGTCACTCTGTGTGCAAATCATTTTATCATAGAAAGTAAATGCTTTATATGCTATTGTGCAGAGTGTCAACGTTTAACAACATATATAGGGCCTATTGCCTAACAGGGCTGCACAATATATTGAAAAATATCAATATCGCAATAATGACCTTAGCAATATGCGTATCGCAAAGACATGCGATCATTTTCTTATGGAATTGTATGCTTTGATCTGAATTTGACCAGTCTGATGCAAACTTAAATGCGCATCACCAACCGATAGTTGGACATTTTCTAGGGGAATTACAATGAATTAGGTAAGAACACACTGAGCTTGCTTATTTTGCAGCATGAAAAAAAGACTTCTTTCATTAGATGATCAAAATGTAATTTCTTTATGTACATGTTAAATATCGTAATATCGATATCGCTCTAGTCAACATCCACATCGCATGTTTTTCCAATATCATGCAGCCCTAGTGCCTAAACTTGCTCTTTTGTTTGAAGAACTCAAAGACAACAAATGCCAAATGAATGATCAATGGTAGCTAAATGCTGGCACACCCTGATGAGTGTTACCGGTATTTGGATCTTGTTAGAGCTGGGCATTTACATAAAAATGGAGCATTTGTTATTCGTCATCCATCTGCAGCGTAGGTACTCTTCTGTTGGATGATATTTGAACAGAAATAGTGACTCACTGCGCTTTGGAAAGCTGTTAACAGCCTGGCCCCTCATTCAAATCTGCCCCCCAAGCAACAACAACTCACTAATTTCCTCCCTTAGCTCGCCGCGGCCATCGAGGTCTCGCCGCGAAAAATAGACTAATGACAGACTGAGACTGACGAATGGCGGAATAAATAAAGGGGGTTTCCGTCTATGCTTAATCTCTCTATTTTAAAATTGTTCCCATCATTCATCAACCGTTAGCAAAACGGGCGTCCGTCAGTGACAGATAGACCGACCGGTCCGTCACATGCCCATCTTTAGATATTATGATAGTGGGTAGGGAATAAATTATAAATTATCATTACATCAAGAGAAAAAATGTGCAAATAACATTTTACCTTAAAATGAAACTAATTTGCTCATTCCGAAGAAAGCAAATGCCGACTGAAAGCTAAATGATGGCACACCCTGACAAGTGTTATTTGGATATGATGACAGTGGGTAGGTAGGAAAACAAACATGTTAAAATTACCATGCGTCAAGAAAAAAATATTTGGCAGGCCTTTGGGTTTCATCAGTCTTCAAAGACACACACAAACACACTGTTACACGCCAAATGTTCCCCACAGT
The DNA here is from genome assembly GCF_054856515.1 of Filicampus tigris. NCBI lineage: Eukaryota > Metazoa > Chordata > Actinopteri > Syngnathiformes > Syngnathidae > Filicampus > Filicampus tigris. Next base: position 15,634,611 of record NC_141232.1, on the reverse strand, counting down.
CCTCTTCCAGCCTGAGGACAGGCACTAATCATATGACAGCCAGAGCTACATCCATTCTTACCGATCAATAACTTTGACAGATTGACCTGATTTGGCGGCACAGATATTTGGTCACCTTCTTTGCAGATACTTTCCAGCTTTGAAGTAAGTTTAATACATGTCTGTGTCAATCTCCAACATTTACCTAGATGCAGGTTGGAATGGGTGGAGCAAAGTGTCATGTGATCGAAGAGCCTGCTAGAATGACGGGGACATTTTATAAGACGGTGGTGAGGCCAGCCACGTAATGTAGGCTATGGTTTAAAATAGGGGTGGAAAAACTACGGTGTTGGTCTTTTCATTTGGTACAGAATTCACGTTTAATGCGAATGATTGATTAATTGCAATCATTTGACTTTGACTTGTAATGACGGCATTTCAACACCAGTCAATTTTCCACCAAGCATTCAATTACGCCAACAATCTGTCACCGTAATAAATTACGGTAAAATATGCTTAAAGGAATAAAGGACAGGGTGAAAGAGGCCAACTCTTAGGAGGAGGTAACTTTCCTACTCGGCATAATTCACCGGGAAGCACTTTGAATCCGCGTTGCAGCCTGACCACGTAGTCAAGCCAGTTGTGAAACCCGTTAACTTCATTCGAGCGAGGGGACTTCATCATCACCACAGGGACTTGCTTTACCATTCTAATGTCCGCTGGTCACGTTTGGGAAAAGTATGCTAACGAATGTGGGAGCTCAAACAGGAGATGATTTGATTTTTGGAGCTACTTCACCTCACTTACAGTTTTCCACTGCGGTCAAGCTATCACGCTTTGGTTTTTCCGTGGTCAAACTATCTTCTCCTAAATGTTTGAGTGCGCGCCTATTCTAAACCTTACGGTAAATGCTTTCCCGCATGTCACAACTGTCTGCACAAAATACAATACTGTACATAATTCATCACTTACATCAAATTTGAACTGCCATAAAAAAACATTCCTCAAACAAGTAGAAAATCATTCCAGTGGATTATTGTTCCTGGAAAGGAATTCTATCATTATGTGAAGTTTGGACTCATATTACTGTACAGTTTTTTTTTTTTTTTTTAATAAAGACAAAGTCTGCACAAAATACAGTACATACAGTACATAAAACATAATTTCCCTCGAGTTTGGGCTGCCATATAAAACATTCCTCCAATAAGTACAAAATCATTCCAGACTTTGCCTCAGATTTTTTTAAAAAACGGTACAGTAATATGAGTCTGAACTTCACATTATGATAATATTCCTCTCCACGAACAATAATCCACTGGCATGATTTTCTACTTATTAGAGGAACGTTTTTTTATGGCAGTTCAAATGTGAGGGTCGTGATGAATTATGTACTATATTTTGTGCACAGTTGTGACGTATGGGAAAGCATTTACCGTAAGGTTTAGAATACACACGCATTCAAAATTTAGGAGTGGATAGTTTGACCACGAAAAACCAAAGTGTGATAGCTTGACCCAGTCAATTTTCCTGAGCTGAATGGCAGATTGGCTTTGTGATTTAGCTTTTACTGTGGACATACTGACATACATGAAGAAGCTGACTGTGAAGCTACAAGGGGGGCGGGGGGGAAACGTTTGTGCATGAAATGCAAGCAAACGTCAGAGCCCTCAAAACCAGGCTAGTTTTATTTTCAAAGCAAATGTCAGACACATTTGCTCATTTCTCCACACTGGCTCTGTTAAAAGAGGCCCCGCAACTTGTGAAAAAATACAAATCACTGATTGAGCTGCATGAAGAATTCTGCCGGAGGTTGGAAAAATTGACAGGGCACTTCAGCTTCTACGTGTCATGTCCCTTCTCACAATTAAGACCCTAAAAGTTGCAACTAATTGATCTCCAATGCGACATGATGTTAAAGGAGAAGTTCAACTCCCCTCAACTGGATGAGGTTTATGCTTCATTAAGCGTAGCTAAATTTCCAAACATCCAGGAGATGGTACAGAGGATGCTGGTGTTGTTTGGCTCTACTGTACATGTGCGTGAACTGACCTTTAGTGTGATGAACGCCAACAATGCACCCCACAGATCCCAGTTGAGTGATGAGCACCTCAAATCTGTTCTGAGAATCGCCACAACAGAATTACCACCAGACTTCCATGCACTGAAAAAAATGGATGATCAACAAAAATGCTCCCACCAAAAGGTATGTTATTACTTTAATGTTTTTTTTCTGTTTATGTTTGATATGTACTGTTAAAATTAATGCATTTGTGGGGGGCTGCAGAGCGAAAGGAAGGTGTAAGAGAATGTTGATAAATGAAGTAAGGGAAGACAGGGCAGTTGGATGTTTCCTTTGATAGAAAATGGATCACACCCTAAAATCAGGCCGATCCCGGCTCCGGCCTCCCTGTGTGGAGTTTGCATGTTCTCCCCGTGCCTGCGTGGGTTTTCTCCGGGTACTCCGGTTTCCTCCCACATTCCAAAAACATGCGTGGTAAGTTGATTGGACTCTCTAAATTGCCCCTAGGTGTGATTGTGAGTGCGGATCTTTGTCTCTGTGTGCCCTGCGATTGGCTGGCAACCAATTCAGGGTGTCCCTGGCAGCTGGGATAGGCTCCAGCACGCCCCGCGACCCTTGTGAGGATGAGCGGTATCGATAATGGATGGATGGACAACATCCCAACTTCATTGGAATTGGGTTTGTAGTAGTGGTAATCCTCATCACTCCCGTCACCAACTTTTGCACACACTTTTAACACTGCCCACCCACTTTTTAAAATATCACTGAGAGTCATGCCAAATGTTATTATTAGCATATGACGCAGGCTGCTAAAAAACGGTGGGTGGGCCTGTAATTTCGGACACCAGTGGTCTAAAGACTTGATGTCTTAAAAAGACAACACAAACAGGCTGTGGTGTGGGATGTGGTCCTCTCGGCTGGCATCTCTTTTATGTCCGTCGCTTCTCAAAGCTTTCAGACGATTCCGGTGGCAGTGGTTGGTCTCGCCAAATGCAAGGTCCAACTCTACCAGCTGAGTGGAATTAACAGTCTTGCACAACAAGAACCTTGACACTCGGCAAGCGGGCCAACCTGCAAAATAAAATTTTCCAACAAAGCAAGTCAAGTGTCAACACTGTGTTGCGTGTGTGCCATTTGTTGACTTAACAACTTGCTTTCAGGCGGAATTTTGCTAACGTTGTAAACGAGAGTAGTGCTGTGCCCGTCAGTGATGTCATGAAGTGGATAAAAGCTGACGCGAGGCCCAGGTGGAGTCATTGCGATTGAAGATGATGAAGAACGTGGCTCTGCTTGCAGCTTTGTTGGGTGGGAACTTTAGCAGGTGTTTCTCAAAACCTTTGTCTGAGTCATCTCGTGCTAACCTTGTGTGTGTGCGTGTGTGTGGGTGTGTGTGCGTGTATGTATATGACTGTGTGTAGCTCTGGTGTGTGTGTGTGAAGGGGTGATCTTCGGCCAGCTATGCCAGGGGAATCCCTTCAACAACCCAAGAACCTCAGACAGTTGGGGTCAAGGCCACCACGGGGCCCCACGGTAAGGTGGTCGGACTGGACGGCATTTTTGTCAGTGCATCGACTCTGACTTGTTGACGTGCGTGTGTGTTGTCTTCCAAGGGGGAGCAGGACCCACCAAGGTTTGGACATTGCCTGCGACGACTACTCCGTGGTCTACGCCCCATTTGACCTCACTATCAATAGGGGACTCCGTGTGTACACTGACCCCTCTAAGGCGGCTATCAACAAAGGCCTGGAATTTGTGGGCGAAGGTCAGTGCTGCACCTTCACCAGAGGTGGCTACAGTAAAAGTACAGATACTTATGTAAAAAGAAAGAAAAAATAATGACCACAAAAATCTTATGTTTTTAAATAAAACAAATAGCACTCTACAATATTGTACTTTATACATTTTGCATTAATTACCTAATCAAACAGTTATCGTCACGTGTTTTGCTTCAGTGGGCATTGTGCAGCTCAGTATGATACAGAGTCAGACCTATGGATGTACGTGGAGACAGTAACAACTCCTCAATAATCAGCAGTAATATTATTCATTCTTCACAGAGGATAAATAACATATACATGTGAGTATTGTTATATTATCTGTCTGCATGTGTTGGTCTACATGTGTTCAAATATCCTTTGCATGAGGGGTTTAACACCACGACAACCATCTTTTCTATTAGGCCGTCTATGGCATTAAACATCGTGTGTTAGCAATAAATGGTGGTAATCCCATGTAGATGCATCAAGGGAAATGGTTCTCCTTGGAACATGTCCCGTCGATGCAGAATGCTTAGAGCATATCAGCCTTGCTTCGATCATCGCCACCTGAGCCGGAGCGGAGTGGGCGGTGAGAGGAGAAGTTGCAGTGAAACAGGCTAAAATCCAGATGTCGGGGTGTGCCTGTCCTCTCTGTTCTTTAAGACCTTTCAGATGCAGTTGACTTGCCTCTCTCTGTCTATGTCTTTTTTGACATTGTGTAATCATTTCCAGAGGTTGACATTTTTGACCAAGTAAGGGGTAGAAATTTCACTCATCTCCTCCATGCAGGTCTTTGTGTAAAACTCTTCTACGTGGACCCGGACAAGACTTCAGGATCCGTGAGCAAGGGCCAGCGCCTGGGCGTCATGATGCCCATGCAGAGTGTCTACCCAGGAATCACCTCACACGTGCATGTGCAGATGTGCGACAAGAGCGACCCCTCGGGTTACTTCTGAGGATCGGGGCGTGCAGGGTACTTTCATGACCTTAATGGCACATCAAATGATTTTATTGACATGATCCAAATAGTGGCAAATTCAACATGGGACAATGTTTATCCATTGCATGTCTATGATTGATGAGAATTGCAAACAAGTAAATCCTGCCAAGAAACTTTCTAAAGATTGTTTTAATTTGATTTAATACAGCTTGTTGTTGTATCCAAATGATGTGTCGAGAATAAAGAGGTCAATGATTCATGTGTGCGATATTGCCATATTTTTAAGTATTTTGGGTATTTTGCAGATGTCAGCAGTTTAGTTTTGATATCATTTGAAATATCTGGGGCCTTTCGTGTTTGCTCTCGGTTTAATGATTGATTTTATTAAATCATTTAAAAATGGATGTGATTTAACACTTCATTTTGGGAAAGAGCATACAATATGTGTCCATGGTCATTTGAGATGTTGGGTTTTTTTTGCGTGTTTTGGTGGATTCATTAATACAAAGTCATATATTCACCATGCATGCACTTGACTAGCATTCATAGTGCGTCATCTTCAACTCCGCTTATCCAGTAGAGGGGAGGTGCTGGAGCCTATCCCAACTGACCATAGGCGAAATGCGGACTACACCCTGAACTGGTCGCCAGCCAGTCGCAGGGCACACACAGACACCGCCACTGAGCGGGATTCGACCCCACGCTGCCCGCACACAATTCCATCACCGCGTTCGAGCCCTCACACACACCCACATGCAAACTATATTGCTCGAGTTGTGTAAAAGAGAGGTCAGCAACTTAGTTTGGCGGCAGGCCAGATTTTTTCAGACCAATCCTATCGTGGGCCGAAATTTTATTTTCATCAGACAAACCTGCTGTACCAATATCAAAAGCTCGGAGTTTGGTTTTATCACGGTATTGATGTCACGGTATGATATTTATTGCAATACCATGTGAAAGCTCACTGAATTTCTGGAAAGTTCATTGGTACACGGTACATTCACTAATTTGACAGGATCATATTTCCCATGTATGGCATTAGAATTGTGATACTGATAGTGATTCCTTGCTTGTCAATTCAGAAATACAGGAATACTCCGAATCAAAGCAACACAGGTTTAGAAAAAGCCATGTAACAATAAATACAATAATCACACCCTAAAACCAGTTGGGTTAAAAATAACAACATTTTGGATAAAAAATGGACCAATCCACAAATTGGGTCAATTTGACCCACCTTCTTGAATTGTTTTGTACAAAACAGCTCAATTTTGGGGGTTGTTTTATCTAAAACAACACATTTTTGGGTGTTTTTTTCTGCAAAATAACCCAGAAAGTTGGGTCAAATTGACCCACGTAGTGGATCGGTCCATTTTTTACCTAAAATTGTGTTATTTTTAACCCAACTGTTTTTAGAGTGCACCTTGTTAGTTTCTTTTTCTGTGCATACTGGCTTGCTTAAATTTGGAGGGCAACTTCTCTCCGATATGTTGTCCAAGGCAAGCCAGTTAGCCAATCATTAGTGTATTTCTTCAGACGTGTAGATTATCACGTGGGTTATGCAGGCAATCAGGTGAAATTGTTAGACGGAAACGCTCACGGAAGCCCGTTTAAAATGATCGGCGGAAAGGCCTATAGGCGATTACTATTTGGTCCGGCCGGACAAAAAGGCGGATTGGCGGATGGCGGAAGGGTACCCCGGCTGCAGACGGAAGGCAATAAACAGACTGGGAATTTTTTATTACTTTGTTTTATGAAGTAAATTGTGTTATTTTCCTTATTTAAAAACACATTACTAACACATAGTAGTATACATGTTTACTTGGTTGTTTCATGCTTTGCTTCAGAGACCCAACTATTTGCACACAATTAAAACATAGATTTTCCATTTGTGCTTAAGTTTGAGGGCACAGGGTCTAGTTTGTTAATTATGTACGAGTTAATGCAGGCAAAGTGGTTATATTAGAGTAACTTGTATAAACGCAAACACAACCAATGACACAATGTTAACTTGTTACTATTTGTTATTGAATTATAACTTGTGTAACACAAAGTAGTAAAGTAAAGTAAGTGATAAAAAGGCAACTAATATACATATATACATATATATATATATATATATATATATATATATATATATATATATTTCTGCTGCGTTTCTGGCGGCGCGTTTCAATCGGAGTCAATGTAGTTCGCGCGGGCGGGCGCAGTTGCGTTCGGGGCAGCGCGAATGAAGCGTTTGGAGCGGTGGGACGCGGAGCGAAGCACCGGAAACCCGCCCATTCACTCCATTCGGCACGTCTAAAACAAGTAAACTTTTTTTGCCATTTGCAGCCAATCAGCATCGGGTATACTACGTCACACACAGCCACACGGCTTTTTACAACGATATTGATAGCATCAGCATAGTATGCAAAAAAGTTGACTTATTTTATACGCGCCGAATGGAGCGAATGGGCGGATTGTTGTTGCTGCGAATCTGCTTGAGGCTGGCTATCAGCAGCTATTGTCCGGACTATGCGTCCCTGACTGATTCCATTCAGTGCAAGTCACCAGAGTAAGGTCACAAAACATTTTTTGTTGTATTGTGCTATATAGGTTGATGCAGTCATGCAAGGTACACCAGCATATATGGTAGATATAAAAATAATTCTCAATATATTTATAAATAATGTGTTTTCCATGTTTAGTAGGTGGTAGATCATTTTGACTCAGTCATGTCATAAGTAGCTCTCAGGCTGAAAAAGTGTGGGCACCCCCGGTGTACACCTTTATCAAAATATGACTGCAGCACATTTCAAAGTCAACATCATTACAATTATATGAACGGACTGAGTTGGAATAAAGACAACTCACACCCCAAAAGTGGGCATTCTAATCTGTGGTAAAAGTCATCACAAAAAATTCTTAAATCACTACAGATTGTTTTAGGGGGGTGAATTTTAGTGCTGACGTCATTTTGACACACAGACCTATACGTGCCGATGTTCAGCCCAATCAAGTGTCTTTCAAGAAATTGCTTAACTAAGCATGGCCGGAGGCGTATTTCCCACTATTGGCCCTCGTGCATGTGACGTGCTCGCGAGGTGGCCAAAATTCATCTCAGCCTACTCGGTGAAAGGCTGATTTCTAGGCTTCTTTCTACTCCCGCGTCGGCGTGAGCGACAACTGCTGTTAGAGGGATTGCGGCATTGCCCCCAGCCCATCTTGTAATGTATGCCCCAGTTGCAGGTGGGAGTCGCGAGTTACGTGACGTGACAAGGAGGAAATACATGCTCGTTGCTGCAAAGTAAGCAGAAGCAAGCTACTCACCCACGTTCCCCCTTAGCCGCCACCTTCCAGATCGTTTTCGCAATAAAATTAAATGCATTAAATGCAAAACAACTTGTGTCCACGAATATATTGCTGACTCAACTCAACTGACGTCATCACATCAAGGTGGAGTTCATGCACTTCTTCTGGCGTTCACTACTTCTGGAAATACCACATAGCAAACTTTTGTACAACAAACAATTGATTCTAGTTGTGAGCTAGTACATGGCGTTTTGCATTGTGTGCTAGCATTAAGCTAGAGGTTGTTCAAAGTTGTGTGCTTGAAATACACAGCTTGTACCCAGTATTTTTTTTTTATGTTTAGTGTAACAGTTAATAAACTAGGAGTGGTATTAAAAAGTTTGAAAGCTCTTTTTGAAGAATAGTTCACTATCTGCCCAATTGCTGCTTGTTGTGAAGGGAGTTGAGCTTGGATACGTCACAAAAAGCTTAACCTGTGCTTATAATGAGATTTGTTAATAGGAAGAACAAAATTGATTTATTCACACTGGGAAAAAAAATTAAGACCAACAAGTGTCAATGAACATATCACAAAAGTGAACGCAGAACAGGCTAAAAAAGAAATATTTCTTAAAAGACAAGGAAAAATAATGGCTACTTGGACCACTAATTGTAAAGCTTATAAGAAGACAAATGGCGCAGCCGTATGAGAAGGCTTGAGTTATTTGCATTTGAAGATTTGAGCAACTGGAAAGACTATAATAGCAGTTGAAATCCACTTACTCATTTTCTGTATGTTTTTATTCGATCCAATTTTCAAATATCTTTTGTTGGAGTTGTTGCTATAGGGTCACCAGGGCGCGAGCCCAATTATCAATTCACAAAAACAACTCACTGCATGTTTGTTTTATCTTTCAAGAAGGCATCCAATATGTAAATAATAATTATAATAAAGACTCACACAAATCGATTGAACTTTCTCATCAGTGTTCTTTACCATCTCTGAAGTTCAGGAATCAGACAATAAGGAGATCTGGGCAGCTTTTCCATCCTTGCGAATGCTCTCACCCGAGACGGGCGAGGGCAAAAAAGGGGCGCGGTCTAACATGCAGCCCTCACATTTATACTGTCTTCAAAATCTAAACATAATGTGGGTTGGTCTCCTCCCTGGCTGGCCCTGCCTATGGGATTGATCTTCACAGCTGGTCCCGTGCTCAGATCAGGGCACGCTGACTTTGAACTGATTATGCGATGCGTAATTCCCAATTTGGTTTTTGGTTAACCTGTGGTAATATAAAGCCATTCTTATAGATTCAGATCCTTCACGATCCATGTCAAACATGTTACTCGTATGCTGGTGTTTTACATGCGCATGCTGTGTTTTCAAGTGCTAAATCTGAGTTCTTGAAAAAGTCATGTACCGGAACAATGATCCAGAAGGCCACTGACACGAAGCATGAAATGCTTATAGACGACTTGCAGACATGAATATTGATTGGTTTTCAGATAGTTGTTCAATGAAAAAAAAAACTCTGAGTAAATATTGATCATATTTCTATAACTTGTGTTGAAAAATTCTCAAATATTATTTCAGAAGCCGTTGACTTCAGTGATCATAATATAATAGGTCTGGCATTTTTAAAACAAAAATACGAGTTAGGACCTGAAGTCATTTACAAAAAAAAGTAAAAAGCTTTTTATGAACCCGATTTTATCGATGATATAGAAAATGTCCAGTGGGACACAGTGTTGCAGAGCACACATGCTGACCTTGCATTGAAAACGTTTTGTAAATTATTTTCAGCCATATGTGGTAAACCCGATTAAAAAAACTCTTTGTCAGATCCATAAGGTCTCCTTGACTGGATAACGATTTTTAAGCAAAGTTTGAAAGAAAGGGACCAATTGAAAAAAAAACTACTCTTGTGTTTGGTAAGTCTGTTCACTGACAAACTTATCGGTCATTAAGAAACAAAGTACCAGTAACAAAAATGAACAAGCAAAAGAAAAAAAATATGTAGCAAAGATGCCTTCATGTGGAGCCTATCCCCAGGACTGGAGACCACAAGTCTGCTCCAGCCTCACTTCAAGACAATTGAATCACCAGGGGACCCCTGCCATGTGACTTAACAAGGACATACTAGGACTCAGGAAGACCCAAACTCCTGATAAGGAGCCACTTTCGTCACCTGGACCCCCTCTACAGACAACGGATGTGGATTCAAACGGCCTTAAAACAGACTTTTCGGAGCCCCCTCAACAGGGCCAACCCGACGAACATTGACAATGCTGGACGAAGACCGACCCCAAGAGGTCGACATGAGAACTGAAGCATTAAATTTCCTATGCTTTTGATCAATCAAAATTACCTTGATATGAAACATAGTTGTATGTATGTTTGTGTATTGCTTACTTTGTGTATTCTGCTAAATTTGCATTGATGAATCTACTTCAAGATGGTAATAATCATTTCCCTGGTCCGGTTTATGAGTGTAGATGAGTGTAGGCTTAAACGCAGATCTTTGTCTCCTAAACTTTAGACGCATTCAGAATGAGACGTTTCCCAGGTGAAGTTTGACAGTTGATGCCAGCTACAAATTGTGAAATTCACAAAGGTTAAACGGGACAATTAATAGACTCAAATCTAACTTTGTCATGAATTGGGGGCTCACTTGAAACCTGAGCTGGAGGTGGGGTGGACACCTCATCCCCTCCCCTTTTTCTTAAGGAGATAAAAAGGTCTGGCCTCTGTCTCTCTGGCTCTCTCACCTTGGCTCTCTCACCTGAGCTCCCCAGAAAAGCTGTGAACGTCAAGCTCTCTCAACCTGACGCCCTCTCAAGAAAAATCCCTTCAAGAATTGGCTCTTCCAAAATCTCCCTTTCTCCTAAGAAACTTCTCAAACTCCCTTTTTTTCGTCTCAACTTTTTCAATCTTTTGGCTGCATTTTTGCCGGTGCGTCCCCGCGACCGAAAATCAACGGCGGTTGAACTGAAAAGCTAAATTGGACCACTCCGAACCTCGTCACCACACGCAGGGCAGACGCGTCGGACTCCGGCCCTTGGGCAGCAACCACTGAAGCAACTGTTCTGTCCCTTTCGGACCCCCGACCCCGCGCCGCGGCCGGTCGGGTCTCCTGAGAACCCAACAAAGCTTGGTCCCGCTTCAAGCAGCCTCATTCCATTTTTCTTTTTCTTTTAATTTTTTTGCCCATCTGCAAATGAGAGAAGGCCCTTCACCTCTTCGTTCATCACGTGAGCTTCAGCAAGCGTAAGTGACTACTCTGGAGCCACCGGGGCTTTTCAGTGGGTGCATACAAAATTGGCAGTGAACGCTGGCAAACTGTGCATTTCATAAGGTCCTCCAGCTGACTATAGTCGTCCTTACGATCCCCTATCAGACGTCCCCTTCTTCCTTTCCTCCCAGTTAATTTCAATAGTTGTTTTCTTATATTTTTTCTTCATTTATTTAGGCTTGCTATATCGTAGTGTTTTCTTGTATGATAGAATAGTTAATAAACACTGTCCATATACAGAAGTCAAGTCTATTTTATTCCAAGAGCTCACAACTTATTTTATTGTAGCACCTTCACATTTTATTACTGATTTAATGAGGTTTTTCGTCAAATTCCCCTCCAAATAAAATAAAACTTTGACGTGGTGCCCCTAGAGGCGGGCAGAAGTAATGCAGGCATTCCTCCCGGCCGCTACAAATTATTGACACTCTTACGAGTGACTCCCATTTTCGCTACAATTACGACCAAATTAAATTTAATGAATGTAATAAAAATAGTAAACAAATATGGAAAACAATAAATGAACTTTTGGGTAAAAGCAAAATGAGTAAAATGTCTTCATTTATTGCGGTGAATGGAACATTTGTTACTAAATCCGTTGACATTGCAAACTACTTCCATAATTACTACCAAGGCAAAGTGAAATGAATCAGAAATGAAATGCCACAAGCAAGTGGTAGGCTATCAGAATCAATGATAAAAGAAAAACATATGTTTGACAAGAACTGTTCATTCACTTTTAAACATCCTGAGAATGATGATATTCAAAGAATACTAATATATACATAAACTGTAACAAACCTTGTGGAATTGAGAATATGAATGGAAAAACAGCTAAACCAGTGGTCAAGCTTTTATGTCATATTTTCAATCTATGTTTTGCAGAATGTATTTATTCTAATTTGTGGAAAATGTGAACATTTGTTCTTCTGGCTAAAAATTCAAAAGAACGATTAACTGGGCAAAACACCAAAAATCAGCATCTGTCTGGGACGGAATGCCCAGCTCATCTTTTTTTTTACTTTTCATCTTCTGTGTCATGTCTGCTATTGAGTTCAAATCTTGCTCCTCAAGTGACAATTTTTTTATAATTCTTTTAGAAAATGAATAATTAAACCAAAGGCAAACGACTAAAGGCTCCAAACATTTCAAATGATATCAACACTAAACTGCTGACAGCATCTGATCAATGCGCAAAATACTTAATGGAAAATATGACAACATCACACATGAATCATTGCCCTCTTTATTTTTGACACATCATTTGGATACAACAACAAGCTGTATTAAATTAAATAACAACAGAAAAAAACCTTTGAGACTTTGCTGGCAGGTTTTACTTGTTTACAATTTACATGATTAGCAGTAATCCAATAGACAAATATTGTTGCAGGTTTAATTTGCCACTATTTGGTCAATAAAATCATTTGATGTGCCATTAAGGTCATGAAAGTACCCTGCACGCCCCGATCCTCAGAAGTAACCCGAGGGGTCGCTCTTGTCGCACATCTGCACATGCACGTGTGAGGTGATTCCTGGGTAGACACTCTGCATGGGCATCATGACGCCCAGGCGCTGGCCCTTGCTCACGGATCCTGAAGTCTTGTCCGGGTCCACGTAGAAGAGTTTTACACAAAGACCTGCATGGAGGAGATGAGTGAAATTTCTACCCCTTACTTGGTCAAAAATGTCAACCTCTGGAAATGATTACACAATGTCAAAAAAGACATAGACAGAGAGAGGCAAGTCAACTGCATCTGAAAGGTCTTAAAGAACAGAGAGGACAGGCACACCCCGACATCTGGATTTTAGCCTGTTTCACTGCAACTTCTCCTCTCACCGCCCACTCCGCTCCGGCTCAGGTGGCGATGATCGAAGCAAGGCTGATATGCTCTAAGGATTCTGCATCGACGGGACATGTTCCAAGGACCAAATAGTGAACACATGTAGACCAACACATGCAGACAGATAATATAACAATACTCACATGTATATGTTATTTATCCTCTGTGAAGAATGAATAATATTACTGCTGATTACTGAGGAGTTGTTACTGTCTCCACGTACATCCATAGGTCTGACTCTGTATCATACTGAGCTGCACAATGCCCACTGAAGCAAAACACGTGACGATAACTGTTTGATTAGGTAATTAATGCAAAATGTATAAAGTACAATATTATAGAGTGCTATTTGTTTTATTTAAAAACATAAGATTTTTGTGGTCATTATTTCTTCTTTCTTTTTACATAATTATCTGTACTTTTACTTTAGCCACCTCTGGTGAAGGTGAACATGTGAGTGCAGCACTGACCTTCGCCCACAAATTCCAGGCCTTTGTTGATAGCCGCCTTAGAGGGGTCAGTGTACACACGGAGTCCCCTATTGATAGTGAGGTCAAATGGGGCGTAGACCACGGAGTAGTCGTCGCAGGCAATGTCCAAACCTTGGTGGATCCTGCTCCCCCTTGGAAGACAACACACACGCACGTCAACAAGTCAGAGTCGATGCACTGACAAAAATGCCGTCCAGTCCGACCACCTTACCGTGGGGCCCCGTGGTGACCTTGACCCCAACTGTCTGAGGTTCTTGGGTTGTTGAAGGGATTCCCCTGGCATAGCTGGCCGAAGGTCACTCCCTCACACACACACACCAGAGCTACACACCACCATATATACGCATACACAAGGTTAGCATGAGATGAGGTGGAGGTTTTGAGAAACATCTGTTGAAGTTCTCACCCAGCAGAGCTACGACCACGTTCTTCATCATCTTCAATCGCAATGACTCCACCTGGGCCTCGCGTCAGCTTTTATTGGCATCACGACATCACTGACAGGGACAGCCTGCCCCTCGGTTACAACATTACCAAAATTCCAGCTGGCAACAAGATGTTAAGTCAACAAATGGCACGCACGCAACACAGTGTTGACACTTGACTTGCTTTGTTGGAAAATCGTATTTTGCAGATTGACCTGCTTGCCGAGTGTCAAGGTTCTTGTTGAGCAAAAAAGGAAAGTCTTATCAGTTATCACATACAAAAAATGTGGATGGGATATTCACGTTCACTTTTTGAATGAGCGTTGTGTGAGTTCTTTCCATCTGCATTCAAATTCTTCTATGAAGTTGTAAAAGATTTATTTGATCAAAACGCTAAATTTTATTGGTGAGCTAGAGCCTCTCCCAACTGGCACTGGGTGAGACAAGTACCCAACAGGCACATACAGACACCATTTCAAACTCACATTCCCATCTATGGACAATTTAGAGTCTGCAATGAGGCCAATGATTTTGGAACGTGAGAGGGAGTCGGAGTACCTGGAGGACACCCACACAAGCATGGGACGAATGTACAAACTCAGGACTCAAACTGAGATTTGAACCCAGGGCTTCTTAACTGTCAAGCAGACGTGCGAAGCACCCATTATCATACTTTCCATCACATTGGTTTGCACAGGTCGGCTGTGCAGGTTCATCCCACTCAGCTGGTACAGGTTGGCGAACCCACCAGAATCATCAAGAAGCCTCGAGAAGGCGCCCACATCTCACGGCTTGCTCTTGTTGTCATTTTGATCCATTAAGTCTTTTGACCAGTGGTGTCCAAATTACGGCCCAGGGTGTCCCCCGCCTACTGCCCGAAGACAGTTGGGATAGGCTCCAGCACGCCCTTGTGAGGATAAGCGATAATGGATGGAAGGATAGTTTATTTATTTTCATTTATGTGTTTTTTCAATACTGTACAGAATATTAGTGGAAAAGTAGGATCTTATGTAAGGGGTAGGACTAGATATTAGTTTATACTTCCTCATACCCCCTTTCGAGCAAGTGATAGTCTGATTTGCCTTGCCATATTTTTAATTTTTTCTTCTGGAAAAAAGACTGGAGAAAAATGTGTATTTGTATTTCAATTTTGATTTGAATATTGTTTTATTTACATGCACGAAATGAAGACAATCAATCAATAGTGGCTGCTACATAAAAGATAAAAACCATTACATATAGAATCGTAACGTATGAGTCAACCGTCTGCTAGATGCATTTTGCACTGCGGCGTTTGTCTTATAATGTGTCTTATAATGTAATTAACACTGACACAAGACTGAACCACTACTTCCTATGTATACATTATGCTGCATCATTAATGAAATAACTGAATATGAAAGATGAGATGGACACAATCATTTATTTAAGATAGTCTGTTCTTGTCTTTGATACTTTACCTTATAGGTCCAACATCATTTGCCATGATTACAAAAACCGTATTCTGTTTGTACTCAACTCTGTGTACAATTGACTGTTCGAAAAGACACATTCAAAAAGTTTAGTGAGGTCAAATTTATTCAATGAACAAAGTCTCAGGGCTTTAAAAAGACCACGAGGACATCCCCTCATCTTAACCCCCAGGAGGGCCAGAAAAAAATCCAAACACAATAGAGAAAAAATGAGAAACCTTGAGAAGAGGCCACAAATAGGGGAGATCCCCCTTCCAGTGGATGGTGAGTGGCAACAGTTAATAGACAATGCAGTGCTATACAACGCAAACTCGAATAGTGTGTAAGTCCATTTCAAGATAGTGTCAGACCACTACTGTGTCTATTTTAACATCGCCAGTTTTAACCATCTAGCCGTCCCGGTCAGAACAGTGAAGAAACGCTACCTATCTTCTGAGGTGGCAGCAAATTTTATCGAGATCTTAAAAAACACTCCTGCTGACATTTTACCTGCACCCTGTGATCTTATTGTTGACAATTTTAACCTACATCTTAAATCATCATTAGATTCAGTAGCTCCACTTTTAATTAAAACAACAAAAACAAAGACTGTACCCCCGTGGAGAAACAATGCTATCAAAATATCAAAGAGAAAATGCAGGAGTGCAGAGAGGAGGTGGAGAAAAAGTAAACTTACAGTACACTATGAAATTTTATGCGAACAACTGAAATCTTACAATAAAACAGTAAAACTGGCAAGATCTTCCTATTTCTCAAACCTCATTACAGTCAATAAAAACAACCCCAGGGTTCTCTTCTCCACCTTTGAACTTTTAACTAGTTCTGATTTTAATAAGTCCCCACAGAGACCAACAGATGCTCTCTGTGAGGACTTTGCAGACCACTTCAGAAGTAAAATCGATGACATAAGATCCAGTCTTTTAGCCCGTCAAAACACAAGTTTTAATAAACCCGGACAATCATATTTACATGAGGAAACACTGGAAAGTTTTGCCCTGGTTGATGCAAGGACACTTGTTCGAGTTTTCTCCCAGGTAAACCCAACAACCTGCCTTTTGGATCCAATTCCCACATTTCTTTTTAAGACATTTTATGGATTTTTTGAAGAACAAATTTTAAATATAGTCAATTGCTCTCTTCAGACAGGCGTCTTCCCCGCTGCCTTTAAAACGGCGGTGGTGAAGCCCCTTCTGAAGAAGAGCGGTTCTGACCCGAGCGTTTTTAATAACTACAGACCCGTATCCAACTTACCGTTTTTAAGTAAGATTTTAGAAAAACTGGTTTTCATCCAGTTGAATCATTTTTTAAATACAAATAATATTTTTGAGAAATATCAATCTGGTTTTAGGATGAACCACAGTACGGAGACTGCTCTTTTAAGGATCTTAAATGATATTAGGTGCACTGCAGACGTGAGAAAACTCACAGTCTTGGTGCTACTGGATCTAAGCGCTGCTTTTGATACAGTAGATCACCAAATTTTATTAAATAGACTTAAAAATCTAGTGGGCATCTCTGGTACTGTTTTTGACTGGTTTTATTCCTATCTCACAGACCGATATTTCTTTGTAAGTATGGATACTTGTTCCTCTAAAACTCATGAAATTAAATGTGGGGTTCCTCAAGGTTCGATTTTAGGCCCCTTACTTTTTAATCTTTATATGCTTCCCCTCGGGGATGTCATCAGGGGACACGGCATCAGCTTTCACAGCTATGCTGATGACACGCAGCTGTATATTGCCGTGTCTCCTGAAGACACAGGACCCATTGATACCCTTTTAAATTGCATTTTAGATATCAAGTCATGGATGGCAGATAATTTCCTACAGCTCAATGAGGACAAGACTGAGGTTTTAGTTATCGGTCCCGAAGGTCAGAGAGAGAAGCTTTTACCAAAACTACACATTTTTAATCCCTCACACTGTGTGAAGAACCTTGGCGTCATTTTTGACTCTGAGCTCAGTTTTATTCCTCATATTAAAAATGTAACCAAGATTGGTTTTTATCACCTTAAGAATATCGCCAGAGTCCGCCCGTTTCTCTCTCAGGCTAACACGGAAGTGCTGATGCATGCCTTTATTTCCTGTCGTTTAGATTACTGTAACGCCCTGCTCTCTGGCCTCCCGAAAAAGAGCATTTCACCACTGCAACTACTGCAGAATTCAGCCGCTCGGGTGCTGACGAGAACCAGAGGGCGGGAGCACATTACGCCAGTTTTGAAATTGCTGCATTGGCTCCCTGTGTGTTTCAGGATCGATTTTAAAGTACTTTTATTAGTTTATAAATGTGTTAATGGTCTTGGGCCATCTTATTTATCTGATTTGCTTTTATCATACCAGCCCTCGCGGATCCTGAGGTCCTCTGGCGCCGGCCTTTTATTTATTCCAAGGGTGAGGACCAAAATGCATGGCGAGGCTGCATTCAGCCATTTTGGTCCTCACCTTTGGAATAGCCTGCCAGAGGATGTCAGGTCTGCAGAGACTGTTGATATTTTTAAGAGGAAGCTCAAGACACACCTTTTTAGTTTGGCTTTCAACAACTTTTAAATAATTTATCTTTTCTTTTGATTGAAGATAATTCTATGTTTTGCTTTGAATGTTTTAAAGCACTTTGAGTTGCATTTTTATGTATGAAAAGTGCTATATAAATAAAATGTGATTGATTGATTGATTGATAAAGCGCTGCAGAATGACTCCTTTGGGGAAGTAGGTCCTCCTCAGAATCCGGCCCGGTTGGTCAATCTCCAGTGCAGCACCACATCATCTGTTAGATCTCCATCTTTATCACATGTGGGTACAGCCGATAGAAGTTGTTGTTGCTCCTCTTGCTTCGAATTTTTTTCCATTATTCAAATACAATTTTTTTAAAGTCAATAGCATCAAAGTTTTTTTAATGTTTTTTTTTAATCATAAGGAAGGATTTCTCAGTGAAAAGAAACTTTGTTATAAAAGTGGGCTTCAAAAATAAATGAAACCATTGATGAAATCAACCTCAGAAGTGTTGTCCAGCGGGTGCTTCCTAAGTCAGAACACAGGAAGGATTTCACTTCGCAGAAGTGCCTTTGAAGCATCCGTCCAGCGTGCAAATAATTTCCCATAGCTGAAATAAGACATAATATTACATACCATTTTTCATTCGAACAAATTATACAGTTGCACAGTACCAACCTGCCAAGGATGAAGTTTTCCATTAGTAGTATACACCACCATTTCTTCAATACAGGCATGTCAGTCTAAAAAAAAAAATAATAATACCAGCATTTATTTTTATTAGCCATGTAGAAACACACAAGGGATGTTTGTTAGTTTTGAGCTACAGAAGTATTAAAGTTACAAGAAACTACAACTAAAAGAACATTTGGGACGTGACAGGTGCTACAGTACCGAATAATTACTGCTGTGCAAGTGATAAAGAGAGTCATCAAAAAGTGCAGTCAATGTCAACGAAGTCTTCTAGAGTTTACTTAAAAAAATAATTGAATAAAAAAACAA
This sequence comes from Filicampus tigris, assembly GCF_054856515.1. Lineage (NCBI taxonomy): Eukaryota > Metazoa > Chordata > Actinopteri > Syngnathiformes > Syngnathidae > Filicampus > Filicampus tigris. Next base: position 15,615,626 of record NC_141232.1, on the reverse strand, counting down.
AAAAAAGATGGTTAACTTACAACGGTGAAGTCATAGGCAGCGTCCAGGACTTGGGAAATTTAGGAAGGGGTCACATGATGTATTATTGGAACAACATAAAGGTCTGCAACATATATGGTCTTTCCCTGTGTAACATATTGTAGAAAAGATATGATTGACAATTACATAAAGTATAAGACAAAGCACATTTGGAGACCACATTTTCTATTATTTTTTTCACCTGTGAATGGGCAATGTGCTGAATGAAGTTAAAGCAAGCCTTTCCTATCAGTAATTGAAAAAATGTTTGAAATTGTTTGGCTTTTCATTATATATCAATTTGAACATAATCCAAAAACATCCATCTGTGGGTGACCTATCGTTTATTTCATTTCATTGTCCATCCAAAGGTTGGCAAGCATCAGGGCAGCTGTCTGCATTTTCACTATCAGTTCTTTTCCTGGCTTTTTAATGTCCAAATTGTCTAGTTGATTAAAACACACATACACACAAATATTTATTTTTAAACAAAAATACAATGTAGCATTATAATACCAGGTACCTTATGGATGGCTTCAATATACTATTCAATAATACATAACAGCTGCTGTTGGGCAGAATATAATTCTAGTGTCCATGAAGTGTCCACGGATGCATTTTTAGCAAGAAATACACAAACTGGCATTACCTTGAAACCTAATTGCATTTTTTGGTGTGCTGGAGAACTTTACAGAGACGAACGAGTAGGTTTAATTTAGGGGCAAAGCGGGCAGTGTATTTGCAGCATTGAGTGCAGCGCTGCACTGCAAACTTAACATTTCCCCGGATGATCGAGTGATACATCTGCAAAGAGTGAATGTTAAAATTTAGTGAATATAAAAATATATAACGTGGCCATTGCGTTTTACCATTTGGTAAAACAACCTGAATTACAGACATGAAGGCTGACTCCAATGTGGAAATAATTGGCCTCCGAGGAACTTACACTTTGAATAAAACAACTACCTGTTTGAGGTCCTGATGACAAATGATTGTAGTGATTACTAAATATAGAATGACATTACAAAAATAAGCAAAAAAGCTATACAAATTTCCTTTGCCGACAACACGGCATACTCACGGAAACAGGGTGAAATACACGCAGGTAACGATAACCAAAGTTATTTTTGATAATGTTACAATCATAAACAAATGTAATTTACAACATATTTTCACAGATAACGAAGCGCCACTTACCGTTCTTTCAGGGCGTCGTAGTAAAAGGCATGGCTCTTTGACCGCTGATACTGAGAAAGTGACGCGTTTCTGTTTGCAGGCAGGTTACGTCACAGGGAGGAGTCAAAAAAAGAAAAGAAAAGAAAAACCCACCTCTTCCTTTCTGAGAATACCCTTTCCGGTCTGACAATACCCCTGTCTGAGATTACCCCTCCTCCGGCCAGATACCTCTCAATTTTACCGCCTCGCGAGCTTGAGGGCCGATTAGTGGGCCGGACTAAAATCGACTTCCGGCCATGCTTAGTACAGCCATTTTTTAAAAATTTGTCAACCACCCACCCCCGCCCCAAAAATGGGCATCCGGCCGGGCCGGAGGGTCCGACCAGTCCGGCACAGGGACGGACTGCCGAGCTCTGGTTTCATTTACGTTTTTTTTCCATAACTTTAGACAAGGCGGGTGTAACATTTAGCGCGAGGGCAGTCTGTATCGTGTTCACATCGCATTTCTCCAATAAACAGACACAGTTACAGCTAAGGTGATGTGCATTTATGCACTCAGCTTCCGAAGGGAGGGGATTCGGGGGTGTTGAGGTCATGATGTCGGCAGAGAAAGTTGTATTCGGTTAAGTTTTATGTTATTGGTGTTTTCGAGCTTTTTCGAACGAGCTGGAAAATGTACCTTCGTAGGAATTTGGTTTAAATTAATGTCTAAAAGTTTGCACGCTTTTCTGCGTTTGTTCCTCTGCTATCATACACAGTCCAGTTAAAAAGAATAAAGTAACAAGCTACCATAACGCGTGTTTTGCAGCTTGTACTTCATATTGTTCCAGAGCTGGAGGGATCGACATTGAGCACCACCACTGACGCGTCATCCACGGTGACCAAACTCAATTGAAGGGGATTTTGAGGTAAAAACATGTTGTACGATTTTGTTAAACTGTAACAACGCAATATGAAAACATCCAATGCATAAGGCTTTTTTTTTCTTTGCATGCAAGTTACAATAAGTTAGCCACTTTTGTCCCCCTGGGTTTGTTAGATCCAGTAATTTTAATCTAGTTTAGAAACTGCAGTGAACGTTTATTTGGGATTCAGTTTGTGTCCAAGTTACCTCAAGTAAACAAAATTTGCCTACACACGTTTAACACTATACTATTAAATCATGCATTCGGTGCGTGCATAACTAGATGTAAAAAAAACTGTGATTAAAGACAAGTGTGATCCATTCCAATGTGTGATCCTCCTGCTTACGGCACACTTCAAAGAGAACTCTGATGGACTCATTTTGCAGACACATTTATGTGAAATTGTACTTTGCATAGATAGCAGAAGTAAACATGTCCTTTACTCAAGTGGAATGACCTCTCAATTATAAAACTGAAAAATCAACCTATGAAAGATATTTCTGCAGTTTTTTTGCCAGTCCGGCCGCGACCCTCCACCCTTGACTTGGGTACCCCTCCGGCTGCGACCCTCCGGCCATATTCATAAACATTGTCGGCCCCCGCCCCATTCCACCCTCCGACCCAAAAAAAAAAAAAGCGTCCGTGATTGACGTCGCTGCGGGAGGGACGCTAATGGCAGAGGCTTTTTAAGGATCATTAGCTGGCTAATTTACTATTCAAACCCGCTGTGGACACGCTTCAAATGCGCCAGTAGTATTTACCCAGTATTTACTTGCGGCAGCAGCAACGAGCTGCGTGGCTCATCCGTCTCCGTGTGGGAAACTGTATGTCATCGCAACATGTGAGACAGCAACGTGCGCTCAAGCGTGTTTGTATTTCCTCATTGTCAATCAATCAATCAATCACATTTTATTTATATAGCACTTTTCATACATAAAAATGCAACTCAAAGTGCTTTAAAACATTCAAAGCAAAACATAGAATTATCTTCAATCAAAAGAAAAGATAAATTATTTAAAAGTTGTTGAAAGCCAAACTAAAAAGGTGTGTCTTGAGCTTCCTCTTAAAAATATCAACAGTCTCTGCAGACCTGACATCCTCTGGCAGGCTATTCCAAAGGTGAGGACCAAAATGGCTGAATGCAGCCTCGCCATGCATTTTGGTCCTCACCCTTGGAATAAATAAAAGGCCGGCGCCAGAGGACCTCAGGATCCGCGAGGGCTGGTATGATAAAAGCAAATCAGATAAATAAAAAGTTCAACCAATACTTGTACGGAAAGCACTTCACTTTGATCACGGATCACCAACCATTACTTTCCGTCTTTAATCCGTGCAAAGGTGTTCCTGCTATGGCTGCAGCACGTGTGCAACGTTGGGCTTTATTCCTAGGAGCTCACACTTACACCATCGAATATAAAAGAACAGGATCGCGTGTTAATCTGTCACCGAAGCTGCGCCCCAAAGTGCTTGCTTCTTTGCGTGATGGACATATGGGTGTAGTCAAAACGAAAAGTCTTGCAAGAAGCTATGTATGGTGGCCTGGGCTTGATAAACAAATTGAAGATCTTGTCAAGTCCTGCACAGGACGTCATCAGACCTGCTGCAAATGCTGTTTGCCCGTACACGTTTACCTCTGCAACTAGGAAATGACAATGGTGCCCAATTTACTAGTGAGGACTTCCAGACTTTCCTTAAGAGCAATGGCATAAGGCACATAACCTCTGCTCCTCACCACCCCGCTACTATCCCCGATTCTATCACAAACACGACCGCTCTCTCATATACTGTGAATGTAGAGCCTGATGTTATATGGCGAAGGCATGTTGACCAGCTCTTGGATGCATCAAATGGAGAAGCTAGTACAAAGGCTGCAACTCCAACTGTGTCGGCTGACATAGAGAAAGGTACCTCAGACACCAAACACACCCACTCCGGAGAGGGATACTCGAGCACCGCCTGATACTGTGGAGGTTGCTCAACCTGTGACAAACCTTGCCAATCCACCGGGACGAAGATACCCTGAGATGAACCGCAAACCACAGACTTGATTTATAATCAGCTAAGAAGGAACTGTTTTTGTGTTTGTAAAAAAAAAAAAGTTCACAGATAATGTGATGTTTAAAGAGGACATTTGACATTGTTTGCTCATGGTAAATGTATCCGATTCAATTTATTATTATTAATTTAAGTCACAAATGTTTCAACTGCATATATTTACATAGGTTTGATCCTAAATGTTTGCCGTCAATGTTATACATTAATGGCCACATTATGCCGCCGCCCCTGTGTGACCTATATCTTTGCTGCTGTAACAATGAAAATTTCCCCACTGTGGGATCAATAAAGGCATTCTTATCTTCTTATGTGCATCGTGTAATTATTTACATGTTTAATGAGTACTGTACATCAAAGCTGGAAGGGAGGAATTGTTATATATTTGCTCTATACAATCCAGGGGGACTACTTTTTGTTATTATACCTAGTGTGTTGCCATCGCGGAGTGACATTGAAATTGTGTGGAACCTGTTCAGTAAAGAGAGCAGAGCAAACTACGAACTGGTGTTTTGCCATTTTTATATAGGTTATGTAAGTGATAAACATAACACACCCCAATGGTCAAGATTTATAATACACTTTAAACCCAATCTTGTCTTTCTGAAATGAGTCTGTTTTCGTGGGCTGCCCCATCTAATGGGAGTGAGCGGCATGACACCCCGGCTCATCTACTACTGGGCTAATGGTGAATGCTGTTAGCGTGTTACCGTGAAGACCAGGAGTGGCGCTAATTGCAGAAGCAACACCATATGTGTGGAAGTCCATCCATCCATTATCGATACCGCTTATCCTCACAAGGGTCGCGGGGCGTGCTGGAGCCTATTCCAGCTGTCTTCGGGCAGTAGGCAGGGGACACCCTGAATTGGTTGCCAGCCAATCGCAGGGCACACAAAGACAAACATCCGCACTCACAATCACACCTAGGGGCAATTTAGAGAGTCCAATCAACTTACCTAAAGGCATTCCATTAACACGAAAATATATTTTAAAAAAATATATATTTGACACGTTTTTCACAGCACAGTGATGAAATAGTCTTGTTTTCCTTATTTAAAAACACATTACTACCACATAGCAGTACTGTATACATGTTTACTTGGTTTCAAAGTTGTCACTTCCGAGATCCAATCATTTGTATACAATTAAAAAGTAGCAGGCCCACTAGTTGAAACACAGCATTCTGATTAATATTGAGTTTGTGGAATATGAGTTAAGCAACAAAATCCACCCATTTTTACCCATGGGGCGGCCATTTAGTCACTTTTGTCGACTGAACATGACATCACAACTGCTCAGGTAACGTCCAATCACTACTCAGCTTCAGAAAAAAGGTCAGCCGTGATTGGTCGTTATCTGAGCCCTGAGCAGTTGTGATGTCATTTTTAGTCAACAGAAGTGACAAAATGGCCGCCCTAGAGTAGTAATAGTAGCAATAGTAATAGCTTAGCGTCAAGAACACAAACTTACTGCACCAGTCTTTAAATTAGTCCCCACCTCCACCAAAACCTTTATTACTCCTTCATCATATCTTAGCACAGTTTATGCTTTTGCACAGGTCAAATGTACATTGGTATTTACAAAGCAGTCACACTAAGAAGGAGGGAGCAGAGGAAAGTGAGGAAGGAGTCACTCTGTAGAGCTCAAATGACGATGTCTGAGAGGGACACCAAGCTCCAGGTTGCAATTTGGTTAGCAAACCATTTCATGCATTTTCAGTTTTACTTTTACTCATGTAATGATGATATATCAAGAGCCATGGTTTGTCACAATTGAATGGTGATCCTACTAAAAAAAACAAAAAAACCTTATGAATGTACATTAAAATATAATGATGCACTGCACTTGTTGAATTCAATGTGTTACAGAACAAATGTGCTAAAAGTTAAACAGAACTGAGAGAGAGGCACATATGGCAGAAAATACACAACAATGTCACAGTAATTTTTTTTTCATGACACAAAAAAGGAAAGTCCCTACTGACAAGACAGAAAAAACAATGACTCAGCAGTTTTTGGTTTGACAAACTATGAAGAGGTAACGCTTATGTCCTTTTTGTCTTGACGCGTCATGATGGCAGAGCATGCAAAGATGAAGGTCAAATCTACAAAGTCCAACGTTCTGCTCAAGGCCAATGACCTGAAGCAGATATGCACATGCAGTAGTGAATGTCAGTTCTTCATTTGGAGCACAGTTGAAAAGAATGAAAAAAGACAGGCGCTGTTAAGAAGCAGTCAGTTAAAGCAAAGCACACACAGAGCATGAGCAGGAGTCAAAGCGTGGAAAAAACAAACAAATCAGCCGCTCCCAAAAAATAAATCAGAGCAGGTACGGAGTGTTAATGCAGAGTAGAGTTTGGTGGACAAGAGTCTGTCATGTTGGATTTCGCCGCTATAGGTTCCCCCACGTGTCCGGAGCAGGCCAGTTCTCAAGACTGCCACTCTCATTGTGCACCTGCTCACCCAAGGTGAAGCTCAATCTGTACTGCAGCTGAACTCTCTCCTAAAGCACACAAACGCAACAAGGTGTCAAGGATGCATTCATAGCGCGGACATAACTGGCAACACTTGGGCGTACCTTGTCTGGGTTTGCCAGTAGCATGATCTGTGTGACAGCAGCAGTAGGAAGAATGGGATTGAACGCCGGGAGATCTGTTCCAGATGGCGGCTGCAACTTCACTGCCATTGACTGCAGGTGATATAAATATATTTAACAATGTGACACCAACTCCTCGCAGTAACGAAAAAGAAAAAAAAAAACATCCTCACTGACCTTATGAGCAGAGATGTGTAAGCTAATGTTTGTGACAGGCACGGGAGCAGACGACAGCATGGAGATGATCGCCACCTGCACGTCAGGGCGAGATGGCGGCGAATCGCGGGCAAAGTGGAGGAGAACCCGCAGACTGTGTCCATCGAAGACAGTCACAGGCAGCAGGCTACCTGGTGGGAGAATCCATGTTATGACAGCGGGAGAGAAGATTGAAATCGTGTAGAACAAAAAGAAAGAAATATAAGTGGTCTTACTAGGTTTAATGGATTCTAGAGGCACAAAGACATCAGCCAGGGAGACCTCAGCAGTGGCATTCGCAACGCTGATGGCCTCAGAGGGGAGGGGCAGCGCGGGGCGATCCGAGCTGAAGACTGGGATAGGGTTGGGGGTAATATTCGACCCCGACTTGCTCTGTAGATCTCTCAGGGTTGGTTTGACCTGCTGCTTGTCCCTACATGCAGGCACAATGAGCGATTAACCTCTATGGGACTTCTTAGACAGTTCAAGAGGCAAATGCTGAAGAGATGCTTTCACACTTTTTTTTTTTTTTTTTAAGAACTGTACCATTTGACCTGCAGGCCCTCGGGAGGGAGGGACTGCTGCAGCAGCGTCTTTCCTAGTAAGTCGAGCTCATCCAGGACTGAGCCTCTGGGAGCAGACGCGGGAGAGACGGGGTGCGAGTGGGAGGAAGGTTCCGGACTCAGGAGCAGACTGGGTGCTGCTGGGGTGTCTACATCGATACTGTCGGATGACTTGAGAGAGAAATTGAGAAAACAAAGTATTTTAAGCCCCCACCAAATATAAATAAATGGATTGTTTCATCAACTCCCTGCCACACACCTGGAAGGAGTCCCAGGCTGTGGAATCCTCTGGCTGGGAGGTAGGGTTAGAAGTGTGTGTTCCTTCGCTTAAACCTGTGTGAGACAACACCACAAAATGTTTGAGTGCTTCGTCTCAGTTGCCCTCAAGTGTGTGTGTGTGTGTTTTTTTTTTTTTTTTAAACTCATTCACTGCCATTGACGAATTTATTTATTTTTTCACAGTCCAGCCATTCAATCCCAGGAATTGATTTATATTATTTTCACATTTTTTCAAACGTTACTGAAATGTCTGGCAGTGAATGAGTTAATTAGACGTGTGGTTACCAAGCGACATGAGCTCATCATCAAGTAGGGAGATGCCAGTTTCCTGCGAGGTTGCATTGAGGCTGTCGGTTGGAGTAGGAAGTTCTGGGAAGGAGGGGGGCGACTGGGGCGACGTGTCCAACCCAGACAGATCCAGCAGTGCCGTGCCCATTGCTGGGTGAAAAGTTCAGTTGAGAAAAACAAATCCGAAATGAATGTGTTCATGACCACGCTACCTAACAATGCTTCACCAACCTGTCTGTTTTTGTGCGTTTAATGCATTGTTGCTGTTCACAATCTCCCCTTTCACCTGCTGCTTGTACAAATTGATGACATGGGTCAGGCTGTCATTGGCCTGCAGGATCTCCGCTGTGGAAAGCCAAGAGAAGATGCTCTTTATTGTCGTCACTGTGTCGATAAGGCGCACAAAAGCTGTGGATTGCAGCTGAGTAACGGCTTTGTGGCTTCTGTTGTTAGATCCGCAATGGGCTTTGTACTGCAGCACCCAGCGTTCCTTGTCATTGTTTCGAGAGTCTGATCTGAAAGCACTTTTACAGTTGATGTTCAACTGCGTGTTTGTGCAAATACAGAAGCTTACTTGCCAATAATGGGTAAGCAACTCAACAATAACTGATAATTCAAATTGATGGCTACTTGCTGATATTCATGCCCAATGTAAAAATTACTTATCTACTCAGATGTATTTCTTTTATTTCTCCATGCAATCATTGAGTTTTTCAGGAAGCCAGTGCAAGAGAAATTGCCCATAGACAGTGGCAGACAGAACAACTTATTTGAGTGTAGCGTTTGTGATAACTGGAAGACACAACATGTTGAACCTTGGAAAGGGATCACAAGACTACAATCGGCACTACTTTTACTATGAGAGTAACCCAATTTACACAAAACAAAATGAAAACGGAAGTAGAACACTTTGCATTTCTACTGGGTTTTGTGTGTAAAGTCATTATGTGTTAGATACATTACCTGTATCTGATTTTTTTTTATGACAGTCTGAACGGCTCAATTCCGATTTTTTAAATCCAACCTGGGTCGCTTTTATATGTGGTCCTAAATCGGATACGTATCCGATTTTTTGCAATGCAACCGTGGTCTGAACGGCCAGGTCGCATATATCTGACATTTATGTCATCCGGAGCCCAACATGCGTCCAGGCGGAGGGAAAGTGCTGGCAGCAGGGGGATCGAATCTGCAAAGTTGTTTTGAGTAACACTATTGACTTTATATTTTACTTTAATTGAATCCCACTTGAACATGAAGCATAAAGTGAACATTTATGGTGAGAGTAGTAATTCAGCCACGGTTCAGATCAATACATTTTTTCCGCACGGTTATGACGTGACGTCATTGTTAGTGATGTCTCCATGAAATAAGATAAATAAAAGCCTTGCCTCATAATTTCCCCCAAATACTGTAATTTATTGTCTACCTCCTACGTAATCGCTTCACTGTATAAATGCCCCCGACATGCTGGACCACATTTACTAACGCAAACACAACGTCGGGGGTGACATCGTCTCTTCTTCTGCGCATGCGGGTCACTTTGGCGACGCATGTATTCATACAGCAGACAAGACCGAGGTCGCATTTATAATGTACCGGTAATAAGAACGCTTCCAGAAAATCATCTGATTTTTAAAAAAATTTCTAATGTCGCCTCCATGAGCCGTCACCTTACCGTGGTGGAGGGGTTTGTGTCCCAATGATCTGAGGAGCTAAATTGTCGGGGTATTTATGCCCCTGACAGGGTTACCCATGGCAAACAGGTCCTAGGTGAGGGACCAGACCAAGCACGGCTCAAATCAAAAACCCCTTATGAAGAATAAAGTGAATGGATCAGGTTTTCCCTTGACCGAACGTGGGACACCGGGGCCCCCCTCTGGAGCCAGGCCTGGGGGTGGGGCTCGTTGGCGAGCGCCTGGTGGATGCAACTATGGGGCCCGTCCGGGCTCAGCCCGAAAAGGAAGCATTGGTCCACCTTCCCATGGGCTCACCACTGATGGGAGGTGCCAAAGGGGTCGGGTGCCGTGTGAGCTGGACGGCAGTTATAGGCAGGGACCTTGGCGGTCCGATCCCCGGCAACAGAAACTAGCTCTTGGGACATGGAATGTCAATTTTCTGGCAGGGAAGGAGCCCGAGCTGATGTGTGAGGCTGAGAAGTTCCGGCTGGACATAGTCGGGCTCACCTCCACACACCACTTGGGCTCTGGTACCAGTCCTCTTGAGAGTGGTTGGCTACTCTTCCACTCTGGAGTTGCCCAGGGAAACAGGTGCCTAGCAGGTGGAGACATACATATTGCCTCCCGGCGTGGTGCCTGTACAATGGGATTTACCCCGGTAGACGGTAGAGGGTAGCCTCCCTCCGCCTTAGGGTGGGGGGACGGGTCCTGACTGTTGTTTGTGCCTATGAAACAAACAGCATTTCAGAGTACCCACCCTTTTTGGAGTCCTTGGAGGGTGTGCTGGAGGGCGCTCCACCTGGGGACTCCATCGTTCTGCTGGGGGACTTCAATGCTCACGTGGGCAATGACAGTGAGACCTGGAGGGGCCAGATTGGGAGGAACGTCCCAGGGGAGGCGGGCGACATTGAGTCCGTGTGGACCTTGTTTCATGCCTCCATTGTTGAGGCGGCCGCAAGTTGGTCAGTGCCTGTCGTGGCGGCAATCCCCGAACCCGCTGGTAAGGGATGCTGTCCAACTGAAGAAAGAATCCTATCGGGCCTTTTTGGCGTGCGGGACTCCGGAGGAAGCTGACAGGTACCGGCTGGCCAAGCGGAATGCAGCTTCGGCGGTTGCTGAGGCAAAAACTCGGCTGTGGGAGGAGTTTGGTGAGGCCATGGAAAATGACTTCTGGTCAGCTTCGAGGAAAGTTTGGTCCACCATCCGGCGTCTCAGGAGGGGAAAGCAGTGCACCATTAACACTGTATATAGTGGAGATGGGGTGCTGCTGACCTCGACTCGGGACGTTGTGGGTTGATGGGGCGAATACTTTGAAGACCCCCTCAATTCCACCGACACGCCTTCCACTGAGGAAGCAGAGCCTGGAGACTCTGAGGTGGGCTCTCCTATCTCTGGGGTTGAAGTAGCCAAGGTAGTTAAAAAGCTCCTCGGTGGCAAAGCCCCATGGGTGGATGAGATCCGCCCGGAGTTCCTAAAGGCTCTGGATGTTGTGGGGCTGTCATGGTTGACACGCCTCTACAACATCACGTGGACATCGGGGACAGTGCCTCTGGATTGGCAGACCGGAGTGGTGGTCCCCCTTTTCAAGAAAGGGGACCTGAGGGTGTGTTCCAATTACAGAGGAATCACACTCCTCAGCCTCCCTGGTAAGGTCTATTCCGGGGTGTTGGAGAGGAGGGTCCGTCGGGAGGTCGAATCTCGGATTGAGGAGGACCAATGTGGTTTTCGTCCCGGCCGTGGAACAGTGGACCAGCTCTACACCCTCAGCAGGGTCCTCGAGGGTGCATGGGAGTTCACCCACCCAGTGTACATGTGTTTTGTGGACTTGAGAAGGCATTCCACCGTGTCCCTCAAGAAGTTCTGCGTGGGGTGCTTCGGGAATTCAGGGTACCGAGGCACCCTAAGGGCTGTTCGGTCCTTGTACCACCGATGTCAGAGTTTGGTCCGCATTGCCAGCAGGAAGTCGGATTCGTTTCCAGTGAGGGTTGGAGTGCGCCATGGCTGCCCTTTGTCACCGATTCTGTTCATAACATTTATGGACAGAATTTCTAGGTGCAGCCGAGGAGTCGAGGGGGTCCGGTTTGGTGGCCTAAGTACTGCATCTCTGCTTTTTTCAGATGATGTGGTACTGTTACCTTCTTCAAGTCGCGATCTCCAAATCTCGCAGCCGAGTGCGAAGCGGTCGGAATGAAAATCAGCAACTCCAAATCTGAGACCATGGTCCTCAGTCGGAAAAGGGTGGTGTGCCCTCTCCAAGTTGGGGATGGGATTCTGCCCCAAGTGGAGGGGTTCAAGTATCTTGGGGTCTTGTTCGTGAGTGAGGGTAGTATGGAACGGGAGATCGACAGGCGGATCGGTGCAGCGTCTGCTGTGATGCGGACTCTTTATCAATCTGTCGTGGTGACGAAGGAGCTGAGCCGAAAGGCGAAGCTCTCAATTTACTGGTCGATCTATGTTCCTACTCTCACCTATGGTCATGAGCTGTGGGTCATGACCGAAAGAACAAGATTTCGGATACAAGCGGCCGAAATGTGTTTCCTTCACAGGGTGTCCGGGGTGCTCTTCCTTAGAGATTGGAGCCAGTGGAGGTGGCTCGGGCATCTGACTAGGATGCCTCCTGGACATCTCCCTGGTGAAGTGTTCCGGGCATGTCCCACCGGCAGGAGGCCCCAAGGACGACCCAGGACACGCTGGAGAGACTATGTCTCCCGGCTTGCCCGGGCACGCCTTGGGATCCCTCCGGAAGAGCTGGAAGACGTGGCTGGGGAGAGGGAAGTCTGCGCTTCCCTGCAGAAGCTGCTGCTTCCGCGACCCGACCTCGGATAAGCAGCAGATAATGGATGGATGGACTTTGTAATGTTGTCGAGCAATTTAAAAAAAAAAAATTGAAGATGAATCCAGGGGAACTTTTATTTAAAAAAAAAAAAAAAAAAAAAAAAAAAAAATTTAAATAAAAAATAAAGATTTATAGTGTGTGCCCCTATATTTTCCAATTGCGCCCCTAAAATTTCAGGTTAGGGGCAACTGCAATAAAATTATTCATTATAGAGAAATAATGAAGCTCACCTAAAGCCTCATCATTATCCTCCGTATCACTTGCCAACCTGAACAGTGTGGGTCTCATTTTTTCGCAGCGCTGGTAAAGGTCCTGTCAACAACACATGCTTGTGATCAAAATCGTGTTTCAACTTACATTTAAAAAAAAGATGACAGGTGACACTCTTTGCACTCACCTGTATGAGCTCAGAGTTGCTCTGATTTGTGGTGTTGGCGTCGTAGTCCTGCAGGAGCTGAGTCAGCAAAGTGATGCTCTCCTTTACCTCCTGGATGGCACCCACCCGCTTGGTCACCTTCTCTGCTCGCCTCTGATCCTACAACAAATGAAAAGTGACTTCACAAAAGGCATGAACTGTACGACTATCTCCGTGTGCACAAGTTCTTTGTAATTAAACGACAAAACGGATTCCCACTGCTGTTTTGGCGCTACCTCTTGGACCATTTCCTTGATGAGTTTGTTGGCGGCCTTCAAGTCTTCAGGATGCGAGCTGTTCAGCAGGCGAGACAACATCTGAAGAAGCCAAGAGGAGGAAGCAAGAGCACTTGTGGCAGTGGGCGAAATTGTCATGCAGAAAAGCCATATGTCCACCTATTGGTTACAGGGTTCTTACTTTAGACTTTTCTTCATCTTCAAAAATAGCATTTTTAGGTCTGGGTGGAGGAAGATTAGGTAGTTTATCAGGGGGCAGTTCTGGATCTTGTTTGATAATACCTGCAAATGAAGAAAAACGATTCAGTCATTTAATTTTCACAGCCTTAACTATACGTCTGTGGAATTGGTATAGTTTGTATTGAATTGTAGGCAGCCTCTGTGGAAAGTTGTTTTTACATGTAGTTGTCCTACTAGTATGCCATAATTGTCCTGCAGAAAAGCCATAGAGTGGAAGGCAATAGTGAAAAAAACAAAATCAAAACACTACTAATAGGACTAAGTTGTTTTACGAACACTAGTGTGCCTGCAGAGCATACCAGTACATGAACCTTGAGCTGGACATTCAAGTTATTAAGTCAAATCTCAAATGGCTTTCCATACGCCGCCTCCTACCTTGTTTCTTTAGCATCTGATAGGCGTCTACGATTTTGGCCTCATCAGGCAACCCTAACGTCCAGCTGTAGATCAACTCCAAGACCTTCTTCTTCACTGGCTCCGGTGAGCGTGAACCCAGGTACTGTGTGAGAACAATAACACATATACAGCTCACATCACATGCACTGTGTGGGATTCAAAGCATCCAGGAATGTGCACACGAGAGACCCTCAAGAAGATATCCTACCTTTGGCGAAACCACTTTTATAAGTTCATTAAGAAAGCGGAACTTGCCCACTTCGTTATGAAACCGTTTGCCGCAATTTTTCATACAAGACTCCAGAACCTGGTGGAGAAGCATGCGCATTAGACCAAATCAAGCTTAACAATGGATTTCATGAGAGCATGCAGGATTACTTCATGCATGGTCGGTGAGGGCATGTACCGCTAGCCAAATTGACACCGTATTGCTCGAGTCAGGATTTATCCACCCTTCCTCCACGTCACATTTGTCAGAGACATGAAATGGAGGGAATAAAGCCCTTCTGCCAGTATTCTGTCTTCAAGAGATGTGATGATATCTGCGTGAATGGCGGAGTGTGACCCTTGGTTGTCCAACGCATCTACTGAGGCAATTAAGCCAAGGCAGGCCGGTCAAGGTGCGGTTGCCTTGGTGCGTTCCAGTGAGCCGCTCTTTTTTCCAGCAAGCGGCAGAAGGATTAAGACGTGGAGTGATGCCGTAAACAAAAGCCTTGTAATAGTCAGATTGACTGATCTAATTCCTCTGTGCCGCATTATCACTGATAAATGCTAATTTTATCACTGCCAATGTGGCGGCAAAAACAAATGAATCATGTGACATCTGCATCTTTATAGATGTCACAAAAGGGCAAAGTACTATTTTTGTCTAAATGAAATTCCTAAACTCACTTTAACTGTTCCTTGACACCAAGAAGCCATTAGATGGCAGCAAGCATGTTTGTCCAAATCAATCTCCTCAGCTCACGTCATCATAGTTCCTTGACACCAAGACGCCACATGGCTCTAACCCTAATACACGCATTGCTTTGGTATGCGCACAAAACCAGTTCATAAGTGAGGTTTTCAGTGAATAGAAGAGGATGGATTCCAAAAAATATATTTACCTGTGTATATATGTACATTTGCAAATGCAGAAATTAGAATATGTGATGGTTCACCATACATGCATTGCAGAAAAACTGATTTGGGCACTTAGGCCTGAGGTGTAGCCTAAAATGAAAAGCAGAGTTATCTGGTAAAACAAGCATATCAAGCTGCCAGATCAGGAATGGGGAGCTCGATAAACCGGATCCAGTACATAGGAAAGACCAGGATTGTCATGGTAGAGGTTTGGAGCATAACACCGGACACTCTCTCTTCCCACCCTGTTGTGCTCGACACAAAGGCGTATTCTGTTAGAGCTCTGATGAAGCTATTTTGAGGGATTTCTTTGTAAAAGAAAGGCTTCTTTAAACAGGGAGCATCCATACCATATAAGCTAATTCTGACAGAAACTGTTAGAAATCGGCGTTTACCACAAGAGCCTGCATGGCCTCCCACTCCTGCGGGGATTGGATCTTGTGGGCCAACAGCCTGGTGGCCAGCTGAGGTCTGCAACACAAAACAAAAACAAAGACTTCAATCAACAATTACATCACATAATACTGCTGCCTTGCTTGACTGTGTGGGCGGACAAAAGTGTGTATGAATTTTAAAAACTCAAATAATGCCAATATTTGGGTTTTATAAGGTTTATTGTCTGCATTTAAACACAGTTTATGATTTGTAAATATACCATTTGTAATTGTTAGTTTTTTATTAATTGTGAGTGGACGCCAGGAAGAATAGTCTCTTCACTGGTAGAGACTAATTGGGATCCTTAAATAAACACTTGGCTCTGCTTCTGAAAAGGAGTAACCCAGGCATGATATTCGGAATTTTAAAAATCAGAATAAGGGCATATTTGGGTTACTGCATGTGTTTGCATGGCTTTTAAAAACCTGAATACTGCCAATATTCGGGTTTTAAAAGGTTTATTGACTGCATGGAAACGTAGTCAATGTCCTGTCCCCTCCTCTTACCCCTCCAAATCATTGTTGAGCTGTTCACAGAATGCATTGATGCTGCTCCAGTCGGTTTCCCTGTTCAGTGGGTTGGTTGCTCTGTCTGAAATATCAAACAGTCAAAAACCAGAAGTAGTGGATGAAATGGTCCATATACTACATTATATCTAGACTGCTGTCAACAAAAGATTTCAACACAGTAGAGCAGTTACAATGTTGTGCACCACGTCATCTTTAGATAGTCAAGAATCCTTTGTTTAGCCATCAGGCTTGACATACAAGGTTTTGGGGTGTTTTTCAGTAAACTGTCAGATTCTCAGTCCCATGTGACAGCCAGTAAACACATAAAATGTGGAAAATTGGATCATTTACAAACATTGCACAATATATCAAAAAAAATATTGTCATGGTGATAATGGCCCCGTCAGATGTAACCTGATCCCTGAACTCTACTAACATTTAGTGGCAGCTATTACTAACATTTAATATACATACATAAATACATACATACATACATAATTTATTTAGGTACTGTACATTTTAAATACAACGACAATATCAATATCGCACTATTCAACACCTATATTGCATATCACATTTAGTGTGTTTTTTCCAATATTGTGCAGCCCTAATTTAAGTCGAGAAATCATCAGGTGTGCTGCAAAAAAAAATATCCAATGTCATTGAATTGATATTAAAGTTATTTACTATAAATGATGTATCTTTGTTCAGCCATCTATTCCAGCGACACCATACTGCTGCTCTATCATGCAGCTCGGAGAGTCATCATCACCTATAGGACACATCACTGTACACCTTACACCTAGTCCTCACTTGCTACACACAGGCAACAGCGGTGGTATACTTCCATATATAAGGCTTTTCTTGATAAGCTTCCATGTTATATCAGCTTTACATGTTGATTCAAAATTACACAAATGTCAAATCCAGCACCTTGGTTTTAAAATCAATAACACAACAATTAAAAGCTCTTACACTAGATGGCATGAAGTGCATAAATAACCTGTATGTCCATTTTTTGGTGACGTTTTTTTTTTTTTGGTGGTGTTTCGTGATTTTTGTTCCCTCAATGTAAAATACGAGCATGGCTAAATAACGACGGCAGAGCATTGATTTAGGTATTCGCTTCTAAAAGCAAGCAGCCAACCTGAAGTTACAATGAACGTCAACGTCAGCTAGCTTTGGCGGTGTGGTCTCGATGATATTTCGGTCAATTCCAGAAGTTTCTTACGGATCAACAGCAGTAATATGCTCAAAGTAAGCCGCATTATTGGACCCGAGAGTCCCAGACGCCCTGTCACGTAGCACAGTGCTAAATAAATCAAGCCATGATGCAAAAAGTACGCCAATTTGTGCTGTGTTGACAGCTGCCAGGTAAAGGTAACTGTCAAGCTAGGTTAGCATCCCGTGTGTCACCGAACCCCCTTCGCTGCTCACTTAAGCAACATTGACACCTCACACTTTGTACCAGATATTATATTATGTATGTTCTGTGACCATCCGACAATAAAGCTCGTTTATTTAAGCACAAATACTCACTGATGCGAGACTCCAAACTCTCCGAATCGGGAGGAGCAGCCATCACAGCGAGCTTTATGTCGTTTGTGCGTCTGCCTCGTGACGAGGCACGTAAAGGCACGTAGGGGCGGAGATAGCATAGAACTCCAAGAACTAGACTTCAACGTTAACAACTGTACCTCGCGACCACGTCTGAGTGTTTAGAATTGGACTGAATTTATATACAGTATTGTTCAAAGTCAAAATACATTGTAAATTATTTAAGTATGACGTAAATTTTATTATTTAACTGAAATTTGGGGGAAAAAACGGTTTATTTTTAACAAGATAATGATGGTATTTAGTACAGTATTTAGTGTTTTCACGCGTGTTAATTGAAGTAGTCGTAACTCTATGCTCTGTAAAAACTGCGTCACTCTACCGGAAGTTTGACTCGTTTGTAAATAAAAGTTAAAGCCTGGAGTGAAGACTTATTAAGAAAATCTGCATTTGGTTCCATTTTATTTCCATTCCATTTTTAAATCCGACGTTTTGTGGTTGCGTGTGGGTCAAGCATTTAAATCACGATTTGACTAACGACTGATTAAAATGCATAACATTTTTGTCTTTAAATCACAAGTTAAAGCAGCACTGGGCAAGAATTCGACCTTAATACATTTTTGCCACAACTCTTTTGATGACTTACAAGTAGTTGAATGATACTTTTGTCCTGCCGTGGATGGGGGGCGGGAGGGGGACTGGGGGGGCTGTATTTTTTTTTACTGGCACTAAGCAACTTTGAGGAGGATGGGAGCAACCCTGGCGCACACACACACAAAAAATACAAATGTCCTGAATTGCTTTACAGCATACTTCCTCCTTTCGCTATAAGGACGGAAGTCGATTCGAACGTCTTACGCACTATTACTGGTGTCATGGCAGAAGCCCCAAAAGAAAAAAAAAAGATTGTTTAAACAAATAGATTCATTACCCCATTGCTATATTTTTCACACAGCCACTGGAAATCGAATTCAGTCCAACTTGCAGGCCAGCGAGAGCTCAGGATTTCACGTCACTACGCGCTGGCGCGCATGGGAAATGTGGTTGACTTTTGGCAAAACACTACCGCTTTTGTCCACATGCCGCCGCCATAATCAGCAAAGACTGACATATGACAGTGTTGCTTTAACTATTATTTGCACTGCAACGAAACCCATTTTTAAATTTGAATTGAACAATTAAAACATTTTCTGTGCTGCAAATTAATCTTCTGATTATGTTGAGTATAAAACGGAAATTAAATTTATAAAGCTGGACATAATTTGATGACAGTGGTTTGGTCATATCAAGTATCGAAGTCCCTTGTATGTTGTTAAGGATGACGCAGTTGCTGACGGATGCTCGACATATTTCCCATGAGCGGTAGAATGCACATCCCTTCAAGAGCTGCTGTCTGCCACAACTCACACCCAGTCACTCCACACGCTGACTGCCTGACACGAGACAATATTCAAGCTTTGTATGTCCCTCTGCTTTGTCATCTGAAATGTTCCTTTGGACCTTTGCTTGACATCACAATGGCCAATCACTAGGCCAAAGGTCCACTAAGCAAGCATAAAGAGCATGTTACTACAACGAGCCCTGTATTTACAAAGAGCACACCATCATTGCTACAAAAAAAATCTACGTGTGTATATATATATATATATATACTAAAAATGCAGGCAAAAAACACGAAGACAATTTGTGACAAGCAAAAAAAAGAAAAATCTTGCGACAGCGTTTTGTCTCCTTCTAGTGGCAGCTATTACGTGGTTCACCTAGTGTGGCGCACAGCAAGATGGATGGACAGCCACTGAGGGGATTTTATTTTTAACAACACTCGTGGACCTCTGCGAGCAAATAGATCTGGGATTGCGCTACAGTTCCACTTTTTGTTTGGTCTGTGATGAAAAGTAATTTCTTTGACTAAATCTTGACCGGTTAAATTGCACATGCAGACTCGAGGTAACGCGGAAGATCGACTTTTGTGAACTTCCTCGCGTGCTTTTTTTCTTGAGGAAATGAGTTAGTGTTAACGTGACTACATCTGACCTTGTTTCATAACGTCTGTGTAGTATTGACACGGCGTGTTCTAAATGTAGCCTTCGAGCTCGTTCCCTTCTGCCTCCACGTTGCTGTGTTGATGTGTGTCACGCTGACCCACCCTCATGTGATGAGGTCCAACGCCACACATGACACGATGGCATCGAGAGACGCTTTGTTCAAGTGGTGCAGCCAAACATGCACCACTTACCCACAGGTGGAAATCACCAATTTGTCCACCTCATTCCGAGATGGACTTGCGTTTTGTGCCATCATCCACAAACACCGCCCAGATCTCATGTGAGTAGCCTTGTCTTTTGTATTTGTGAAGAACTGATGGGTTCTATGGTGTGCAGTTCCCCCAAAAAACAGAATTTGTTCTAGCATGCTGTTTAATCTGGATTTGACAGTAGGCCTAATCTCTGTCTTCACAACAACATAATCTCGCTCCTCGACATCTTCTCTTCCTTTAAGAGTAAATTGGATTACTCGGGTTTGTTGTTGTGGTTCCAATAAAATGAAGTCAGCTCAACTGCTCTGTATTCTTGATAGGCATTTTTTTCTGTACTTTTTGTTTTCCTTAATTGGCTTTTACTGTCTTTTTTGTTTCATTCATCTTGATCCAGAGATTTCAGCTCCCTCTCCAGAGCTAATGTTTATGAAAACAACAAAGTGGTGAGTCATTTGCACACATTGGAAATGTGTCGCTTTGAACAAACATCTAAAACTGCACAGCAGTGATGATTTGTGCCATGAGAGAAAATGAGGTGTGCCACTCCACAGAAAATGATCTGATTTGAATTTGTCAAAAATGATTTATTTGCCACAAATAATGTCTTTGTTCAACTATCCATGCCTGCAACATATAGTGACAGGTACAACAATGAAATGCCCTTGCACTAGAGCGTAAAAGTACATAGTAACAAGGCAGGCTAACCTCATCCTGTTATTTTAACAATATCTGTCACTTATGGCTGCTTTAACGGATGGCCCAAATCAAACAAAATACTAAAGCATTTACAGTATGAACATATTCAACATGCAAGTCAGTCGGGACTCATGCTGAGCACATCCACAAACACATTTAATATGTGAGGTAGTGTATGCACATGTTCGCTAGTCAAAAGTCAAAATGAATAAATGTAATTTGTAAACTATTGTGTACCCACTTTTTGTGACATTTTTGGTTGGTGGGTTTTGTGGTGAGATTGTGATATAAAATAAGTACCTTGGTTCAATGAATGTTGGTCTCCTTCCATAAACTGTTTTCAGGCCTTTGAGGTTGCAGAGACAAAGCTCGGCATCCCCGCTTTCCTGGTCCCCAAAGAAATGCTTGCCACCAAGGTCCCTGACTATTTGAGTGTCACCACATACCTCTCCCAGTATTACCACTACTTCAGCCGGCTCGCTGAAGGTGTGTGAGGAAGCATATCTCTCTCTTTGTCTCTCTCTATTTTGATTTTCTATGTATTGTTCTGAGAGCAACTCAACAAGCATGTATGCCAGTTTTTTTGTACTATAAAAAAAACAAGACCAAGATAAACCTTTTCAAAAGTTTTTCCTTGAAGGAAAAGCACACTAGAAAAGCTGAACTTTATTTGGGGTTAATCAAAGCCAATTAAAATGGTGTCAGGTATGTGCTGATTCCCATTTAACATACAGTAAATTTGAATATAATTAATTAATTCTGAACACAGCCTCACCCCAATTATAAGTGGTTGCGCACACTTGTGCAACCAAATTACCTCTTGCTTATTTTTAACTTCGCGTTTTGAAAAGATACCATTTTTGTATTAACTTAAAAGTTTACAGGTCATATTAATGGTGGAAAAAGTTGTGAAATTATTGATCGTGATCTGAATTTTTTGTCACTAAAAAAATGGCATTAACAGGGGTGTGTAGACTTTTTATATCCACTGCATCTGTCAAGCTGAGCAACGTCGTTAGAATTATGTATTTAAAAGCAAAGTAAACAGTGGGACATAGCCATAAGGGAGTTAACTCAAGTTCTGTACTTAAAGAGGAAGTCAACCCAAACATATTTTTTTCAAGAATATGCTCTATGCAGGCCCACTAGTTGAAGCAAGGCAATATGATTAATATGAATGAATTAAGCAGCAAAATCCACACGTTTTTGGCCATCTCAGTGGGTGGCCATTTCGCCACTCCTGTCGACTGAAAATGACACCACAGTGTTTTCTGACGCTGAGCCATGATTGGTCGCTACAGAAGTGGCGAAATGGCCACCCACTGAGATGGTCAAAAACGCTTTGCTGCTTAATTCATAATTCACACCAACAGCTGAAATTGTGAGGAAAAAAAAAGCTTATTTTATCAAGATAAGTGTTATATTGTTTGTATAAGCATTTTTTAAACATTGAAGAATGACGTTATAACGTCTTGAATAGGAATTAAATAAACACAAAGAAAAAAGTATTTTATAATGTTTCATATTGATACTTAGCAGGGGCGGCGCCAGAACGTGACTAATGGGTGGGCCTGGAAAAATCAGGGTGGGCCTGAATATTTCTCTCACTGAGCACAATCCTCCTGTCCCGACACATTGTGTTTTCAAATAAAATGACAAACTGAATAATATGAAGTTCAGATCTTCCTTAGACAACCACAATTATGCCATTCTTAATATTCAATACAATGAAACACAAATTCAAAAATAATTTCATGATAATTTACAAAAACTTTAAACTATATATATATTTTTTTCATGAATCACACTGGGTGGAAAGTCTGTCAATCTGTCTGGGCCTGATACTAAGTGTGAAACACTGGCCTGCTTGGTTAAACATGCGTCACTAATTCTCTTGTCTCTGAACAAAGACAATTGGCTATCTACTGCTGCCACCTGCTGGTATGATAGAGT
Source organism: Filicampus tigris (assembly GCF_054856515.1). Lineage (NCBI taxonomy): Eukaryota > Metazoa > Chordata > Actinopteri > Syngnathiformes > Syngnathidae > Filicampus > Filicampus tigris. The sequence continues at coordinate 15,593,227 of NC_141232.1, read as the reverse complement.
AGTACAATGTTGTAAAGACATGATTACTAGACCGCACGGGCACACAAATTAGATGATTTCCCACCTCACACCTGACAATATCTGTCACACCAGTGTGCCGCGGCACACAGTTTGAAAAACACTGCTTTATACCAAGCATTGCTTCCTTGCGGTCATCACCAGACAACTGCCTCACACTTTCACACGGGCTGTGATGAGTTGTGGGTCCATCTTGAAAAATGTGTTGAGCTATATTGACCTCTTGAGGAGAGTTGCGCTCAACAGTTTTCAATCTCCAAGCAAGGTAACCGGAACCACTCTGGTAATCATAGAAATGTTCCTGTGGATTACATTAAACACATAAAGTTAATATGGAACATTATTTGGAGAACGCACAGTTCTTGTGAAGTATCACATCATACAATGGCAGCAGACAAATTACTTTTTTTTTTTTTTTTTTTTTTTTTTTAACGATTCCAGCACTCGTCCTGTCCAACACACACGCTCAGTTACAAGCAACTCGTTTTCAAAAGATTACAATGTGTGAAGTACTTACCAAAACAGTGTGAAAAATGAAGAAATCCAAATGTCAAAAGTGTTGTTGACTTGACCACGACGCTGCGTGTGTAGACATGAACGGTATGTCGGTGGCTGTAATGGCCGGCAGTCATACTTCATTAAAGTAAACATCAGGCACCTGTGTATGGGCCCGTAAGGTTGATTTTTGACCCAACATAAAACATGGCATATAATCCAATATATAATTAATTTGAACCAACAATTGGGTTAATTTATAAGAAATAACCAAGAATTTTGACCCAACACAAACAATCCAAAAATTGGGTCAGTGAAATAATCCAACTGTTTTTAGAGTGAACATATTCTTAAAAAGAATATGTTTGGGTTGACTTCCACTTTAAGGTACTTTTTGTGGCAGTTTTATTTGTATGTCATCACATTGGAATTTTATTTATTTATTTATTTTTTTATATCACTTTCTCAGAGCGTCAATTGTTGCTAATTTATAATCTCGATCTTTTGCAGTGCAAACAGCAAGCTTCGGATATAGCCCTTTTTTATCAGCTCCATAACCAACATTTTGGATACGACATGTCATCTTCACTCTTAGATGCGGCTAGGCTGTGCTCCAGCTCAGACATGTTTTTCGTATGTGATCTTTCTTCATCATTTACATTTTCTCTCTTGACTTTGCAGCAGGTCCTTCCAGTTTCAGGTCCTCACACATCACTTCATCAAGCAAGGTGATAAAAGAGTAAATCTTGCAACGTATAAAACGCTCGAAAGAAAGAGATTCTTGATTCACTAATCTTGTCTGCATTGTCAAGTTGTCCTTTTGCTTTCTTTTTTCAGAGCCCGTCTTATTTACCCTCCATCAACGATGATCCTTGTTCTGATAGAAGTCTACATAACGTATGTCACTTTTGTATCAAACCTGTTCATCTTATTCAGAGACTTGTGATCGGCGGAGAGATTTGGCATCGCAGTTGTTTCAGGTAAGCGTGCTCATATAATGCTAACATTTCTTCAAATTTGTGCATTTCTACAGGTTAGTCAATTACTGAGTGAAGACATTGATGCATGCAACCTTTTTGTCTTTCAGATGCCAAGTGTGCCATGGTACCCTTGCAGCAGGCTTTTACATTCCAGAGAAGGATGCTGGATGTTTCATCTGTTCTGACCACATAACAGGTGGTTCAAATATTCAAGCAGATAAGAACTTTGAAGTATGGGAAGAGTGCATCTCTCTTGGTGGATTGACTCTTATCAGCGTCCCTCAGTACTCTGAGAAAACAAAGTCACATGACAGACTGGTTTATAAACCAGTGGCGATAGAGCAAACAGTACAGCATGAGTCATCTGACACTCAGAGCAACATGTCAAAGCCAACATCTCCTCAACCGGACAGAGTAAACGTTGACGAGACAACCGATGGAAAGGATGGATCACCATCGGTTTTGGCAGGAAGCTACGAGTGGAAGGAAGAAACAAAAACCGAGGAGCCCTCAGAGTTCTCGTCACCTTTTGTACAAGTGACTGGAGAAAGTAACCAGCTGGCATCCAAACAGATGCCGCTTTCTGTCTCTGCAGCCAGGACTCAACCTTCCCAAACAGTGACCAGCACCTCAGGTAAGGAAACGCAGATTTATTTGACAGCTGTCAAGTACTTTTTCTTGTTGTTCCTCAGACAAAATTGAACTGCATGTGTTTTTTGGAGACGATAAATATGAGGCCGCCTTTTTCAGCAACAGTATACAGATAAATAGATGAAAATAATTAAGAATAGACAGACACACTGATTATCCATTGCTCTGTATTAAATATAAATCACATTACCATTGTTGTTATTAATTGTGCTGATTCTTGAAATGACTTGCTTCAAACTTGTGATGAAGTATTTACACTTAGAAGTTGTAGTCTGCTGTAAGTGAAGATCATTCCCATTGTTCTTCCCCTTTTTGAACAGTTGTTTCCCATTTTCTTTAAAGTTAGCCCTACAAAAAATGTGAAACAAACTCAGCCAATGTAATATTGATCCCATGCTTCGGTAATGATTTATTTTGGGGAGAATAGTAAATTTTCCTTTCCTTGAGTCACATATTCCCTGTTCTGTGACATTCCCAGCAAACATTGACGTGACAACCGATGGCAAGGATGAATCGCCATCGGTTCTGGCAACAGGTGTCGAGCCGAAGGACAAGACAAAAACTGAGGAGCCCTCGGAGTTGTCGTCACCTTATGTGCAAGTAACTGGAGAGAGTAAGGAGCCGCCACCTGAGCAGACCACTCAAAGTCGGCCTTCCCCTTTTTCATCTCACATGTAAGTGAACTAACATACATGCATATATGGTTGTTTGCACTGCACGACCCGAAAGCTTCTCAAATAAATTTGAATAGAAATTCTTACATAATATAATGAAATACTGTTTACTTCTGTCCCATCAGTGGCTTACAATTGAAAGGCCCTGATGATAAAGAAGGGCTATGAAAACTTTCTCTGATCTATTGTTTATTTCCCTCTTATAGAGTTAACCGATTATGATCACTCTTTTAATTGTTCTGGCAGGAGCCGCAAAAGTCCTGTGAAAACCAACCATCCATGGCTGGCAATCATCCATCCCGGACCTTGGACACAACTGCCTCCTGTTCAGTCCCCAGGGCCCCCCATGCATTCCAAACGTGGTCCAAATGGCCAGGTGTATTGGTACAGACCACGAGTCCCTCCTCCCAATCCTTTCGGTGAGATCCTGGACGAGGAAGACGAAGTCAAAACGGAGCAACAGGTCAAAGACACACATGTTGGACATACCAGTCAACTTGGTTGCTCAGATTTAACAACTTCCAATGTCCCACAAAAAGTAAATAATAGTCCCATTTTGCCAAGAAGTCTTTCTGTGCCAGCTGTCAAATGTACAAAGCTGCCTTTTGACATGACTGAGGACAATAAATCACCCTCCTCAACACAAAGTAAGGTATGGAAGCTGGAGTCACTTTGCCTCAAACCCATAGGTTCATAACTCTTACATAAGTGAAGGATGTGTTTTGAATACAAGCATAAACATACAGTCTTCTCTGTGTAATTCACAGATTTTGTTTGCATTCAAGTCATTTGTATACAATAGTTGTAAGTGTATATACGGCACCTTACAATATTTCATCTCAGTAGGTTTGCAAAGTCAAGGAGCATTTTGAAGCAAAAATAGAAATGTCCAAATCAAAAACATGCCAGACCCTCACATCTGGACGGGCGCCTGCTCCTGGACATGGATTCCCACTCATTAAAAGGAAGGTATGATGCTAATTTATAATTTAAATTGATTTGTATCTTCATTTATAACATAAATTGTCATTTGCCCATGCCCCCCTTCTTGCTGACTCATATGAGTCAGTAATTTAGATTACAATGAATGTTTTGGTCGATTTTTGGAGTAATGCTGGGTTTTATTTGTTGTTTGGCAGGTGCAGGCAGACCAGTATGCTTCTGCAGCATATCTACAGGTGGAAACAAGACAAGTCAAAAAACAGATCGAGGCACTTGAAGAAAGAGGCATCGACTTGGAGAGGAATCTCAGAGAGTGCACGAGTTATGGTTTATCACGCATTTACTTTTAAAACCAATATACATAATACCTTGAACATGAAGAGGCCAATGCGTGTATTTCTTTTACATTTCAGACAAAGAGGAAGAACATCTACTGACTGAATGGCTTGCTCTTACCCATGAGAGACAATTTCTGATGCGACGAGATACTGAGCTGGTTTATTTGTAAGTAGCCTTTGGGACTGTGACAAAGTATTGTATGAATGCTTTATAGGCAACTGTTCACACTAAAGGTCGGAACAATTCCAAATAAAAATCAAATTGTACATTGTGTGGCAGGACTAAGCAGCAAAGTTTGGAAGAGAGGCAAGCAGATGTGGAATATGAGCTTCGACGTCTCCTCAATAAACCAGGTGAGTTGATTTCATGTGATGATGCAGTGCAACGATTTGTGCTGAGTTGGAGACTAAATTCCAGTGTGTGTCAAAAATTATGCTATATGTATATAGCATACAACTTTGAGCTGTTTTTATGTTACACATTGCGGTCTTTATAAACATTCAGAGAGTGTCTGGAGTCAAGAGGATCGAGGTCGAGAGCAAAGCCTGATGACCGAGCTGCTTGTCATCATCGAGCAGAGGAACCAGATCGTCAGCATTTTAGATCAAGACAGGAAGAGGTGCAACGAGAATAAATAATACCAGAATATATTTTTATGTTGGAAAAGTAATCATCCAACTCTGTTTCCCAATTAGGGAGCGAGAAGAGGATGCACTTTCGGAAGAGATTATCAAGAACCAAGGTGAATGTATGTCATGTATATTTTTGTTAGTTTAAAATATGTTTCATCAAGATTTGTTGGAAAGGTTGCATGGTGAGTTGGAAATGATGACTGATGTTTTGTGGGGATTCATGTTTTTTTGGTTTCTTGTCAGACCTCCAGAAAGAAAGTTTGAAAGAGCTCAAAAAATCAAAAGGAAAGTTCAAGCCCTCGAAGGTTTTTAAGATGAACCGGAAAAGCGAGCACAGCAGAGACTCCGTGGACAAAAAAAGCTGAAGCCCTGTTGAAACTGTACGAGAATAAAAGTGAAGAAAACTTCGAAGACATCATATTAAATAATGCTTGTACATGATGAAGTGTTGGCCCCCATTTTTACCCTTACCTTAGACTGTAATGTGAATGACAATGCAGCTGCACACTGAGAAATGCATCACAGTTAAAGATATATCTTTTGTGCCAGCATAATAAAAAAATTGCCTTAGTTGTTTTAAATATTGTCTAGTAGTAGTGCCTCATAATTCAACCTTTGTGGATTGCCATGAACTGGATGAGTGAGACTATAAAAAATGCTATATATAGCAAGTACATTGGTATTTTATTGATACCGTAACAGTAAGTTAAACATGACGTAGGAAATTATGCCATTAGGCAAAAAGATATGTACAGTATATCCTATAGTATATGTATATATTTTTGAAATGCAATCAATTTTATTGCAGGTACAGGTGTAATGAAAAATATATATTTCAGCAGTTCAGAGAAGGAAACTCATCTTGTAGATTAACTAATGAGCGAGGTCATGATTTTATTTATTATAATTTGGATGATAGTTTACAGCTAACAAAAACCCAGGCGTCACCATTGCAGGAAATTTGAGTATTGCATTTCAAACAGTCAAAATGATTTTTAATACAGAAATTATATAGTTTACATTCTGAAAAAAGTCTGTTTAATCTGTGTAGTATGTGAGTGTCACTTTTTGAACTGAACTTCACTACTGATATAAATTACATTTTCTACGGTGTTCATATTTTTTAATTCACTTGTAAGTGTGAAAATGATGTAATAAATGTTGCCATAAAAGTTGTCTGAAGTTTCATATTAATGAGTTTGCAGGAAACTTGATTTTACGTTTAAAGAAATCCGCTTGATGGCGCTAGTGTTTACGAAATACAATATGTGTGTATATATATATATATATATATATATATATATGTGTGTATATATATATATATATATATATATATATATATATATATATATATATATATATATATATATATATATATATATATATATATATATGTGTGTATATATATATATATATATATATATATATATATATATATATATATATATATATGTGTGTATATATATATATATATATATATATATATATATATATATATATATATATATATATATATATATACACATACACACACAGACACACACGGTTTATGTTTTATTCTTAACTGTGCCTTCCCTTTGAGTGATAGCGTCATGGTTGTCCGGGGAAAAAACGAAAGAAAAGGAACCATAGTTCGGTACTCTCTCAAACCTGATTTATTTTTCATGCACACAGGAACCGGAAGTAAGTCGTTCCTCGTACTCGTGCGCGTTCTTGTTTACAACAAACATAGCAAAAGGATAAAATTATTGAAACAATTCATTTGGGATATTTGTGACTCAACAGCGGGATATGTCGGACAACGAAGATAAGTAAGTAATAGAAAGTTTCCTTTTACTGCGACTACGTCATAGTTTAATGGCTATGTGAAGGAAATCAACGTGTGCTAGCTGCCCGGCTGCGTTGTAACTGATCCTTAACGTGTGCAGTGTGACTGTAATAGTTACCTTTGCTTCTTTTTAAGTTGTTTTGAATGATGACCTCTGACATGTTTGTAGCTTCGATGACGGAGATTTTGATGATGCCGAAGAGGACGAAGGATTAGATGACTTGGAAAACGCGGAAGATGTGAGTCAATCACAGATTGTATCTTCTATTTGACGTGCTGCGACGATAACATTTTTTGTGAAACTTCTTTTCTTGCCTCTATTGGACAGGACGACCAGGAGAATGTACAGATCCTACCGGCAGGTGAGGGCCAGCAGGCCAACCAGAAGAGGATAACAACATCATACATGACAAAATATGAGCGAGCCAGAGTTTTGGGAACTAGAGCTCTCCAGATAGCGTAAGTGTTTTGTTGGGTTGAATAAGCACATGACACACTGTTGTTGCAGTTGTATGAAATGCTCTTTTACGTAAAATTCTTGGAAATATCAGTATTGTACATATGCGTGCAGCTACATACATGCTTTATCTTGATAAAAGTATACTCAGAACTGCCCAAAAGTTTGAATCCACCCAGACATCTTCATCGAACAGAATGTGTTTTTTTGTTGTTGTTGTTTTTTTTTTTTCCAACAGACATTTCAGAGACCAAACTTCTAAGCAGTAGTACATACTTAACAGCGGTTAGCACGTCTGATCGGCCGCAAGCCATCTTGTATGGAGTTTTCATGTTCTCCGGATGCTTGCTAGAATTTTCTCCGCTTATGCATGCTTCCTCCCAAATTCCAAAATCATGCATCTTACACTAATTTATGTCATTTCGTGAAAGTGTGAACTGTGAAGGTGAGTCTAAGGCTAGGTTCACACCGCAGGCAAATCATCCCAGATCTGATTTTTTTGCCCATATTCGACCTGTATCAGATTTTTTATGACCGTCTGAACGGCTCAATTCCGATTTTTTCAAATGCGACCTTGGTCGCTTTTGTATGTGGTCCTAGATCGGATGCGTGTCCGATCTTTTTCAATGCGTTCGCGGTCTGAATGGCCAGGTCGCTTCTATCCGACATTGATGTCATCCGGAGCCCAAAATGTGCTGCACGCAGGCGGAGGGAGACTGCTGGCAGCGGGGGGGATCGAATCTGCAAAGTTGTTTTGAGTAACACTATTGACTTTATATTTTACTTTAATGTATTCCCACTTGAAACATGAAGCATAAAGTGGACATTTATGGCGATTGTAGTAAGTAATTCAGCCACGGCTCAGATCGATTCATTTTTTACGCACGGTTGTGACGTGACGTCATCGTTAGTGATGTCTCCATGAAATCAGATCAGTTAAAGCGTCGCCTCGGGATTTTCCCCAAATACTGTGTTTATTTCTACCTCCTATCTAATCACTTGACTGTATAAATGCCGAGACACGCTGGACCACATTTACTTCCGCAAACACGTCGTCGGGACTCGGGAGTGACGTCGTTCGTCCCTTCTTCTGCACATGCGCGATACTTTGGCTTACGCAAAAAAATCAGATTTTTAAAAAAGGGTTTGAATTGAGCATTAAGACCTGCGGTGTGAACCTAGCCTAAGTGGTTGTTCGTCTACATGTGCCCAGTGATTGGATGACTACTAGTCCAAGATGTAACCTGCCATTCATCAAAGTCTGCTGACTCTATTTACCCGCAACCCCGTTGTAGAAAATTGATGGATAACCAGTTTAAATGTTTCTGTTTTGAATGTAACGTATTTGCACTTGTAACAGGATGTGTGCGCCGGTCATGGTGGAACTGGAAGGAGAAACGGACCCCTTACAAATTGCCATGAAGGAGCTCAAGTAAGTAATGCGTGTATGAGTTCCCTTGCATCATCCAAAGATGAAAAGGATCTCTACATGCCCCTGCTACATACAGAGGAAAATATTTCATGAGTCAAATGGTTGGATGGTCATAGCTATAGCTAACAACAATCCAAAATCATCTAAAAAAAAAAAAAAAAAAAAAAAAAAAAAAAAAAGGAAACCCCCATACGAAACAATGCAAATGACATCATATAAAAATGAGGTAGAACGGGTCTTTCTGAAAAGTACCATATTTTCCGGACTATAAGTCACACTTTTTTTCATAGTTTGGCCGGGGGTGCGAATTATACTCTGGAGCGACTTATGTGTGAAATTATTAAGACATTACTGTCATGGATTGTTAGTGCTGACTCGTGACTTATGTTTTGCCTCCCTTTGCAAGCGCTTTAGCTGCAGAGGGAGACACACCATCATAAATACAAGTCGGCACTAACAAGCCATGACAATTACTTCTATATCATTTCACATGTTATCATAACCAACATAAAGAAACATAAGATACCTCCTAAAAGCTATTAAAATGCATGAATAAGTTAAAGGGTTAAAGTCTAATGTTTTGTTAAACTAACAGGCCTTGCTAGTCGAGGAAGCCAGCTTATACAAACAGCTAAACATTCACAAACAAACTCCACTGACTCCAGGTGTGCAGAGAAGTTGCCTGTTTGTATTGTGAAACTGCACAAGAAACAGAAGATACTATCAGTCTATGCATTACATACACATGTATTTTCATAGACATGAACAAGATGAGCATATGCTAACGATTAGCGATCACGATTAGCATTAGCGATAGCGATTAGTATGTTAAGTCAACAACCTACAATCATCCACAATTCAGCTCGTATATAAATGTTATTACACACAATTGTCTAAGTTAGTTTCAGACGATGGTTGAACAAGAATAAACCACAAACAGGCAGACATGCTAACGATTAGCAACCGCGATTAGCATTAGCGATAGCTATTAGTATGTTCAGTCAACAACACAGTACAATCAGTCACAATTCAGCTCCTATATAAATGTTGCATGGTCATTACCGGTACACACAATTGTCTAAGTTAGTTACAGACGATGGCTGAATAAGAACGAACCACAAACAGGCAGTTGCCTGCCCCTGGCAGGGGTTTTGCATCATGCAGCCACATACGTAAGGAGGAGCACTCTCAGCAGAGACGAGAGGAAGACATAATTACGACCGAATACATAAATACTTTTGGAGACTTGGAAACATTCTACATGGTCGGGAATGAATAAAAGACTTATTTAAGCGATCTGCAATTGTTTTGGTGAGTTTAAAGTTATCTTACCGTAACTTTCTTGTATACTACATGTAGCATTGTAGCTGGGTGGAAATGACGTGTACTAAGTGCACAATTTCCTCCCAAAATGCGACTTATGCTCCAGTGCGACTTATATATGTTTTTTTCCTCTTTGTTATGCATTTTATGGCTGGTGCGACTTGTACTCCGGAGCGACTTATAGTACACATATAGGTCACATTCACCAGACTGCTTCCTTGTCTTATCCACTAGGTGTGGAAAGATCCCCATCATCATCCGCCGCTACCTTCCAGATGGAAGTTATGAAGACTGGGGCTGCGATGAGCTCATCATTAATGATTAAGTCACTTTGGCAAGCCACCCATTTTCCTTCTATCAGCAAATGTCCACCGGAGGTGCTGTTGTCTTTGTTCCTCCAAACCATCAAGCGACTATTGATACGATGTATCAAACAGCATCCTTGCTACTTATGTTGAATCCACCCCATTGTACCGCCTGTTTAAACCACATTTTGAGGGGGCTCTTTAAAGAGGAAAATACCGTGAAGGTTTTTTTTAAGAGAATAAAAAGCCTGTATTTTTCAAATTGTCATTTTTTTGTGTAGTTATGACTGTAAAATAACAATTTTATTGTTTTGAATAAACTTGTTGAAATACATAACTTGCGCCTTTTGTACTGTACTAACAACAATGGGACTTTGTAAGTACATTTGGTAAGAGTGTTAGTGTTCTTCATTATGTCTGTTGAATGAACACTCCAGGACAAAAGAAAGATGTTCACGTCATAAAACAACGGTTGTCTGTGATTAGTATTTGTACGATTCCATTTTGTGCTTCCCAAATATCCTGGAGCTGTTGACATAGCTATGAGGTGGATTTGAGGGGTTATTTGCAAGACCGTCAACTTGTCATCTGAAATTTCCAAATGGAATATTTTCACAATCCATGGTCCCATTCCATGTCCTGTATTATTTTAATGCCAATTTTTGAAAAGCTAACATTTGCAGCTTTTAATTATTGAATGCATTCGTCAACCTTGTGACATTGTAGCCTCCCCAGTGTTTAAGGAGATGTTCAGTAGTTGGTTTACTTTATTGGTTTATTTAGCAGAGGGAGTGCTAGAAACTGCACTTAAGCTTTTTGCCTCCGAACTTTCCTCTCCCGTGAAAACACATGCACACGCACAAAGCAGACAGTCTCTGTATTGTTTGGGGAAAATAGGTTGTAGACAGTAACTAGGTCAGTGTATGTTGTAAGACAAGGCTTTGATTGCTTTGTCATTGCAGGATATGTTTGGATATGTTCAAATGCCAAATGATTTTTGTAATACATAAAGATAAATCATTTCCAAACCTTTTTTCCCATCATCAATGTGGCCTTTAACCCGAACAAGTAATTACAAATAAGTGGGAAAATGTGCTTTATTCCAATAAAACCAAGTTTGAACGTTTTGGCATGTTTGATGAAAATGCTAAAGTGCTCATCAACAAAACAACAGTGAATCATGCTGGTGATTTGGTGGTAGCTGGTTTTCTTTAGCTGGAAGTAGGTGAAGTGGAGAGAATTGGTTATATGTGTGTGCGTTTGTGTATGTGTGTGTGAGTGAGTGAGTGCAAGTGTGGTTGTCTGTGCATACTGCGAGGGAGGGAGGGAAGGTGGGAGCGGGTTCTCTTTTTATGCTGTATTTTGATGTTTTTAATGTGCATCACTTTGAGTTGCATCTTGTGCGTGAAAAGTGCTATATAAATAAAATTTGATTTGATACAGAAATGTTACAGTCACTCCCAAAAAAACTGATGTTTTAACAAAAATAAAAAGTATTGAATTATCAACCAACAATTTTTGATAATGATTGTTTAAGGGTATGTTTGTTTTAATTAATGATAACTTTTGAAGTCAATATGATCAACTTTCTACATTTTACAATGAAAAATAGCATATAAATTTTGATTTGTTCCAGAAAAAGCCATATTAAATTCTGTTAAAAATTCATTTTGATTGGTTTTGATGTCAAAACCATACATATTAATTTATAAAAAATACTTTGTAGAGGGGGTAATGGAAAAAAATATGAATCGGCTAGTAGAATTATTTTTATTCTTCTGTAATTGTGTGTTTCGGTAGTGACACATTTTAGGGACAGGCAAGATATCAGGGAAAAGCTAGAAAATAGTATTTGAAAATTGACTGTACTTTTACTATATTTGTGCCCCTTAGATATGGTGCAACATGAATACAATAAAGATTTTTCTGAAATAAAATATTCACACATTTTCCAACTCTGAATGTGAACCAATTCAGTAGAATGGCCCATATATATATATATATACATATATATATATTATATATATATATATATATATATATATATATTATATATATATATATATATATATATATATATATATATATATATATATATATATATATATATATATATATATATATATATATGTAGGACTTTCAAAAAAAACACACACAAAAACACTCAAAAGGAAGTTGTGATGTTAACGTATGCTAAAATGTCAATTTAAAACTATTATCATAACCATTATAATCATGGTTATAATAACGGTGCTAAATGCTAACAACAACAATAATCGCAGTAGACACTATGCCTACATATATATAAACATTTGTTATTTTGGACTACATAACACAGGGCCGTCACGCGCCTGGTGTAATTTTGTTTTCACGCGTTACAAAGTGCAGGCTTGTCAAATGAAGCGGATGTCTGGTTAAACGTTCTGTTGCGCTGAAATAAAAACAAGAATTAATAAAACACTCGAGCACCAAACAAGTTTTGAAATAAAAGTACCATTAAATGGCAAACCAACATTATGATGATCGCACCACATTATAGTTGCAGTAGACAGAGAGGATAATAATATTTCAGTGCACACATGTGTATTGTAATAAATGTTTTCAAATAAAGTTGTCCCATGTCCACAACAACGTCATCTCCCAGCTGCTGCAGACAGGGGCGCCTCATCACAATCTGGCGAGGGACTTTAAGTTTGTCTGAGCTCTTATTTGTTTTCATGCACTCGCCCCGGTACTTGGATGGGCTTAACATTAGCCGTTAGCTTGGAGAAAGGGATGCCAAAGAAAGCTTGTCCCCGCGAGCATGAAAGGAGTGGTGTTGGTGAGGGGTTCCTTCCATGGTGAATCGCGAATCATTCATAGCAAAACTCAATTCACTCACTGACTGCATGGAGTTCTCGTTCGCGTGAACGACAAATGGCAGCGACACGTTCACTCACTGAATCGTTGGTGAACGGGAAATGACATCACTTATCCCCGCAGCGACACGTTCACTCACCGAATCGTTGGTGAACGGAAAATGACATCACTGATTCCCGCAGCAATACGTTCACTCACCGAATCGTTGGTGAATGTGAAATGACATCACTGATTCCTTCGTGAAGGCCAATAGCGTGGCAGTGTGTTCAGTAAATCCCGCTTACATCTTACGTTGGCTGCTGATTGGTCGATCTCGAAGATTCACAACATGCGCGTAGCTGAGCTCAAATGAACTGAGAAAAGAACAAATCACTTCGGGAAGTGATCCATTCACTCATGTTCACTCAAAAGATTCATTCTTTTTGAACAAATCGTTCACGAACGACCCAACACTAGTCCGCAGTGGGTTTGAATAGTAAGTTAGCTAGCTAATTGTCTTTAAATAAACCTCTTCCGTTAGCATCTCTCCCGCGGGGGCATAGTGCAGGTTTTTTGGGGGGGGTGGGGGGGTTGGGGGGGTGGGGGGGGCGGATGCCGACAATGTTTACGAATATGGCCGTCGGGTACCCAGGTCAAGGGTGGAGGGTCGCGGCCGGACGGGCAAAAAAGGGTCAAGTGGCCATTAGCTTGGAGAAACGGATGCCAAAGAAAGCTTGTCCCCGCGAGCACGAAAGGAGTGGTGTTGGTGAGTTTTTCCTTCCTTGGCAAATCGCGAATCATTCATAGCAAAACTCAGTTCACTCACTGACTGCATGGAGTTCTCGTTCGCGTGAACGAGAAATGGCAGCGACATTTTCATTCACTGAATCGTTGGTGAACGGGAATTACATCACTGATTCCTGCAGTGACATGTTCACTCACTGAATCGTTGGTGAATGGGAAATGACATCACTGATTCCCGCAGCGACCCGTTCACTCACCGAATCGTTGGTGAATGGGAAATGACATCACCGATTCCTTCGTGAAGGCCAATAGTGTGGCAGTATGTTCAGTAAATCCCGCTTACATCTGACGTTGGCTGCTGATTGGTCGATCGCGAAGATTGACAACATGCGCGTGGCTGAGCTCAAATGAACTGAGAAAAGAACAAATCACTTCAGGAAGTGATCCATTCACTCACGATCACTCAAAAGATTCGTTCTTTTTGAACGAATCGTTCGCGAATGACCCAACACTAGTGCCAACATCTTTTTTTTTTACCTAAATTTAATAAAATGCCCATTTTACACAAGTTTCAATGTGATTAGTTCATACTAAATGTAGTCACGCCCTATGTATAAGAGGGTGTGTCCACTTGTCCAAAAAGTTATAACAATTTTTAAAAATTCTGTCACGTGTGGATCGAGATTTGGACCCATACACAGACATGACATGCAAGTTGTAGAGTGAATAGTCTATCAACGAAAATACAAAGTACCTACACAGAGATTAACTGAAAGAGAGTTTGTATCCTCATTCAAAGAAGGTTTGACGTACATCAGACATCAGGCCTATATGACATAATAATGAACAAAGCATAAAAGGATCATAGCAACCTTATAGCAACTGATTCAACCAGTCATAACAAATCCAATTGAGTTGTACTGGTTATAGGTCACATTAATAGTGGAAAAAGCTTTGAAATGATTCAATTTGGTGTCATTGTTTTACATTACAAAATCCTGGCATTAGAAGATGGGTTGTAGACTTCTTATATCCACTATACTGGCGTGTGTAAGCAGCATTTGTGTCAGTACAATTCTAAAGAAAAGTAGGAAGAAAACAAGAAACAATGGGGATCTTTGGTTTGATCTTATTCGCAATGATTTCACAATGAATCCAGTTTATGCTGGTTGTGATTATTTCATATGTAAGTCTTTTGATAAGAGAAGATGACGTTGCCTCAGGGGGACTGTGGGCTGCTTTCATGGCCATGTGACAATCAGCTGCACCAACCACAGTGAGGACGCCATCAGGTCGCCCGCAGCTAAGGATCCTGTTAATATCTTTTCATCTCGAAACTGCACGCCATTAGTTTGCTGCCTAGCCACATTTGTCATTAGTCATCTTTCCATTTGCTCATTCAGTCACACATTTTTTCCTTCTGTGTGTCACAGCGATCTTCGAACAGCCACAGCACTGTCCTTCTCTGTTTCAAGTCCTAATTGTGTCCTTTAACTGTCATCACACACACAAAAAAAAACATTTACTTTGATGCAACGTTTCATATTGTACAGCACGCTTTAATATTTCTGTGTTTAATTTGAAAAACTGCTGCCCCATGACACAACCCTCGTTAAGCGGAAGAAAATGGAAGGATGGATCTAAATGTGCGAATGGGTGGAATCAGTGATGTTACCAGGATGCTAGGAGTGGGTGGGCATTAGTCTTACCTGGGTGGGGGGGGGGGGGGCAAAAAAGTGCAAGTAGGTTGAAATCCAGCGTAGGGCTACTGCAGCTTAAATCATGTTTTGTTTTCTCCTTAATTGAGATAACTGTTGTTGTGATTTGGGCTAAACAAATAAAAGTTGATTTGATTTTGATTTTTTATTTCCCATTCATCAGAACTACATCCAGTTTTCTTTATGTGGGCAGAGTGTGTCCGTGGGTGGGTACTGCCCCCCCCTCCCCACTCTGGTAACGCCTCTGGGTGGAATTTTCTTTCTTCTGTTATTTTTCCTAGACTACGCAGGTAGAATCAGGCATAAGGCGGCATATGTACACAGTTGTGGAATGGAACGGAGCCAACTCTTGGCCAATTGCCCTCATTTCCATTAAAATCAGGGTGCCCGAAGCGCACGCGGTGGTTGACATTGCGGAAGCGGAAATTGACTCGCTGGGATCCGTGCATGACTTTAACGTGCATAAAGTTTGTTTACACAAGTAAATTGCAAGATCTCCGTAAACTGCAAGATCTCCCCTTTCGGATGATGATCGGGCAGTGCACGTGACGTGGAAAATGATTAGAATTTGTTCAATTAATTGATTTCTACAATGATTCAGAGGGTTTGCCCTATTCATATGTGATACGATGACACTCTGTCTGCCTGCGCCTTGATCAAATACACCAAAATCGTGTCACGCAACCGGCGCCACAAATGAGATGCTGTTTTCGGTATTGTTACATTTGGTCTACTTTTTCTCACCAAATTGACAGATAGAAACTGCCCTCGTTCTGCAGCAATGCCTACCAACACGTAGCTCGGTCTACCGAATTCACAAACACGAAACTAAACTTGCCCTGCCACAAAAAATAATTTGCCCTCGTTTTTACACGGAGTGCACGCGCGCCTGTCAACGAACACCGAGCAAATTTGCATTGAAAACTGGATGAGCTTGTTTCTTGCGGCTCCTTTTAATTTACAAACAGTTGGCAAATCGTGGTGAGTTGCTCAGCGTGGCAAAAGAGTAATCAGTCTCAAATACTTTTCAACTGATCCCAGACCCTTATCCTCAAAGTATGAGCCACTGCTGCTCGTTTTTACATTCTGCATTCTATTCTTGCTCAAAATAGTTTGTTTATCTTACGAGTGTCAGCAGATTGGGCCTTTTTCACATTAATGAGCAGAAAAACAAAATTCCCTATGCATTTCTAAAGCAACAGAAAGTTTAATATTTACTCCAGGGCTCGCCCAACAATATTTTATTGATGATCAGAGTACTGATGTAAAAATAGATAGTGGAGTGACAAACACTGCTAAACAGCTCAAAAAGATGTCTTGTGATTTCAATTATTTTAGTAGAAAGCTAACTTGAGGCTGAAGGTAATGGGAAAGACAAATCATAGCTCGAGCTCAAGCCCATCATTACACACTTCTCCAAACTTGAACGCAATCCATGTGATGCGAGTTGTATTACTACTTCTTTGAATTATTGTAAATTCAAAGCAAATTTTCCCATAGGAAAGAAATACTGTAGAGTGAATTACTTTGTTCCAAGCTCAAACTGTCTCTCATGAAATGTTTAAAGAGGAAGTCAACCCAAACCCATTTTTTTCAAGAATATGTTCTATGCAAGGCGGCACGGTGGTCGACTGGTTAGCAAGTCCGCCTCACAGTGCAGAGGTCGTGGGTTCGATCCCGGCTCCGGCCTCCCTGTTTGGAGTTTGCATGTTCTCCCCGTGCCTGCATGGGTTTTCTCCGGGTACTGCGGTTTCCTCCCACATTCCAAAAACATGCATGGTAAGTTGATTGGACACTCTAAATTGCCCCTAGGTGAGTGCAGTTGTTTGTTTGTCTCTGTGTGCCCTGCGATTGGCTGGCAACCAATTCAGGGTGTCCCACGCCCATTGCCCAAAGACAGCTGGGATGGGCTCGATAAATACTATACCCAATACTATTACCCAAAGTGATTCAACAAAAAATCTCGGTGTTATATCCGACCCAACTCTGTCTTTTCAAATGCACATTAAGAATATTACTATAACCGCATTTTTCCATCTCTGTAATATTGCTAAAATTCGTCCAATTCTGACGAATAGTGATGCAGGAATTTTAATCCACGCGTTGGTTACGTCTCGCCTCGATTATTGTAACGTTTTGCTCTCTGGTCTTCCCATGTCTAGTATTAAAAGTCTGCAGTTAGTCCAAAATGCCGCAGCAAGACTCTTGACAAGGACGAGAAAGTTCGATAATATTACTCCGATATTAGCCAATTTGCATTGGCTCCCAGTCCACTTGAGATGCGATTTCAAGGTTTTGCTACTTACCTACAAAATACTGCACGGCTTAGCACCTTCCTATCTCGTCGACTTAGTGATGCCGTATGTTCCGATCCGAAACCTTCGGTCACAAAATGCCGGCCTTTTAGTGATCCTGAGAGGCAAAAAGAAGTTCGCAGGCTCTAGAGCGTTTTCTATTCGGGCACCGATTCTTTGGAATGCCCTACTTGCGGACATTAGAGGAACTACCTCAGTAGGAATGTTTAAAACACGACTTAAGACTTATTTGTACAATTCTGCATTTATTGAACTGTTTTGGCCTCTTTACTGCCGCTTCTATTCTTTTTCCGCCCCCTTTTCCCAGGCTTGGGAACTAGGTGATGACGACCGAATTGGAGGTTGCTGTTTTGATCCAACAGCAACTGACCGCTACAAGATTGGAGGCTGACCACATCCTCGGAGGCGCTGTTATGGAGATTTCTACATTGACGATCATTGGGCCCCTGCTCACTTCATCGATGTCATCTTCCTGCAGCACTTCATTTGATTAACTTTCACATTACTTTAACAAACACTGTATAGTACTATAATGTGTGTTCAATGTTGCCCACTCGGCATCCATTGCAGCCTGATCATCCAGAACGCTGCTGCTAGAGTTTTAACCAGGACTAAGAGATCTGAGTCTACAATTCCCAGAGCAGTTTAGGCCTAGATTCTATGATTTGTTCAAAGGTATGTAAATCCAGCAGGACCCTAGGATCCGAGGACTCAGGTCAGCTAGTCCAGACCAGAGTCCGGACTAAACATGGGGAGGCAGTATTTAGCTGTTATGCTGCAAAAATTGGAACAAACTGCCAGTGGAGATTAAACTTTCACCAAATGTAGACACTTTTACATCCAGGTTAAAAAGCTTATCTGTTCTCATGCGCCTGTATGCATGAAATCTGCACAATATTTTTTTATTTTATTTTTCATTTGTTACATATCTTGCTTTTGATTTTTGTAATTTTTTATATTTTATTTCTCTTTCTGTAATACGTCTGATGTTTTATGTAAAGCACTTTGAATTGTCTTGTGCATGAAATGTGCTATACAAATAAACTTGGCTTGGTGATCATTTGCGTTATTGAGTTTAAGGTTGCACTCCAAATTGTACAACTGTTGCTGTGTTTGACTCTAAAGGTTCCACTTAATGTGTCAAGCATAAGTAGGAACAGAACTGTTTGTGATTATGATGTAGTCTCATGTAGTGTTCAGCAAAGTTTGGACAAGTATGGGATAAGAACTAGAAGAAATATAAGAAAATCACCTTGTGCACCAACAATTTGACGAGGTGTCCACCAATGCTATATACTTGCTAAAGTGGGTCAACAGAGGCTTATAACAAGTACCATCAAAATGAAGCGAATGTATTCATCCATTTTCTATAGTGGTTGTCCTCATTAGAGTCACGGGCGAGGTGGAACATACCCCAGCTCAGCTGACTTGTGAGAGGCAGGGTACAACTTGGTTTGGTCACATGCACGGGGATACAATGAAAGGTTATTTAAAGTCATATATGTCGTTATATGCTAGCCCGCTGTTGTATTGCTGTGCTTGCTTTGATCACAATCACTATTTACTGCTTACCATTTTCGGTAGATAGTAGTCTTATTGATGGTAGTTTGATGTGTTTTTTTGTTCTTATGTATACACTGTGTTGTTATGATTTGAATTGTGCTGTGCCTTCTTGTCCCAATCGCCCTTGAAAAAGAGACCTCAGTCTCACAATAGTTTTTTTTGGTGTATTTTCTGGTTAAATAAAGGTTGGGACTCATGATACTTTTATATCATCTCACTCGGGCAAGTTGATCATGAAAGTCATATTGAAGCCTATCATGCCTTTTTTGTTCTTCTGAGAGGGACAGATAGAGAAACATTGAGCTTGGGAAAGAGGATAAAGTCACACCCAGCCAACAGTAGGAAGGTTGCTCCAACATGACAATATTTTCTCGTCACAAAATGACGGATGCTCGCCTTATTTGCCTCCCGTGTTGTGGCGGAGTGCATGACTGGGTGCAGTCCTTGTGTTTTTACAGGTCCATACCCGATTCATCCGGTTGGCACTTAAACCTTAATTGCTAGTCCTTTCCCTGCTAAGCATTCTTGATTTGGGAATGTTTTTAATCCCATTAGGGTGCCAGTATTTCTTTAATAAAGAGGGGCCGGGGGGGGCCAAATGCAGCAGATGAGATGACGGCACAAGTAGCAGGAGGGGTGTTGGGTCTACGCTGGGGGAATATGAGAGTCCCTTTGTATCCTGGTGAAGCTACAGGCCAGGCAGCTATGGGGAAGGCTCCCCTCATCCCCTCATTGCCCTGTTTCCCTCACCAGCCCCCCCCCCATATCCCGCCCCCACCAAGTTCCCCTTCAATGGCCTGCTTTGTCTTTACCCAGCCGATTAAATAGAGGGAATTAAGAGTCAAGCTTAACCCGCCGCTCACATAAAAAAGCACACATGCACCCATTAAAACAAACAAAAACTAGGCAAAATCCATCAGACCTCCACCTGATGCTGGATTTGGTTTGTCATCAATATTCAATTCCAATATAAAGTCATGAGCATTTATCTCTACAGATGGGTTAGTAGTGGGTTCCATTCGCTGTGTGTTGTGTAATCAGGCTGATTAAGTGATTTCTCCATTGAAAGATGATCATATATCCTCATAATGGCCTCCACTTTGATAGAGGCTCAATTAGGCACTTAGTGCGTGGTCCTCTGCCAATGTGTCATCATCTTTATGTAATAATTAGTTACAAAAACTACATTCAAAATAAGGACTCAAATCTGTATTTTACATTTGTGGAATGTTCAATAACTGTATATATTTCACACTATGACATGGCTTTCTTTATGTTATAATGCAGGGGTGGTAAACTCATTTTGGTCACAGGCCTTTATTGTAGTTTCCATCCGAGGGCCTTTACGACCGTGAATATCGTATAACGTGAATGTATAATTACCCTGTCATATTAGCATACATACAGAGTTGTCTCCGCCTTTGAGTGTCATTGTCTATATTTTCAACAACAAATATAATTTGACATCACAAGTCATGGAAAATACTAAAAAAGTATTTTAGGATTGGCCTACAACTATTTTCCAATTTATGTTGAGAAGGGATTTGGGGAATATAAATGCTTGTATAACTGATTAAAGTGAATAAAACTTGCAATTTGTTGACAGATTTTCTGCCAAAATGAAAAGAACAAATCAATTTAGCAAGAAAGACGAACTAGATATGTGCTTTGGTGGGTCACATATAATGATGTGAGAGGCCGGATCTGGCCTCTGGGCCTTGACTTTAATCCCTGTATACTAATATGTTTCATTGAGGGGAAAGACAATAAGAAAAGAATCGGACTTCTAGTAAAGCAAAGCTTTATTTTAAATGAGTGCAAATGATCATCCTCACACGTTTAAGCTTTCACTTGTGCTGTCTGTTGCTATGCAACGTCTCAACCATCATGTAACAACAAAAGTAAAGAGTACTGAAAAAGATGACAGCATTTCCATAAACAGTATTAATAATACATCAGTACAGATGTTGCCACAAAGTGATGGTGATGTACACAAAATATAAAGACGAGTAAAGTTCCATGCAATTGGATAATAAAAAAAAGTGTATTTGAAGTGATATATTGTGATATTTGTGAAACAAAGCCATCAGATATGTTTTCCAGCTTTTTCAAAGTAGAGAAAGTGAAGATAAAAAGTACACATAATTTGTAAAATAATAAGGACTATTACAGAAAAATGATACTTAGGTAATACAAAATATGATGTGTTACTTTTGAATTTAATGTGTTAAAAAGCAAGATTGAAGGATAAGGCACAGTGACAATTAAATGTTACGCTCTATGAAAATACATCTTTGTAAAAGCCATTCTCTCAGCATGTGGCAGTTTTGTGAAAATAGATCGTAACTTGTGCACAATCATGTGACTTTTCACAGTGGAACAGAGTTAATAAACAAAAATGATGAAAATAATGATCAATGTGTTTAACGATGTATAGCGAATGTATAAATAATTGGGTGTCTTTTCTTACATGAAGGTTCTACTGATCATCATCATAATTCATTATTCTCCAGTGTAACATAAAAATCTTTTTGACATTCCATTTGAAGAACCAATTTACAATACCATTCTATATTATTGTATATTATTTAGGTAAGAATTTAAGGTAGCTTGGAATGTCACATTGGGAGAAACTGTTGAATGGCAGTTCCTTTGTTGCACATTTATAGTTTTGGTATCAAAACTTTGGTGATTTTACAATTATCTTGAGTGTATTTTAATAAACAAGGCATGGTGAGAGATTTACTTGTCAAATCAAAATGAAAGAATACTTCTTCATGGCAACCCCTCTCCTCCCACACCCCTGTTCACTGTATTTAAAAAAAATGCAAAGAAACATGTGAACACAGCGCTATAGACATCAACAAATGTGCCTCCGAAATCATCAGTGTTAGCCTGTTGTTTTTGCTGAACACATTTCTCGACTAACTACGGTATACCTCTTTGATATCATGTATATTGTGCCTGAGATGTGAAGGGGCCAGCAAAAGACGTGAGCTCTCCTCCATAAAACAAATAAATACATTGAATGATTGATCAGGGTTTGATACCTATTCATTCTTTGTAGATTTCGTTTTTTTGTTCGTTTTTTGAGTGAACAATGACAACCTGATTCTACATGCACACATCCACGCAGGGAGCCACTATCCTGACAGGGACATCATCCTTAATTGTGTTGTCTGGAGCGCTAGATATTCTGCTACTGCAAATCTAATGTAGAACTTGAGCGTAGTGCCGATGTCATCATTTTTCACTACAAGACAGTATGCATCAAATGATCAACAAATGCTTTAAAAGCTCCACGCTCCAAACTCCGCCTTCACCTCTGACAGCATTTCTGCATCTGGGCGAGAACAGTGCAGGGTTTCTTCCCTCATGTCTCCCCAGCCGGCTCCCCCGGTGCCAGCCCACTCCCAACTGCCCGGACCACTTTCACCAAAACCACTGCAGCTCGCGTGGTCGGGCGTCGGGGCTGGACCGGCACCAGCGCCCTCTGGTCTCGTTATCTGTCATGGTCGCGACAGTGTAGTGTAGACGGGCTGCTCCCAGTGAGTGGGGCTGTGTGACTGCGACACACTGGATGGGTCGGTGATTGCGGTGTACAAGGGCCTCTGGGTGGGCCCCATGTAAGAGAAGGCAGAGTATAAGCCTGTTGCCTGGCTAGAGTGAGCATAGTATGAGCCTGAGGCCTGTTGGTCAGCATACTCTGCAAACTGAGCCCTGGCTGCCAGTGAGGGGAAGGCAGCGCTATAGTGAGGGAGGCTTAGAGGGGTGTAGGTGACGTGGGAACCAGCTGCGGCCGCCTCTGAGAAGTGACCTCCGGCGCCTCCGGCCTCGCTCTTGATCTGGGTCTTGGACGGGTCTGAGCTCAGAGGCGAGCCGTGATGTTGTTGCGGCTGCTGCTTGGAGAGCCAGACTGTGGAGTGTCCACTGGCCGCTGCCAGAGCGGAGGAGATGCCGTAGGTGTATTGAGATGCGGTGGTTATGGGCGTCGCTGCTCCTGACCCAGCACTCTGCCCGATCCCTGGATGGCCATTAGGGGGAAGGTACTGGTCAAACTCATTGACATCAAAAGGCTCCATGGCGGCCATCACGTCGTTGCTTATCTCACCGATGTCCACATTGCCAAAGTCGATGTGAGGCTTTCCGGACCCTGCGGCACCTGAACTACCCTCTGCTCCCACGGGGCCACGGGAGACCCCGTTCCCCAAAGCCTCCCTCTTTCCATCCCCTGCCCTCCCAGACTGAAGTTCTGTCTTGGGTGTGGTTGGTGGTGTAGGAGGACTGTGGCTGTGACCTGAACACACAGAAGAGACTATGTTAAGGCCGTTTTTCAGTTTACGTCAGTTTCGATAAGATATGCATCTAAACCGCTAATAATGTCATGGGCATACTGGTGAGGTGGGTCAAGGGAGCCGGCAGCCCACCTGCAGCATGAGGGTGATGCCCATCTGCCAGCGGGGACCCAGCTCCCCCAGTGTGGACCACATCCAGATGGAGGCCCTTGTAGATGGATTGTCTATGCCTGACCTCACCCTCCAAATGGCCTTCTGCGTCACTCCCTGACCCGGAACCAGTCTTTCCGTTCTTGCGGCGTCGAGGCTGATATTTGTAGTCAGGGTAGTCCTTCTTGTGCTGCTTTCTCAACCTCTCCGCCTCCTCGATGAAGGGTCGCTTATCGCTCTCATTAAGAAGCCTTGGGTGAAGGAAAAAAATATTGCAGATTCTGTTTGTAGAAATGAGTTATTTAAGGCCATCTCAATGCTAATAGAGAAATTAATAAAGTTCAGTAAACAGTGTACGAAGTCATAGTTCAGCGCTTCACTCATCTACACAGCAGCTATTGAAAGTCCTACTGCCTGACTACTTGAAACTGAGAAATTGATACAACTGGTCCTTGTAACTACTACGGCGAGAAAAAAACCTTGAGAAACCCCTGACCTTTCACTGCGTCTGCCCTGTTAACCCGTAAAGCTAGAACAGAAGGTCTGGTCTTCATCTAATTATTTCCCACAGAAAAAGATACTGGCTGGTCGAACGGAAGTTAAACCTTCTGGGATAGAAGAGGTTTATGTGAGACGGTAATATATTTAAGACAAGACATTTAAGGCAATATATTTAGACAGAAACCACTAATCTGAACTCTAGGTTTAAAGGGGAAATCAACCTAAACATATATTTTTTTCAATAATATGTTCCCAGCAGGCCCACTAGGTGAAACACGACATTCTGATTAATATTGCGTTAGTGGAATATGAGTTAAGCAGCAAAATCCACCCCTTTTTAGCCATCTCAGGGGGGCGGCCATTTTGTCACTTTTGTCGACTGAAAATGACATCACGACTGCTCAGGGCTCAGGCAACGACCAATCACGGCTCAGCTTCAAAATACAGGTCAGCCGTGATTGGTCGTTACCTGAGCCCTGCGCAGTTGTAATACCATTTTCAGTCAACAGGAGTCACAAAATGGCCGCCCACAGAGATGGCTAAAAACAGGTGAATTAACTCTTATTCCACAAATGCAATGTTTATTTGAATGCCTTGTGTCAACTATCACCCCTTAGAGTACTATGCCTCATTGATGCTAGTTAAAAATAACCAGTGTTATATGCTTTGGGGAGACTGTTGGACTCAACTATGTGAGTACTTAGGTACTGTTTCTCATTTGTTCTCTTTCACTCTGAGACCCCTCCAAGAGCTCAAACTGAACCTTTCCAGACCTTTTAATGAAATGGACTGTTGAAGATCTGATCAGAAATGACGAGAGCTCCTTACCTCCAAAGCTTCCCCAGGGTCTTGCTGAGCTCGGCGTTGTGCAGGTGCGGGTGTTGGTCTGCCAGTTTCCTCCGCGCCGCCTGCGCCCACACCATGAAGGCGTTCATGGGTCTTTTCACGTGCGGCTTGCTCTTGGTGCCGTTGTTGACACGCACGGGCATGGGCACTAGTGTCCAGTCGTAGCAGTTGAGCACCTGACTGACCGCCTTACGAATGCCCGCGGGGAAGCGCTCGTCCTCATCATCAGATTTACCAGGGGGGTGGCCCCTCGTGCCGTCATCCAGAACCGCCAGCAGCTGTTGCCTGTGGAGGGGAGACTCATCCCCACCGGCACCAGACGAATGACCAGGTGATCGGGAGCGGCTGTCATCGGACACGCCGGGACTGAGCTCGACATCTGACAAGCTCTGCTCCTCTCTGGACATCTTCATGAGGATGCTTGACTTTTATCTTAAAACTCTACCTTTTGGCTGCCTGCTGTTTATCCCTACTCTGATGCACTAATGGGCAGACCGATGTTGGTGTGTCTGATCTTCACCTCTGACCTCTGTTGAATTATAATATAAACTGCCAATCTGTCTCTACTCTCAGCCTCCGTTGTAAAACTCTATGAGGGTTGAACATCAAAGTTCTTTCCATCCGTGTGGTTGGTATCATAGGCGGCTCAGTGCGCACCTTAGACCCCAGTTTACCTGCTAAAGCACAGCTGTTTGCACCAAACTCGCCCACCTATCTGATGACTTCCCCGTGTCGCTCTCCTCTGAAGCTCCCGCGATGAAAATTCAACAGGTGGGACCTGAAAGCAGCACAAGTTCAGAATGTTGCTTTTTGTTGAGGGGAAAATGTTGATGAGAAGGTTTTAAAACAAGAAAAACAATGTAAGCGTATGAGTAGGATTAATAGTGGACATGTTTCGAGAAGCTTCTACAAGATAGAATCAAAAACATTGGAATGCAGTTTAAATGTAATTTTTTTGGAGCCATTTTCAAGTCTGTGGTACCTGTCTTGTTACAACAAGTTGAACACTTACGAACACTCATATTTTGTCATTCGGTAGCAATTCATTCCGACGAAAGTCTTTTGAGTGAACATACTGAATGGAATCATGTCATGAACTGATTTGTTCCGTTCTCAGTCCAGCTGAGCTAAGGCGCGAGCGCGCCGGCCAGGAGTGGAACTGCGGCATCCAGTGGATCTTTCGCGAAAGACGTGCAGCCATCGTGCGGGCGGCGAAGGGATATGTCGTTCATTCACAGTGAATTACTCAGTGAACAATTCTACCGTAAGTGATTCGTTTTGTAAACGAACGACGTATCGCTCACGATTGAAGTGATTTCATTGGCATCCGTTTCTCCAAGCTCTCATTTGGTTAACTACGCAGTGTAAAATAAAAAGGACTCTTGTTCACCAGTCCGGGGGTGAGCCCTGCCTCTCGCCTCGTGTCAGCTGGGATGGACTCTAGCGAGGGCCACACTCTGCAGTATAAGCGGCGCAAAAAATGGATGGATGGATGGATGGATGGATGGATTCTTGTGAGTCCGCCAAAAGAACTGCGTTACCATTGGTGGGTTAAACCAAGGAAGCCAACCGAGCTGACAGGAGGAACCTCAGCCCAAAGCATATAAATGTTTTCCTGTTTTGTCATCATTTCACACCTTTGAGCTTCATGAAGACAAGGTCTACTGAATATGGATGGACAATAAAAACTTCAGATGCTTCCTCATTTCCCACTCCTTTCTCTTCTAGCTCTATGGTCTCCAGGGTCCTATTCGTGGATGTTTTTCCCCCCTCAGACTGACATTTGCATCACTGTACATGTGTATGTTAATGCATAAAGTGTTACACAACGGCACAAACATTATGTGACTTGTTATAGACATCTGTTCCGACTGTTTTTTTTCCACACTAGTGAGAAGTACTCTTAAGCTATTAAACTGGTGCAAAAAAGAACTGGAGTGCTACATGTCCACTGGTTGAGAGGGAGCGAATCCTGGAGTTGCCCTGGGCAATGGTAGCCCACTGATTTGTCATGAGATTTGTAAACATAGTTCTTGGTTTGTCTTTGGAAGAGAAATTGGAATTAAAAACACACACAGAGTATAGCTTTTCTGGTACTGTATGTACCATGCTGCTTAGGTGGTTGGTGCTTCAACATTTAACCCAGGGATGGGCAACTGGCACGGCCCACAACCGCACTCCAAGTGGCCCCTTGATTAATTTGAGAAAGAAAAAAAAATGTCCTTGACTGGTCATTTTTCTATAAGACAGCCCTATTCACTGGAAAACAATTTCAGTATGTGTTTACAGTATTTTGTTGTTTGCTTCAAACACTTTGTTGTTAGGTTAGGATAGTGGCTCTTTTATACATGCATTGAAAAATGAATGACCAAAAATGGAATATATTAAGAGCACGTATTTCAAACATACTGGATGCATGTATTTTGCCCAAGTATAAAAGGGCTTTTTTTTCATACATCTGGTTAGGAAATGCATGGTCTGATGTAACACTCCAAACACCCTCCCCCCCTTCCCCAACCCTATTAGCACTGATGAAAAATTGTGACCCCCCCGCCCTCCAGCATTTAAATGGCCCATCCCTGATTTAACCAATAGTAAGTCCTGTAGGGTATGTTTGTGAGGGACAGAAATCAATTTGACTTTATTTCTGACAAGGTAAAATGGAGTGACTGTTGTGTAACCTCTTTGTAGCCTAATTCACATCATTGCCTGTATTTCCGAAATGAAAAGCTCAACAATTAATCTTTTAGTTGCAAAGACTTCAAGGAATTGGTACACATGTTGGACGCAAGTGCAGCCATCACCCACACCAACCCACAAAAATAAGCTACTGCTGTTCAAGATTTGGCAGTTATTCTAAGCTCCCAGGAGAGAAAGTGTCGGAATGATGTGAGGCCGCAATAGCACAGACCTCGGATTTACACTGCACTTCTTGGATAAACATGGCCTGGCTGTGGAAATATAAACCTCGCTGTGCATGGTGTGATTTGACACAGCGTGCTTGTTGCACAGGGCCACGTCAATTAGAGGCAGCAAAATGTAACCTTGTGTTGTCCGTTAAGTCAACACCCTGTCCCAACTTTACACCCACATCAGCTAATGTGCCGTGAATCAGCAACATACAAGTCAATGGTTTGTTTGCCACCTTGTCAGGGTAAATTACGACGAAATTTGAGCTCTAGCCCATATCCGGTGACATTATAGAATAGGTTGCCAATTTAATAGTCACTTTTTTTTAAATGGTTCAACAGGGAGTTTCAATGATGCCCCACCCTTTTGTATACAGCGCCCCCAACTTTCCATTGGAAGGCTGTCAAAATATTACATTTCACATTTTCTGATTCGTTTTTTTTACTGACATTTTGCTACTTGTGCTTCTTGTGTGCGACTTATTTTAAATTTAAATAAGGCTCCTTGAGGACATCTTTTGCAGACACCTTGTTGCTATCGCAAAGGGAGGAAACTAGATAAGCATTGCTCCAAAATTCCTGTTTGTTGTATTTTTGCCCTACCAAAATATGAATGATAATAAATGATAGAGTGTTTGTAACTCTCTCCTCCTCAACTAAAACATATTTGTGACATTTCTTATGTAACATGATAATCTGACAGTTTACAAAGCACTATTGTAGTTTATTTAAAAAAATCTCAGTGCACACAATGAATTTTATAAATAAGAACTCATTACCTATGTCGATTTGCCTATAATCTGCCCATAATTTGCTGCCTTTTTTAGTCCAATTACAATAGCGGACATTTAATTGGATCCTACTCTCAACGCCAATGAGCTAAACAAAACTTTATCAAAACAAATTCAAATTACAAAGAAAGGAGAAAAGGATTTAAACACCAACTAATACAAAAATACCAATACCAATATCATAATTACTGTTCTACTAACGTCACCAAATTTTCTGACTTCAGCAGACTTCATATTAAAAATAAAATAACCCAAATATAACTTGCACATTACTGACACTATGGCATAAAAGTAATCAATAATTTCAAAGAAAAGGTGAACTTGTTAAAATGATCTGTAATCGACAGCCCGGCTTGAAGTGTTAAATTACAGTTGTTAAATTGAATGACAGTTGCCTAATCAACCATTTAGTGCCAATAAAGAGCTTATATAAATGTCAGCCAGTGGCCTGTTAATTCAATTCAGAGTGATGGCTTCTCCTCAAATTGGCAAAAGAAGAAATGTCAGATTGAGAGCAGACATAGCAGCAGTATAGAGAGGAAATGCTGAGCTTCTTACTTCAGTACTGAGGAAAAGTTGAAGGTGGCTTGTGCAGGAGAATCCTTCAGTTCCTTTCCACGGTGACACCGCAGGCTTCCCCAGCCCCCTCGGTCGCTGTGCCAGGCTATGAATGCAAGCTCTGTGTGACTGCAACGGGCCTTAAAGGGCTCCTTGTATGAGGCCAGAGAAGAAAAAAATAGTAAAGTAAAACCAGGGAGGATGTGTCTTAAAGGGACAGCAACATGCGCGGATGGAACTGGGATATGATTGGTTTAAAGTTATTCTCTCATTCTCCCTCTTGATTTAGGTAAAGCTTTTAAAATCAGATTCGTGCGTAAAATGGACAACGCACTTTACGCATTGTGTTCGGGGATTTGCTCCCACTCACGTGTGGTTCTTGTTTACACGTACGTATAGAATTATTTTAAGATCAGCACTAGTATTGGGATTCTACATTATTAACCTACTGCACAAATTTCAAAATTGCACCTCAATCACTTAACCACCTGATTCCTGAGAACTCTCGTGTCAAATGTCTTGGGAACTAGTTGCAGGCAGATGACAGGCATCCCGGATGAAGAGAGAGTAGCTACGTTTACATGGACACATTTTATTTAATCCGATCAGAGTGCGGGATGTTGTCATTGATCCGATTAGGACTTGCGTGTTGATGCACCACACTTTCGATCTGAGCAAATGATTTTTTAATCATTTATTATTTTGCATATTTGCTCTGTTACGCCGAGTTAACACTTCCTAATGACCAGTTCAGTCTTGCACCCGCCATGTCTCTACTTCAACTAGCTTGCAGGAGAAAAGCGACAACTGACGTCACATTCAAAAAACATGTTTACAGGTTGAGTGGACTTGTGGAGACTTAATTATCCTTTGCTGTGACTGGGGGTGTGAATGGTGTTTGTCTATATCTCTGATATTGGGCGGAAACCTCGCATCTCCCAAAACCATCATTCTTCAGGAAACTCAAAAAAACAACATGTTTGTTGAATCATTAAAAACGCATCATCAAAGAGACAAACCCATTTGAAACACTTTACAGGTCAATAATTTGTAAAATAATGATAATGGATGGATAATACCGTAGCAATAATAATGATAATGAAAAAAACTTAAGTAATTCCAGGTCATAAAGCATCATCCATGTCATAAGGCTGACTGAGAAAATACCAAGATGTGCAATGCTGTTAGCTAGACATAAGGTGCCTACTTTGAAGAGTCTAAATGATAAAACTGATGTCGAGCCGAAACCTCATAATTCACCATTTGGTAAATTTAAGATTAATCGGCCGTCTTATTAAATAGGCCAATTATGGCCTTTCCAACATGGGTCAAAATAACCGGCCAAATGGGCGATGTTTGTCGATTGTTTTTACCTATATGTACTCTAACCATTTACATCAGTTGTACACAAGTAACAGGTTTCATTATTTATTATGCATAGATCTGTACAATGACATTGTATCCTTAAATATATGTAATAAAATTTGTTGATAAGGTCATTCTATTCAAATCAAAAGTAAATCTTAATATTTATAAGCAGCGCTAAGGCAAGCAACACAAGTTGTGCAAGGTATTGACCTGGGCGTCACTATTTTACACATAACTTAAAGTCACAGTTTAAAAATAAAAAAATAATAAAATAAAATAAACACGTAATGCGGCAAATGTGTTAAATATGACACATATTCAACGACTGGTAACACACACACATGACATGGGTTAATGTCCTTATAACTTCATTTATTAAGTGAAGACGCAATACGGTAAAGGAAAGACTTTTTTCCAATAGATTTACATTCGACCTCCGCTATTCGCATGGAATAAGGACCAGACCGCCCGCGAATAGTGAAAATCGATGTATAATTGCTGTCCATTGAAATGCATGTAATCTGTCATCATCTTCCACACCGCTTATCCTGCCGGGAGGTGCTGGAGCCTATCCCCAGCTGACTATGGGCGAAAGGCAGACTACACCCTGAACTGGTCGCCAGCCAGTCGCAGGGCACACACCCAGACACAGTCACTGAGTGGGAAACACTGCCCACGCTGCCCGCACACAATTCAGGCAAGTGAACCATTACATCATCAGCGACCCTCCATTGAAATGCATTGGGGGATATTTTTTTTCCACATTAGTTATAATTTTAGAATTAATAAAATGATTAATCAATAATCTGTATTTTTGTATATTTTTTTCAACTGCATCGGCATAAAAAATTTCCATGTCAGTCGGGCCCCTATAACAAATAATGCAGTCTCAAAAAATACATTATATTGTCCATTATAAATGTATTGAAAAAACAAATGGATTTTTTTTTTTAAACCAAAGAAATCTCGGAAAATAAAGAGTGACAAACCTACATTAAGTGTTTTCCATGAAAAATGAGGGAATGGTTCCCACCTCACAAAAAATTTTGATATTGGGAAAAAAATCCACGAGTAGGTGAATCCGTGAGTGCGAAACCACGAGTATACGAAGGTCCAATTGCATACAGTTTTGGGGATTTAAATGCATAAAATAGTTGTCTTCTTTTATAATGAAAAGCATATCAAAGGTTGCACAATGCGTCTCTTAGAGTGAGTTGTTCTGTGTGCATGTCTTTTCGACTGGGAGCTGTGCACAGCACATGTTTTAAGCAAACAGTTTCTGTCCATGTGAAGAAAGGAGGAAGAAGAGGCTGGGGACATTTCGGAGACAAACACAGGCGCTGTTCTTTGCCAACAAAGACGCCCCCTGTCCTTGATTTGCGATGCTTTGTGCCCCAAACTAAAGAAAAGTCACACTTTTCTTTTCTTGGTTTATTGAAAACGTGAATCCAAACCTTGACTGTGTCCCTCCTCTGCCTCCTTCTTTCTTTGATTTTCATATAATATCACAGGTGTCATCTAAACGTGATCAAAAAGTCCTGCGAATAAAACAGGTCAAAATGGGAACTCAGTGCATGAGAAAGGGCAAAAGACAAGATGCCGCTTGGCTAATTGACTTCAGGCCAAAAGATGCTTCAAGCGAGGAGGGGCAGGGTAGCTGTGTGCTGCAGGCTCGAGTCTGCCGGCCTCTGGTTCTTTCGAGCGAGAAGGCTCAGAGACACACTCCGCTGATGTGTCCTCCAACCGAATACTGAGACACGAGTCATGCCACGGGAATGACCAATGATGTGCTTTTGAACGACCAATGATGTGTTTTTGTCACACTATGTTCAATCCAAAATGAGCTGTGGGTTATAAATTAGCCGGTGTGATCAAGACAAACTACTGTAGTATATTTAGCAAATTTGAGTGTCTAAAAATCAAGAAAATGTTTGTTGTTATTGTGTTGTGTTGAGTTATGCGAAGGGCAGTGTCTTTGTTCAATCAATTGATAAGAAAAACTATGCTTGATTATTTGCCTCCACAACTTTTTTGGGGGGTTGAACATCACACAATCGAATAATCAATCAATGACATTCACAAATCAAGAACTAGATCTTGATGCATCTGCCTTCTCATTTTATCACGACCTTCAAAAGACATTTTGATCATTTATGACCCATTCCTAATTTTAAGCATCACAATGCTGCTGTTGCTCCCTAAATGAATCTACCGTAGGATGATGTGAAAAGGCACGCCTTGGAAAAGTTATGGGCCATGGCAACAAAGTGGAGCCATTTGCGTCCCATGGAAATAAAATGCGTAAATGTATGATTAAATAACCTGTAAATATATAGTTTTTATTAAGCAAAGTGTCTTGCACATTAATCTGATTGCATAGTTAATAAATGCAATTTAATGGAAAATTTAAAATATATATGTATAGAAAACCTCTCTCTATGCTACAGTAGAGTAAATGGTTTAGGATATTGGTGCACCAGCCTTTGCCAAGTGCATGGTGACCACTAATGATTAATGTTGAAAAGGATGTACATTTATTTGTAGAGGGAAAAAGATATACAATTGATCGTTCCAGCAGCTGGAATTTAAAGGATAGAAAAATGTTATGTGTTTCCTGTCCTCACTTCCTAAAATTAGATGAGAAGTGTAATAATTTAAATCCTTTAGAAATGCTATATATTTTTTCTTTACATATTTGTGCTACTCTTTATCCCAACTATAAGGGTAATTTAAAGGAGAAATCAACCCCAAAATGTTCTTTGTGCATCCACTAGTCTAAACACAGCATTCTGATTAATATTGTGCTTGTGGAATATGGGTTAAGCAGCAACATACAGCCGTTTTTAGCCATCTCGATACTTGATATTTCTCCAGCTTTTCGTGTTCCTTTTCCTGGATGTTGCTACCATTCAGGATTGACATTCATCTATCACGACTGCTGTCTTCTGATGGTCCCCAGGAAGTTGCACCATTCAGCTCCTCAACAGGCCATGGGAAGGCCAAAATAAAATTCATTCATTTCAACTAAAACTGAGGATGTGGGTGGGATTTGGGTCAAAATCTTGGCTCAATCCAGAAACTGTTACAAAGCCAAAGAACTTCAGCGAACCACAGTGAGAGCCATTATCCGCAAATTGAGAAAGCATGGAACGGTGGTGAAACCTCCCAGCCTACAGAAATGGCCCCAAGAGCACAGCGACGACTCATCTAGGAGGTCACAAATAAAAACAACAACAAAAAAAGAAGAACCCAGAACAACATGTAAAAAACTGCAGCCTCTGCTCATGACTCAACGATAAGGAAGAGGCTAGGCACAAATGAAATCCATGGCAGAGGTTCAAAGTGAAAACCACTGCCGAGGCAAAAAAAAAAAACATTAAGTTGCGTCTTTTACAACAACAAGAACAACAACAACATTTTAACCAGAAAATCTTGAGGGGGAATGTTCGGCCATCAGTTGGTGTCCTCAAACTGAAGCGCAGAAGGACAACAATCCAAAGCACACTGGCAAGTACACTTCTGAGTGGCTTAACAAACAAAACAAAAAAAACAAAAAACAAAAAAAAAAAGAAATGAAGGTTTTGAAATGGCCTCGTCAAATTGCAAAAAGATCAGTTGATGCTCAACAGTGTTGCTGAATTAAAGCAATTCTGCAAGGAAGGGAGGGCTAAAATATCTCCACAGAAATGGATGTTACCGAAAACGCTTTATTTCTGTTGCTGCTGAGGGTGGGACAATTACGTTTAGCCGACAAGTACTCTTTCACACAGGGCCAGATTTTTTTCTCCTTTATAAATAAAATCACCATTTGAAAACTGCATTTCATGTTTACTTGGGTTATCTTTGTCTGACCTTACTTTATATTATTACCTTT
The DNA here is from genome assembly GCF_054856515.1 of Filicampus tigris. Classification (NCBI taxonomy): domain Eukaryota; kingdom Metazoa; phylum Chordata; class Actinopteri; order Syngnathiformes; family Syngnathidae; genus Filicampus; species Filicampus tigris. The sequence goes on along the minus strand of NC_141232.1, from coordinate 15,558,681 downwards.
TATCAGATGTAATTTGACGCCTGTAACATAACCACAACAATTTCACAAAACGTCTGACTCTTCTGACAGCAACATTTGTGTTCATTATCATGTTTGATGGTTTCAGTGATTCCAAAGTGCACCGCATTGCACTAAATGAGGCAACCAAAATAATAGAAAGGGGTCTCAGTGTAATGCAGCACAGTTTTACATCCCTGCACCTCAGCCTTAAAGTGATCGTATGTAGGATGTTTTGATCTTTCAATTCATTGAAGTTCATTCATTTTGAAAATCTACTATTAATTTCAGTAATACGCAAAAAAAATATGTTCTGTCACATCAATGTGCATTTTTTTATAAAATCGTAGGTGCAGTAATCTCTAATTATATTATATAGGGCGCGCTTCCCCTACAGGAGGCTGCCATGTCTTGCCGCCATCTTTCTGCTACGAACGTAGTTCCTCCACGAAATGACTACAGCATGTCTAATAAATGCAATGCACTTACATTGTCATTTGAGGGAATACTAGAAGTTGTTTGAATTGAAGAAATTGGTGGTAGGCTAACGATGTGCAATCTCTCTCAGGCACCGTAGTGCACGTTGCATGGTATTAGTTCACCACTAGATAGCACTAAATGCTACACATTGGGCCTTTAATATAATATCATCGCTGTCCTGTGAAAAACACTTACTGTATGTCCAATTTTGGAAAATTTTTAAATTTTCACGTTAATGCGATGTCTGTAACGCAAAAACACCATTCACATAAAAATAGGAAAATTGAAAAAAAAAAGTGTTTTTCCCATGACAGCGCCAAAATGGTCTATGAGATTGGTGCACCAGCCTTTGCCAAGCGCCTGGTAACCACTTGATTAATGTTGAAAGCAGATACAGTAATCCCTCGTTTATTGCAGTTAATGGGGACCAGAACCCCCCTGTGAAAGGTGAAAACCGCAAAGTAGAGCTTGACTTTTTTAGTATTGTTTTTTTCATTATTTTTTATTTGATATCATATACATTTTTATTTATTATTTCGGGGGGATTTGCGCCTCTATTACACCGTTGCAAACCTCCCGACATAGTTCCCACCCTTCTAAATACTTTACACAACAAATTTAACTTTAAAATGCAAAATGATTAGTAAATACCAAGCTGACATGCTGTGAGAGGAATGTTCGCTGCAAGCCCGGCAGCGAAGGATTACGACGGAATGCTGGTTGATAACTAAGTTAAAGTTTTAATTTTTATCCTAAAATTGGCTTCCCTTAACTAGCATCTTGCGATGCATTTCAGCCAAAGGTACAATCCTGGTCGATTAATGTGCTTTCCTCCTTAATCCTCATTGTTGTTGTACAAAGAGTCTCATTACTGTACTGTACTTCTGCTCTTAATGCTGCTTCTTCTTCGTTGCCATCGTCTTCTTCGTTGCTTCCTTCTCCTTTGTTGTCGTCTTCTTTTAAGACGACGAAGAAGAAGCTCTGCCTCAGGCAGAAATCATGGCAACTTTGGCTTTGCACAATAACATCAACAAGGATCTTTGGATAAAATACAATGCGGGATTCTAGTTAAGAGAAGCTGTTTTAAGACAAACAATTTTAACAACATTTTATTTGCTGATGTTTCGTCGTCTTTATGCTTGTCGGTGGCTGAGCGTGCGCCGCTCGCAACTCGTGAACACAGCTGTTTACTATCCGCTTATCCGGCTTGACTCTGACTAACTAAACGGCACATTTGAATAACATTAGGAGTTTTCGAACAGAACGTTGTTCGTTTATTAGCGTAGACGAGACTGGTGAGACACAACAAGGAAAATCCTGGGTGAGGCTGCGATGATGCACAGCCAAACAGCTCACAGATTAAATCCACCCGTACCCTCGTCGAGGAACTAATCACGCGCCTTGTACTGCCCGTGGGTATGTACAAAGCCTCCGAGTCAATTATCTCTTTGAAACAACATGTCTTTACCCAATATGGCTGCCGATATCTCTGTATTTTTTCATTTTAATTTTTGAATGAATACTTTTTGAAAACCTGCGATGCACTGAGGTGGGGAAACTCGAACCGCGAAGTAGCGAGGGATTACTGTAATTTACTTTTTTTGTATAGGGAGAAGAGAGATGCAATTGATCATTCCAGCAACTTGAATTTAAAGATGCGATTTAATTGAAATTTAGCGACACATAAAACCCCGCACCATGCATGTTAGTAATATCATGTGTCCTCGCATCATATTTTTTAAAATAAAGAAAAAAAAATGCAACATGAAGGCAACATTTTTGGGGCATTTTTTTGTATGATTGTGTTTTCCCTCATTCATGAATTTCTCTTTTTGTCACTTATCCGGGATCAGACAAAACAAATTCTTTGGCAAATTCACAATGATTCAGAAGAAACAGTATGATCTTCTGATGTGAGGCTATAAATTTGTCAAGGCTCTGAGCAGAGATGAAAATATAAATGCACGGACAGTCCCTTGTCAATCTATAAAAAAGATACTGTACTTTGGTATATTTTCAGGTCAAGTATGTCGAATGGTAAAAAACATACTTGGTTGCAAAAACTTTCTAAGGCACACCTGTGCACTAATCATGGTGTCTAATCAGCACCTTGATTTGGCACACCTGTGAGGTGGGATGGATTATCTCAGCAAAGAAGAAGCGCTCACTATCACAGATTTAGACTGGTTTGGGAACAATATTTGAGAGAAATGGTGTTATAGTGTATGTGGAAAAAAATTTGACCTTTGAGATGATCTCATACAAAATGGGAGCAAAAACAAAAGTGCTGTGTTTATATTTTTGTTGAGTGCAGATTATCAACATTAAATTATGCTTACCATTTTTTTCTGTTGGTCTTCTAACTTCATGTGAACACCTGCAGCTTTTTCTTCTGGATTCTGTGTGGCTGATCGGATGCAGTATTGAATTCCATATAAGTTGCATTTATGTTTAGTGGTAAATACTAACATTTCTGTTTTCTGGTGGTGAATATGCTTAACAAATTTGATGGTTAAGTCTGTCACCAAATGTAAAATGACATTGGATGGTTTATGGAGAGTATTTTTGGATTTATGTATTTGTTGGTTGTTATGCGTGTGCGTGTGTGCGTGTCCCTACATGTTGTGCTTTAATGAATAGCTCATTGTGCATTTTGCTTCATATCTCATCTGGCCTGCCAAAAGAAAGAGTCCAGTTACTTGAATTGTGTGAGAGGTAACATCTGAAGGAAAGAGTTACATGGGTCGAGATAGAGATGTGCGGTGTTGCTTGGAGGGTATTCGGGGGCTTATTGTGGCTAGAACGTTCTGCTATTAGTGGCTGATTTCAAATAGTTTTCTGTGAACACGCTATCTCATGTTTTCATGCTTTGACGCAAATAAAGTACATGATGCGCAAAAGGAACCAATGTGAATGTTACTACACTTTTAAACTCTTTACTGATAAAAACATATTTGTAAAATTCTTCTGCAATTTGTGATATGAGATAACAAGCACCATAAATCCTTGATCTCTGCAAAATGACAACAACAGACCTCCAGTTGGCTGGTTGACTTTCAACTTATATGCTATTATTACAGTGCAAATAATCAATTTCAAAACTTTTATTTGTACAGGCAATCTTTTAAGCAGCATTTTACCATTCTTAAACTGTCATTTATTGTAAAATAAAATAAATAATGATAATACATAATAATAATTTGGTGGCATCCAAACACACTAATGGAGATAATCCTTTTGACGTTTATTGACTTGGCTGGAATCTCAGTCACAATGATGGTTTGAACAGTTTTTGTGTGACTTTTAAGTCTAGTTGTTATTTTTTTTCCGTTTAAACTACCAATTGTTTAACCTCACAAACATTTGCAAGCTACAAATTAGAGGTACAACATGGGGCCAGAGACGGCTGATATATTTTGCACGGATCATATTTATCATGTAGGCTACTGCTGTCCAGTAATAATACATTTTTAAACAAATTTAACACTGTATATATATATATATATATATATATATATACCTCGGAACATGCAATAGAGGAATGAGATGAGCCCTCAGTCACTACAGTCCACTGGCAGCAAACCCGCTGTCGGACTGAGAAGGTCCGTCGGTTAGTGATGATTCCAGTGAGAGACGAAAACCCTCTTCCTCAGTTTTTTTCCTGTCATTCGTCAGCAAAAAGGATGTCTGTCAGTGACGGATTGACGGACTTTCCATCAGTACTGACGGAATGCCCACCTCTGTATATCATTAAGTATACCGTATATTTACAGTAGAGGCTTTTGTGTATAGTCGCGTATACAGTGAGTATGCATGAGTCTTTTTTCTGGCCAGTTTTGTGTCTGGCATGCTCCCCCTGGCCATGGTCACTTGCTAAAGTAACCCCAAGCTCTAAAAGCTTCCTTTATACCTCGTGGGGCTTCTCTGATGTTTTTCTCCATGCCGTATCAAACCGTAAACGGGTGATTTGCGTTGCCCCAAGTTAAGTTTGCGTCTAAACGATCTTCAGAGTTTGGCTCAAGTCCACACGAATGCCTCTAAGCAGGTTGCAGTGACATTTGTGCAGCCAGCCCATGCAACCCCGTGCTCCTCTTTCAACAAACGTGTTGCAAGGCTCAACTCATTTACAGTGAACCTTTAAGACATATGCTCTGCTTTGTTCCAAGTGAAACTTTTGCATGTTTTCCTGAAGTTAATTTGAAGTTGCCTAGATTTCTGCTCTTTACATTTTGCAGCTTGGACATTTTTTTTTTTACCTTTACTGATGACCGAATATGTACCAGATTTTTGTCCCTCGATGCTTTTAGATCACATATTGTAATAATTAAAGTCTTACATAAAAAACTAACAAATGGTGGACCAGTCACCTTAGAGGTGATTGAGGCAGCGGCTCGGGTGTGTTTTACATGTCATGAAATACCCTGCAAACTTGTTGACAATTGTCATTCCTCGGAAATCTCTATGTCCCATCACTGTTCATGCCCACGGGCTACTGAAGTCATCCTAGGGGGCTACCTGTTGCCCTTCTGTACAATGTGTCATTCTCTTCAGTTTTTACAGCGGGATCATATTCAACATTACATCCTAAGATTCTTTATTTTGTGTATGTAATATTCTTCCAAGAACCTTCCCTTTTCCTCTGGTACTTTCCCAGGGGAATCTGCAGGGAACAACTGATTATGTGATGTTACTCTCCCAAATAGATGTTTTAATTGCCAGTTTTCTTCACGGTCTTTGAAATCTGCTTTGAAATCCAAGAGAATGATCAAGGAAGGTGTGGTCGTCACCTCAGGGCCTGAAAAAGTCCCTGGTTCAGTATAAAGAAGCGTCATTTGTCCTTGCACTCCCCGAACATAAAAAGGCCGTCACCAATAAACAGTTGATAACAGATAATACATAGATAATTTGGATGAAAGCATGTTCAGCATTAACACTGTGAAAAGCTTCACACTCTTTGACAACAAACTTGCTGGGACGAGAGCATTGCTGCAGCTGCGACAAGAGAATTACAAATGGTCCCTTTTATAGCTGGCAACAGTCGGTCTCATAATCTTACATATGCCACTTCAAATGCGTCGGCTGTGCGAAGGGTTAGTATCTTTTACATCTCTACACGTATGCATAATGCATGGCGTCGAGGGTGCAGAGTGAAAATTGTGAATCGGGTGGAGGGCGAAGGACGTGGAGATTGAGTCATTTGCAAGAACATTCAGAAAATGATGTGCAAGAATTTAGCTGCAAAACAACGGTGTCCTTTGTTGGGATGTTTCTGCATCTTGTCGAACTGCTCTCTGTTTTGGACACGCAGCCATGATCTGCCTTGTAAAAAATGTTCCATTTTAATGATGTTCTCAGAAACTGCCTTAGGATTCACCACTTGGCTTCATATTGTTGTGTCGGAGTATAATGCGCACTGCGGACACTTGCAAAAGATTCTTTTGATCGAATGCGGGTGGTATTGGCGTGCTTCTATCCGGGGCTGTGGCACGGCGTGACTATAGTTTGAACATATTGCATTGAAGGAACTGAGAAGACACACTTCATTAGGTGTCCTGGTTTTGCTTCGTAAGACAGAAAGACTATTATTAAGATATTATTAAGATTATCCTTATTTTGTTAGGTTTAATATTTTATCAAGAACAGGAAGTCAAAAGATGCATCTTGAGACAAGACATGGAAAAGAGTCTGTTGTCAAAAAAAAGTCACTTTCTAATCATGAGTTTTTCACGGAACATTGAATTAACCAGAGTGAATGGGTGGGGGCCTCGAGGGTCTGCGGGTGGTTGGCCACAAAGATGCCTGAATGAAAGAGTTTGTTGTTGGATACTGAGAGAGGGAGATGAAAGAGCAGAAGGAGATGGTGAATTAGTCGGGTGACTCTTCCCTCTCCCATCGCCTTCTCACCCTGCGGCCCTGCCTCACTTTGCCCATGTGAGCTAGAGTTCAAATGCAGGGCCCCCAGCTGCTTGTTCAGACTGACATCAACACACACACACGCACGCACACACCCCCACACACACACGCCTACACACGCCCCCGCACACATACGCACACACACGTAGGGATTGTGAAGAATGTAGTTATCCTGGGCTAAATCCTAAACCAAGGGTTTTACCAGGAATTGCAACAAATTCCAGTTCAAAACACAACCCTAAAATTCGCATTAAGTGACTTTAAATAAAGAAAGGGGCAGAACATTTTTAAACAACATGCAGAATGTCATTTATTCGGGCTATTTGTCATGTTTTGTTTTTTTTTAGTTTTGTTTTCCCAGTGTTTCTGTTTCTGTCTCGTCAATGATTATTGTGTCCCCTAGTGTTAGCCAATCGGCTCCCTCCTACCTTGTGTGTCTTGTCCAGGTGATTCTTGTTGTCTTGTCGGTATGCCTGTATTTAAGTTCCTACTTTTCTTTCTGTCCTTGTTGGATCATTGTTGCTGTCATGTTTTTTGTTTGTTGTGTTTTATTTTCCAGTGTTTCTTTGCTACTTTGAGTTTGGGATTTTTCAAGACTTGTTTCTAATGTTTTTTTTGTTAATAAATATTTTTTCAGCACTCCCTGCTTCTCCTACCTCCCTGCTTTTGGGTCCTTTACCATACAATCCTGACAACTCTATACTCATCTCTTTAGAAAGCCATGTAAGAGGGTCAGATGTTGTGTGGCTAACACACTGCATAGAATGTTTCAAAACTGAACAATTTGAAGACAATCAGACAATTATTATCAGTCCCGAAACACACAATGACGCGTGTATTATTGGCATCAGGCGGAAACCTCCTCTGTCCAAATTTAGTCCATTTTTTACTTTATCCCCCTATCCCGACACATCGTCTATTGAAATAAAATGATCATATGAATTTCAGATCTTCCTTAGACAACCACAATTATGCCATTCCTAATATTCTATAAAATAAAAAAAAACACAAATTCAAAAATAATATAATAATTTACTAAAAATGTAAAAGTATTTTTTTTTTCATGAATCTCATTGGTTGGGCAGACTGTCAATCTGGGTGGTGGGCCTGTGCACACCCAGGCCCATCCATGGCTCCGCCCCTGGGTGTGAGCATGAGTGTGAATGTTTGCTTGTCTCAATGTCCCCTGTGGTGACCATTCCAAGGTACACTCTGCCACACACCCGCACCCTAATGAGGACAAGCGCTATAGAAAATGGATGAATTTTGGTCATAAGACAAATATCAGTTTAAATCATTAAGCATTCATTTTAGTTGTAAAAATGCACAAGACGACATCTTTAATTGATAAAAAGTTTAAAGTCAGTGTTAAAGCGGAAGTCAACCCAAACACATTTTTTTCAAGAATATGTTGCCAGTAGGCCCACTAGTTGAAGCAGCATTCTGATTAATTTTGCGTTTGTGGAATATGAGTTAAGCAGCAAAATCCACACCTTTTTAGCTATTTCAGGGGGCGACCCTGAGCAGTTGTGATGTGATTTCCAGTCGACAGAAGTGACAAAATGGCCGCCCCCAGAGATGACTAAAAACGGGTGGATTTTGCCGCTTAACTCATATTCCACAAACGCAATATTTATCAGAATGCCTTGTTTCAACTAGTGGGCCTTCATAGAACATATTCTTGAAAAAATATTTGCTTGGGTTGACTTCCTCTTCAAATGTTGAGCAAATACTTTGTCTAAGTCATTTAATTTTCATACAAACAAAAAAGACAAAAAACAAACCAGCCACACATTCGACCAACCCCCCCCCTTTCGCTATTTTGCTTTTTTGTCACTAATGAACAAACGTGATTGTGTCATGTGTAACGTCTTTGTCTCGTTTATCACTTACGGCAATGTTTCTGTTGCTCGCTGGAAAAAAAAATGCACTGCTCATATTTGAGTCTTCACAACCCTTGTGTTATTTTATTTTTTTTGCACCTTGTCTCCCAAGTGTTCAGCAACAGCTAGGCTCAGGGGCCATTCTACTCCTTTCAAGGGTGTTGCGCTTTGGTCCAAAATATTCTGGGGAATCTGTCATCGAACACCCCTAATCCATGTGAAAAAGAAACACTGCTAAGGACGGAAGCAATATTTTCTTCTGATTGTGCTGTTTTCCATCCCTAAATCGAAGGACAATGCCCGCATTGACTGTGATCGAGGCTGTGAATTCCCCTTTAGATGGATCAATAAAGGAGCTATCATTGGAGTGAAAGCAAAACTTATCCAAGCATGGAAGGGTGGCAGATTATCAAAAGAGACAGATCTTGATTTGCATTAAAGACAAGAGAAGTCAGGAAAATGGAAAGGACAAGCCTGAAAGTCTGGAACAACGGAGCCATTTTTTTCTTTTCTTTTTTATTTTGTCAGCTGACAACATTTGGGTTTGATATCAAAACATGAATATAAGACAAGTGATCGCCATTTAATTTCCAGGTGTTTACAACTCGGAACCAGTCGACTTGAAACAGATGAAAGTGAATTAGACTTTTTAGTTGCATTTTTAGTTACTGCAATTGGATGATTGCAATAACTGTGGTCTGTGACTCATTTCCCTCACCAGACTATTGCTTTGCATCCTTTTTTTTCTTCAAAACGACATCTTTCACTTGTGTGATTTGGGGGCTTGCTCCCTGCAGTATTCTTTTTAGCAGGTAAAATGTTTGCTCAATAGGGTTTAGGTCTTTAGACTTGGTCAGTCTCAATGACCAATCCTCTTTTAGTTGTTTTGCCACTGGCATTTGACATTGTTCTTTAAATTGATAGTTGCTAACATCTAACTAGTCTTCACGGGAAAAATCCAAACCTGAATCTGTGTGTGTACTTTCAGTGCCGTTTATGGTTTTGATCATTTTTGTAGGACACAACCTGGGCAGCAAAACACGTGTGAGTCCCATGTTCCAATACTTTTGCAAAGATGAAAAACTGCTTCAAATAAAGCCAGGATCAGATGCAAAAAACGGGACATAAAAGCTGAAATGCCGTTCTCTTGTCTTATGCATCTTTTGACATCCAACCCAAATTCTTACATTGTACAAAGCAAAAATGATTTTTTTTTTTCACACTGTTCCAATACTGTTGGAGGTGAGTGTAACACAAATATCATCTCGCTCCGCAATAGGTTATTGGAGATGGTGACATGAGAGCGGAACAAGCGTTGGAGGAGTGCAAGTCTCAGCAGGAAGATGATGCACTTTATTGAGCGTAGAAAACTGTTGTAGTACACACAAATGCACAGACAGATAGCCCATAATTAGCATGCTTACAGGCAGTTAAATGTCTGGCACAAAGACTCACTGTTGGGCTTCTGTTGCTCACTTCGTAGACAATGCACAATACGGAGCCCAAGGGAGACCCTGAATCCCCCCAATAACCGTCGTGACCCGGCATGGCTTCTCCTATTTAACCATTCCGCCCATGACTCTCATTCACTCTCTGACCCGTTAATGAAAAGCTGATAGCCTCCAGGCCGCTTCCTGCGCAGCTCGTCCCTTCCTCCCTTGTTCTCTCCTTTTATGTGTGTCACCGGCAGATTTGCACTTGTACTCATGAGATTCAGATGTCCAACTTGGTGCTGGTGCATGGGAACAGCAACAGTTTGACGTACATGGAGACTTCAAATTAAAAAGAAAAAAAGGTCAAGACGTTTGAAATGGGAGATGGTGATTTCATTGAGATCCTGATAGAACCGAATAAAAAAATGCTCAGTAGTAGGAGTAGGAAGGAGTAGTAGAGTAGGAATGTCATCGTGGGTTTAAGTATGGAGTACAACTGTTTTCAAAACACTGACATCTGCTTTGTTCCAATTTGGAAATAATTGCTTCGCAATTGGAAAATGATACGAAGAAACAAATCTCCTTCAGGGTCAAACAGTTGCAATCATACACTCGAAAAACAGTTGGGTTAAAAATAACACAATTTGGGGTCAAAAATGGACCGATCCACGAATTGGGTCAATTTGACCCACGTTCTTGTGTTGTTTTGTACAAAACAGCCCAATTTCTCAGGTTGTTTTGTACAAAACTACCCATTTTTGGGGTTGTTTTTTAAAAACAACACAGAAAGTTGGGTCAACTTGACCCAAGTAGTGGATCGGTCCATTTAGGACCCAAAATTGTGTCATTTTTACCCAACTGTTTTTAGAGTGTACGGCCTTCATCAACTGTGCATGAACATTTTCAAGGTATAGTGATTCAAAAAGTTTGCACACCTTAGTTCAAGTGCCACATTTTTGTGATATCCCAAAAATAAGGGCAACATAAATCAATTCAATTTCCATTATTAGTGGAATGACCTATAACCTGCAATTGATTTATTTTATTATTTTTAAATCTTTTTGAGAGGGGAAAGTTCAAATTAATAACGGAAATAATGTGGTTGAACTCTTTTCATTTGGCAGTGACTTTGCTCAGAATTAACCAATCAATATTCAAACTCACTCCAAATTAAAACTCCAAGTATATCTTTTGGCCCACAGCGGATTTTCTGACATGTGTTTTTGAAGATTTTGTCATGGTCTTTTGGCCATATGTCCAACAAGGTGTATTAGTCGCAGACACAACACAGCTCATCAACAAAACAACAAAATGCCTACAGTCAAGCATGATGGTGGCAACATCATGCTTTGGGCTTGTATCATGTGATATACTGTAGCATTTTAAAAAAAGAATGCACACATTCATACTTAAGTGTCATGAAACATGACTCCAGAAAAAAATCCACAATAGTTGTCTTTATTTCACACTTTAATCAAATGGTACAATCGGTTTATACTGTAAATTCACTAGAGCACTGCAGACGTGAAGCGTTTTATGTCATGTTGTCAAACCTGTGCTGACAGCTTGTCAGAGAGTATTTGGGATCATACTGAGCCAATAACTCATTTTAGTACATGTATTTTTACAGGTGCTTAACCACTAGTAGCTTCAACGTCATATGGGTTCAACTGTTTTTCCCTGGAATACTCAAGTTAGCAGTTTACAGAAAATACCTATGACATCACCTCCATCAAACATCGTGTTAGCTAAAACCAAATAAACCTGGTGACGACTTAAAAAAAAACGACATGTTTTAGTTCAAATTCTGTCATGTTTGCATCCTCCCCACCCTTTAGATATAAGACATCACATCTTGTGGTGTAATCCCAATCAAATATTTGGTTGTAATTTCAATAAGTTTGATTTCTTGTTGTTAAGTTTCAAAATAATCAATGACACAAGCACATTTGCTGACTCTGGAATGAAAAGAAAAAAACAGGTAAGCTCATTCTCAACTGCTCTCTCTCAGGCCATCTCACAAGAGCTGACGCTCATAGTTGATAATGAATGGGTAATCCCATCCCAAGTACGCTGGAAAAAATGGTTGAATTTACTCCATTTTATTTTGTCAAGTAGTTGCACAAAATAAAATCATCTGTATCCAGATACATTTTTAAACTAGATGTATAGTCTTCTTCAAGAAATCGATCTGGATTTAGATGATTTTATTTTGTGCAACCACTCGACGAAATAAAATTGAGTAAATGATACACGGCATTGTTTTCACTGTACTGTATATTCAGTCCAAGCTTCAGTTGCATTGAAATGGCCAACAGCTGATTAAATTGACATTTTTTTCTTTCATATTTATTGATTTCTTTTTTAATAAGGTGAGGAACAAATTCTCAGATTCCAAACTCAGATGTTGAATGTTATCATCTGTCAGTTCAGTTTGAAATGCTTTACAGGTAGTCAAATTCTGATGCACAATTTCCTCAACAGGCTGGACTGCAGGAGTGAGTAAATTGTGTGTTCTGTTTTATTCCCATTGGGCCGGGCTACACCAGCTGCAATATACGCCTTTGGGCCACTACTCTCCAAGATCATGAGTTTCTTACAGACTGCACATTAAATCCTTCCGGCCCGCTGATCCATTTTGAAATCAACAAATACTCTTTCTTTTTTCTTCTCGCAGTTGGTAGTCGGGAACTATAACGGAAGCCAGTTTAAAATGATAGTCGGACCGGCCTATAGACGATTACTGTTTGGTCCGGCCGGACAAAATGGCGGATAAACGGACAGTGGAAGGGTACTCTGGCTGTAAGCAGAAGGTGAAAAAAGGGACCGCAAATTTTTAGTAAAATGCCTAGCTCTGTCAATTAGTGCACCAAAAGTGGTGTGAATAGATTTAAAAATACAAGCACTAACAGGAAGTGCAGCGTAAGATGCCTCAATATTGCTGGCAGAACAGGGTTGAACAAATCTGCCTTGTTAAGTGTAAAACGTCTTATCCGACTTTATGGATACTTGCTTCTTGTTCCCTTTTTGCCCTTTTGCCCAAATTAAGTATTTATGTTCTCAAACTTGTTCAAATAAATAGTGATTGTGTAAGTACATTCAATTGAAAATTGGATTTTTCATCAAATTCAATATGAATGTCATTGAAGGGAATGGTAAGCTATTTTTGATTAATACACTAATAAGGGTAAATGAATTCCTAATTTATTGCGGTTAATAGGGACCAGAACCCCCCCCCGCGAAAGGTGAAAAACGCAAAGTAGATGTTGAATTTATTATTAGATTTTTAAATAATTTTTTATTTCATATTATATTTATTTGTATTTTTTATTTCAGGGGGATTTACGCCTTTATTTCACCATTGCGAACCTCCCGACATAGTTTCCACCCTTCTAAATACTTTACACAACAAATTTAACTTTAAAATGCAAAATGATTAGTAAATACCAAGCTGCATGCTGTGAGAGGAATGATCGCCGCAAGACCGGCAGCGGATGATTACGACGGAATGCTGGTTAATAACTACGTTAAAGTTTTGATTTTTATCCTAAAACTGCCTTCCCTTAACTTGCATCCTGCATTTTAGCCAAAGGTACAATCCTGGTGGATTCATGTACTTTTAAATCCTCATTGTTGTTGTACAAAGCAAAAGAGTCTCATTATGGTACTTCTGCTCTTAATGCGGCTGCTTCTTCTCCGTTGTCATCGTCTTCTTCGTTGCTTCCTTCTCCTTCGTCGTCGTCTTCTTTTAAGACGACGAAGAAGAAGCTCTGCCACAGGCAGAAATCATGGCAACTTTGGCTTTGCACAATAACATCAACAAGGATCTTTGGATAAAATACAATGCAGGATTCCAGTTAAGATAAGCTGTTTTAAGACAAACAGTTTTAACAACATTTTATTTGCTGATGTTTCGTCGTCTTTATGCTCGTCGGTGGCTGAGCGCGCGCCGCTCACAATTTGTGAGCACAGCTGTTTACTATCCACTTATCCGGCTTTACTCTGACTAACTAAACATCACATTTGAATAAAATTAGGAGTTTTCGAACCGAACGTTGTTCGTTTAATAGCGTCGAGAGACTGGTGAGACACAACAAGGAAAATCCTGGGTGAGGCTGCGATGATGCACAGCCAAAGAGCTCACAGACTAAATCCACCCGTGTTCTCCTCAATATTGCGCCAGGAACTAATCACGCGCCTTGTACTGCCCGTGGGTATGTACAAAGCCTCCGAGTCAATTATCTCTTTGAAACAACACATCTTTCTGCAAAATGGCTGTATTTTTTATCATTTTTCTTTTTTTGATGAGTACTTTTTGAAAACCCGCGATGCAGAGGCCGCGAAACTCAAACCGCGGAGTAGCGAGAGATTACTATATATCATCAATAAAAATGTTTTGAACTAAAGTGGGATGGTCTGAGGCCTGAAACTCCAGGGCTAAAAAGGAGTCCCTCTCCTGCCCTAATGGACTGCATCAGTGGACACTGACATGACAAGAAGATACGCCTCCTCTACTCTATACGATTTTTTTTTTATAGATCATCATGACCGGTAGGGTTGGGCACCGGAACCGGGAACCGTGTGGAACCGTGTGGAACCGGGACTAGCACTTTGGTTCTCCCAGAATCGTTTAGGTTTTAAAATGTCGGTGCCACATTTCGATTCCCAATCCGTTGCGCGGAGGAGGCCGCCCAAAACAAACAAAGTACCAACAGTGTGTGCGGAGCAATCGACAGACACGAGCGAAATACAACCAATAGGAGATGTGTGTGCGCCACGTCGGTGCGCAGCAAGTGCCAACAACACGCAGACAGCAACGAAGACGACAGGATAATGCTTGCAGGGTGTGTGATAATTATGACCGTCTGACGCGGTTCAAAAGTGTGGCTGCACTTCCTAAAAAAAGACATTTCCTAAAAAATGACCAAGCTGCTCAGTGCAACACGTGTAAAAAATGTAGCTCATGCAAAGGAGGCTGCACGTCTAATTTGATTAAACACATCCGTTTACATGGGGTAGAATTGTTAGTGTGTTCGGTCTTTGACTCTTTGCGTCGACTTACTGGTGCTGCCTCCGACGCCAGCTCCGAGTCCGACCCGCAGCCAAGTGGTATCACAGTGATACGGACCACACCGCAGTCAGAATTGGGTAAGTATAGAAAATGAAACATGTTTGATGCCCACTTTTTATTTGTACACTTGGCTAGACCATTAATGGGTGTTAAGCATTATTGTATTTTCTTGAGGTCCTCCAAAAAAGCTCGCTTCTGGATAATTCAAGCTCATAGGTTTGATATCAATATATATGTCAAAAATAGTCATTGAGAAAATCATGGGAAAATTAATAAACAGTAGAAAAGTTCATGAAACAAGTATTTATCCCCCAACACACACACACACAAACACAGATACACACACACACAAAATAATCGGAATCGAGAATCCTTAGGAACCGGAATGGAATCGAGGAATCCGAATCCGAATCGCCCAAAGTCAAACGATGCCCAACCCTAGTGACCAGCGTTTCTCAATGCAGCCACTGGTTGCTTTGGAAACGCAGCTGCGCCGTCCCAGCACAACATGCAGAAGATTAAGTAGAGCAGCCGCAGTTAAAGGGGTAATGACTCGTAACTATTTTTATATTGTTTAATACGATAAAATTGCACCAGGGTAATGAAATATATACCGAATTAGGATAAGTCAAGAGGCCAGGACCATCTTTATGTCTATAGACACAGAGTAATAACACATCAAAATTTGAAAACAGTCCAAATGACTTCTCTCGTAGTCCTAGTGTTAATACTGCAGCAATTCTGTTCAGTAAACGTTTGGGCCAGGATACATGCTGGGCCAAGAGCCTTTTGTGTGAGTCACAAGACAGAATTGAGCTACACCCATCCGCACCCCCTGGCCAAAAACAGTTGTGTGGTCCTCCTTTCTTTTGTTCTCTGACATCTAAAAGACACACTGCTTTTGCTTCTGTTCTATGAATGTGAGAGTTCTGACCACAATCCGCTTCCAACATTGTTGTTTACATGCACCATAAACTTCACAATTCATCTCAGCGGTCACATCATCAATCTACACAGAGTGAGCCTGTTCCATTTTCAGTCATACATGTCAATGCCATAATACTGCCTTCATCATGATAGATACATGATGTGCTGTGCTTTGGATCATCTGTACCTACCTTTCACTGCAGATTTACTACGCCCATTTTTCTGATACAAGTTGACCTTGGTTTGTGGCAATGTCTCTCATCTGGCTGTACATGAAAGTGATTTACATATTGAATAACCTTTTTCATGGGTGGGTTTTCCTGTTGTATTATTCCGTCCACCACCCCGCTACATAATTTTCCTGGCAGATTTTTTGAAAAAAATAAAATAAATAGGCGGACGTAAAATTCGATTTCTTTTATGTATTCAAACTTCCATAATTCAGTGCCAGTAGCACTTTAAACGATTCTGGCAGTTGAGGAGAAAAATTGAAAGTGTTATCTTCAAAAAGAGACCAACACTATGCTGATACTCCAAATGGTTCAAGTACAGCTTCAAATTTACTTTGGGTCCACCTTTTTTTGTAATGCCAGGTGGAATTGTTGACAGTGATATGCCATGTTCCCCAGACTATGATTTTGATGTTGTGACATTTTTGTTTTTGTATTCATCAAAGACAGGATTTTATCATCCATTTTTGTTGACTTATTGCGGGATAATGCCAAAAGGAATTTGACACTTTTTTAAAGGGGAAGACAACCTAAACATTTTATTTACAAGAATATGTTCTATGCAGCGGCCCAGTCCAAAGCGACGCTCGGCCCGGTACCGGTGTGCGGCCCGGTGGTTGGGGACCCCTGATGTAGAACACACAACAATTGGTGATCTTCTTCATCTGACTTATAACAATTGTTAACAGTTACTGTATTTCAATTGTCTAAATACTATTGAGCGCCTGAAAATGTTGATACATTCGTCTGCATAAAAAGGCTATCATACCTAAATGGTCAATGCCATTTGTTGCAAACACACACACATTGAGTAAATATTGGTTGTTTTCTTTCAAACCAGCTGCCAATAATTGCGGGCCTGTTTATATGGGACCAGGAGCAGATAGTTTTGTGTTGGCTTGAGTGGGCCTCTGTACTTTAAATAGCTGCACTGACATCTAGTGACACAGAATACAACAGCAAATACATTTAAAAGATTTATTTATAACATTGAAATGTAAACATCAAATATAAAAGTGCTTTGTATTAAAAAAACACACACACTTACTTCATTTGAAATAATAGATTAGTTGTGTGTGTTTGGAAAATGGACAAAGCAGGAAGCTGTTACAGCCCCCCAAAAAGGGTAGTTCTTGCAGAAACATTACACTGACAAGGATCATTTCTCTTCATCTCACCCCATTGAAAGTTGTACTCAGAGATATAATCAAAATCTGAAAAACTACACACCTTTCTATTATTGTCATTGGTGTTTTAGAAATGTATTCATGTGATAATGACACATCGAAAGCTTATATTTGGTGTTTTCAATTTGTTTCTTGATAAGAAATAAAGCTCAGACCATTTTGCAAGTTCTAATCCAGTATTATAATGTCAGTGTGTGTGTGTACGTGCGTGTGTGTGTTTGAATTTGCACATTGCACATGCAACTTCAACATTACCAAAATAAACAATGACAGAGTGACTGTAATGTTAGTTGTTAGTGACTGAAACATATGTGTTGCTCATGAGTACAACGTACTCTTTACACTGGAAAAAAAAATACTTTCGGTCGTACGTGACTAAAATGAGGTCAACTGATTCAAATGATATACAGAATGTTAATTTAACAAATTTGAATCATGCGCAACCGATGTACATGTCCGAATTAAGTAAATCCAACGGAATCAAGTGATTTTTTTTCAGTGAAAAATTTCTCACAGATCCACATTTGCACTAACCACATGTGAACAACAAATGAAAATAAAAAAAGAATAAGTGACTAAGTGCCAAAATGATTTTGAAGGGACACTTAGATGAGCTTAATATTGGCACTTATATAATAGGTTTGCATGTAAAAATTACATCAGTACTAAAATGCCCACCTCAAAAGACTCTGTAGTGATTTAAGGGCTTTTTTTTGTGATTAGGTTTACGACAAATTTCCCTGCCCCTTTTTGGGGCATGGCCTATGTCATGTTTTCGGTCTCAGCTTCTCTACGTCATGGGAGGGAGACAAGCATGTAATATTGCTCGCTTTGTCAATTCTGTTGTCTAAAACGGTGACCGATCGCCACCAAAATGCACTCTTGTCCACTTCAAGCTGGGAAAGTATAAAAGTGTTCTGCACAACAGTTTGGATTTATTGACATAAAACGTGATCTCATCATAATCACCTCCACAAAATCAAAAATACCGTGGCCACTTACACAGGCTGAAGCGGACAAGCGCATGAATGCACACACGAACCCCGGCTGGTTAATACTTCGAACATTTAGCGACACTAAACTCGTGTCAACTCTCGGGAGGCAGACGGCGACTGGCAGTGGGCAAGCAATCAGGCAAGCATGGATACCCCCCCTTCCCTCTCCTCCCCAGCTAACAGTAGGATAACAGTACAGCTAATAGCAACAACTAGCTTCAGGCCGTTAAAACAAAAGGCGTTAGCACAGCAACATTAGCTCCATCGTGTGGAGGTGATCATGAGCCTGCGTCTTCATGTCGCGGGGTTGCCTCCCAAGCAGTCACGTGCGTTGTCCTACACCGCTTGCAGCCGCCAGCTTTGGCGTGGGTGAAGCGGTGTGAGAGTGAGGTAAGACCCCATCACACAAGCGTCAATGTTCAGCAAACAAAAAGTTCCAGCGAGGAGGCTGACTGCACGGCCGAGTGTGGCCGCATTGGAACGTACTGTTTCTACTGTTACGTTCCAAACGGCGTGTTGTCGGTCGAATAACTGTGGCCATTCCTCATCCAAATAAATGTGCACGTCCACTCATTCCCACTTCAGTCTCTGTAAATATCCTGACGGATGTTAAATGCCTCGCTTTGTCCTAAGCGTGATCAGCAAAGAAGCAATGTTTTTTTGTTTTTTTTTGTTTTTTTAAGTAAAGAAGCAGTGTGCGCTCGTCCCAGCATAAATCTATGTAGCACTGCTCACTTCCACACTTCCTCATTCTCATAAATCAGCCACGGAGAGGTTAATCCTTTTGACATGTTGAAGTGGGCATTAGTAAGGATGTCCACATAAATTTTGGTGCCAATTGATCACCGTTTTTGGACGTTATAAGCAATGAAAGTACAATGATTATCAATGGAGAGTTTGTAATCGGTTCCTCCAGTGACTCCGACCGAACAAGGATAGAAGGGTAGAGGGCGCGGCTACTCTCCTCATTAACAAGAGGCGTTATTCATGGTGTCACTTATTTCCTAATTTCTCCCAAATTCATTGATAAAATCGAAAATGACAACTCTTTCCATTTTGCTGATCAAAAAATGAACTTGTTAGTGAAAACATGGCCATCCCGGCCCCACCGTCCCTTTAAGTTCAATATTTCGTGAACAATAAATGAGGCAGAGCTTCATAGGTCAAAAACAATTATAATGTATTTTATGTATTTTGCCACTGGCTTCTTGGAATGCATAAAATGTCACCTTTATAGGCCAGAAAATTTAAAAATAGAATAAAACCATCATAAACAACATTGTACATGTTAACTTAACTCAAACCTCACGCCTACTGTTATGGTTTACAATTACTTAAAACCTTATCACGTTACTAAGATTAGTCTTTCTTTTTGGGATCCTGTACCTGAATAATCTCTTATTTACACTCAGGAGCTGTTTTTATCATAACAAAGCAGGTGATTTCATACAAGGTGAAGTGTTGACGACAGATAACTAAAAGAACATTAATACAACAATCAACAATTAACACAAAAATCACAAAAAGACACGAAATACAACATTTCTACCTTAGGTTTGCCCTTCCTTCTTCGAGAACAGATGTCATCAATATCTCATTCACATTGAAGTCATATGACTCAATGTGTGCTTTTGTTTAGTTGCGACATCATCATAAAGAAGAACCAAACATCTATGCCCTCTTTAAAGGTTTACCTTTTTTTTTTTTACAGTGGAGCCGAGGTTTAAAGTCGAATACATACAATACATACACTGCTATGACAGTAACAAATGTAAAAATTTTACTCAGAAGAACACATTTACAGTTAATCAAGATGGTGACTGTTTAACCCTGGAATTGTTTATTTCTATTTTCATTATTTCAAGTGGCAGAAATTATTTCAAAATCCAAACAATTTAGAAGCGATTGCTTGCCGCACACTGGATCTATTTGCTGAGCAAAAAGTCAGTTGAGATCACTGAAGACGGTGACAAAATGATGTTACTTGTCATTTTATTGACGAGGCGTCGGCATTGTCGGCGTTCTGAAGTAGAGAACATAGATGAGGCCGCATGGCTAATGAGAAGGGCTGGACAGGGCGAACGAACAATGCGTTTTGACTGACCACCTGAATTTCTGCCCTCAGCCCGTAGCATGGTGCGTTTTTCACCTCGTGAGGTGAACAATATCAAACATGTTACATGTATGTCTTAGGGAGCAAACGTCACGGACGCAACCATCTAGCTAGTGAGTAAAAATTCTCAAATTAACTCCACTGTGCAGCAGGCTTAAAGTGGAAGTCAACCCAAACATATTTTTTTCAAGAATATGTTCTATGCAGGCCCACTAGTTGAAACACGGCATTCTGATTAATTTTTTTGTTTGCGGAATATGAGTGAAGCAGCTAAATTCACTTGTTTTTAGCCATCTCTGGGGGCGGCCATTTGGTCTTCTGTCGACTGAAAATGACGTCACAGTTGCTCAGGTACAACCAATCAGGGCTCAGATTCAGAAAACAGGTCAGCCGTTCAGATCAGACTGCTTAGTTATTGGCTAAGTGCCAAAGGATTGCATTATTTCTTATTTAAATCTGCTTTCTCTACCATAAAGACAAAAACCCAAAGATATTTTTTTCAAGAATATGTTCTATGCGGGCCCACTAGTTGACACAAGGCATTCAAATAAACATTGCATTTGTGGAATAAGAGTTAATCCACCTGTTTTTAGCCATCTCTGTGGGCGGCCAATTTGTGACTACTGTTGACTGAAAATGGTATTACAACTGCGCAGGGCTCAGGTAACGACCAATCACGGCTGACCTGTATTCTGAAGCTGAGCCGTGATTGGTCGTTGCCTGAGCCCTGAGCAGTTGTGATGTCATTTTCAGTCGACAGAAGACAAAATGGCCGCCCCCAGAGATGGCTAAAAACGAGTGCATTTTGCTACTTAACTTATATTCCACAAACTCAAAATTAATCAGAATGCCGTGTGTCAACTAGTGGGCCTGCTGGGAACATATTTTTGAAAAAAATATGTTTGGGTTGATTTCCACTTTAAGAGCTTCCACTATATTCCTAATTTGGAATCTCTGCGGCTGAAGAACTTTGTATGATAAAGGCAAAAGGGGGTTCGATTTCTCTACTGTATATCGAATCCAAAACTATTTAATATGTGTCTCTTCAAATCTCTGGCTCGCTCTTATATGTCACTGGATCAAGTGGAATGGCTGTCTGTAGGATGTCAAACTCTATCTGGTTATTGTCCATGTCCAGAACACACATGACATTGTGACTCCCAGATGTCATGGTGGCCGTGTCTTTGAACATATTCTGGAAGTCGACAGAAGTCCTTCTGTCCTCAGCTCTTTCCTTCCCTATCTGGGAAGAGTCAAAGATATCTTCTTCTTCTTCCCCGCAGCTAAGCGCTACCTCGTTCTCATAGCAGAAGGTACTAACCGAACACGGGATCAAGCTTTTTGAAGACATGCACGCAGAGATGGGAGAACCCACAGAGGAAGTCCGACCCGCGGTCTCGTCCAGCTCTTTGGCGCTGAAGTTGGGCGTTGACGGCACCTCGTAAGTCTTGTCGAAGCGTGCGTAATCGACCTTGTAGCAATTGCGGTCCTCATAAATGACAGGCTCAAACCTGTGGCCCCAGAAGATCTCCCTGGACAGGTAAGAGCTACGGAACTGCGTGGTCATGGCTGTGGCCTCCACCATCCCCTCCAAGATCACAACAATCTCAAATTCATCCGTCTCCAGATCAATTCGGCTTGCGGCGTACAAGGGGCTGTCTTTGTCGATCTCGTGAACTATAACCAGTGGGGAGACCAGAAACAACCTGTCTGTGCCCTCATCGTAGCCCACATTGAGGTCAATCTGCTCCAATGGGATGAATTCTCCTTCTGCTGTGACGTAGGAACGAATAAGCTGCGCCCGGACGTGAGCCTCCACGATGTGACTCTTCCGCAGGTTCCCTACTCTCCACATGAGGCACAGCTTGCCATCACGAAGGGCAATGACAGCATTTTTGGAGAACACAAGCGTCTGGTTTCTTTTCTTTGGCCGCGCCATCTTGGCCATAATGGTGCCAATCATGAAAGAGTCAATGATGCAACCTAGGATGGATTGAACAACCACTGTTATGACAGCCAAGGGACATTCTTCAGTCACGCAGCGCCAGCCGTAGCCAATGGTGGTCTGGGTCTCCATGGAAAACAAGAGGGCACCAACAAATCCCTGGACATGGAGGATGCAGGGGATTCTTTTTGTCTGGCCTCCTGTTGTGTGTCCAGAATTGGGTGGATACAGCCCGCTAGCTCCTGGTCCTTCAGCCTTCACCCTGAGGTGCTCCTCAAAGTCCCCGTGGGAGAAGGAGACGCTGTAAAAGATGATGCCAAAGAACAGCCAGGAGATGATGAAGCTGGTGCAGAATATAAACAGCAGGTATCTCCAGCGGATGTCCACACAGGTGGTGAAGATGTCCGCTAGGTAGCGCTGCCTCTTTTCCTCCATGTTAGTGAAGACAACATTACATTGTCCATTCTTCTTTACAAAGCGGCTCCGTACCTGGCCGGAGCCCCTTGTCAGAACCCTCCCGTTGTAGTTGTTCATCCCTCCTCGTCCCCGTGCGCCGGGGACAGCGGCGGAGGCTCTTGCCCGCCTCCTCCTCCTGCCGTCTAGTTCTGTGCCACAGGCCGAGTGTGAGTGGACGTAGGAAGAAGTGAGACCGTTATTGAGATCCAAGCCGCAGATCTTTAGTCGCTCCTCCTCTGGTATGTTGTTTGACACAATGCTGTACCTGTGAGGCAAACAAGGACCACGAGTGTTTGTTAGCCATGCGCAGACATGAAGAAGAATCGCTATAGGCATGAAATCAGCAGAAATTCATTTTATTTAACTTAAAAGCAGAACCATTTCGTCCTTCAGCATTTTTAATTACAGTATCTTACTGATGATAGTGTCTCCCAAACTTTTATTGAGATAAGGAACATCGGGGGTGAAGGGATTTGGGGTCCGAAAAGTTCTGGGACTGGTGTCACAAATGATATAGATTTCAAACCCAAACTATGAGATTAATTGATTAAATAATTGATTGCCACTTAATTCATTAATTCATTAATTGACAATGGGGCTGAGAAGGATTCCAGACTTTCCAGGATTCCATGAAGTCATGGGAGGGAAGGCTGGGAATACACGTTAGATGCTAGAAGGGGAAAACGTTTTCCTTTGGATTAGAAATAAATCTCGCATTTTGGCACATAACAAAACAAAACCGCCAAACAAAAATAAAGTGGATATACAGATCAGTTATGTACCTTCTGCCATCTAGTGGAAAAGCATGTCATTGTTCTGCTGGTCACTACATATCAATGGCAAACTAACTAAATTGTGATGTAACTGGGACGAGATCATTTCAGGATTCATACTTTTTGTGACGCTTTTGTTTGGTGTGTGCTTGGGGGTTTTTCTAATGTAAAATGGGTGCCTCGGCTCAATTTTTAGGATACACTTGTTACAAAAAACATTTTTTTAGTGTAACAATTCACAAGAATATGGGAACCAACAGAGCCCACAATCAATTTGATGAGTCATCATTTGCCAGAGATTAATTTGCCAGTAAAGCACACATTTTGGTGTGGTACAGTGCGAGGGGCTAAAGGTGGGGGACCTACATGCAGGAAGGCAGGAAAAGTAAGGCAGAGGAGCAGTTAGAGCAGTCTCTAACAACAACAAAAGTATTTTCAAAAAGAAAACAACACACTTGGAAAATAAAATTCTAAATTAAGAAAGTTTATACGCCCATGGCAACTGGATTGTTAACCAACTAATAATAATCAATGTTCATGCAAATTGTTCCCAGGGCTCATTTGCGATTACTAAATCTAATGAAAACGATTTGAAAAATCAGCATTGGATGCTACGTATCCTTATTCCCTTTTAAAAGAAAAGTTAACTAAAATTCCTTAGCTGAGTCTTTCAATTCTAAAAAGATGTCTCTGATTTAAGTGGATTACCATTTGGGAAGGTGAGTTCAGTTTATCTTTATGGGAGGGATTAGTGTCATGGCAGATTATGAGATTATATACTGTGTGTGTATGAATCTGAGTCAGTCACATAGTCCATTTGGAGTTGAATCAACATAGATATTGCTGGCGTCAGGCCAAAACCTTGTACCTCCAAATGAGTCACTTTTCAGGAGACCCCAAAAAGGGCAAATTTGCTCAACCATTTGCATTGCGTCGTGAAAGAGAGCAAGCCATTCTCAAATTTTAGGTCAATAATGTGTAAAAATAACACCCACGCATGTGGACTGACCAATAATATAAATTTTTGAAAAAATATCAAATTCACCCGTCGCCAGCGATATTCTACATGCACACAAAAGGGTACTTCCAAATATGTGGCAGCAGTTTGGAGAAAAGCAAGATTCAATATAGGCATGCTCTGATGAGTTTTGTGTGAAAGAATGTGAGAGCCTTGACATTTACCCCATCAAACACCTTGAGGGATTATTATATACAATAGAGACACATTAGTTGTTTCTTCAGTAAAGTTTAAGTTTCATGTCCAAGTCTATCATAACACATTTGTCATGTATTGGGAGTTGTTTAATAGTTTTATTGATCAACTGTGAAGCATTTGCTTAATAATTCCATACCCAACCGGATTTGTTGATCTTAATTGGGTCCAGAAGAGTACCGGTAATATCAACCCATGTGAATAATCCACTCTATTTCTGGGAATTGAATTAGGAACCAAGTAAAAAAAAAAAAAAAAAAGAGAGAGAGAGAGAGAGAGAGCGAGAGAGAGAGAGAGAGATACAGCACACTGATATTGAGACAAGTATACATAGAACAATTTTTCATGATCAAGATACCACATGCTCTTGTTCTCATAACACGTGTTGTGTGGCTGCAGGATGAGGAGGAGAACTCTGTGTAGGACAGTACAGGATGGCCTTAGCCTTTGTGAGGATCTGCTTGCTGTAAATATCCCTGAGCTGGTCCTGACTCACACCTTATAAGTGTCCAATTAGCAAACCTATTCATTCAAAAAAAAAAAAAATTAAAAAAATACTGTTGATTACAGGACTGATAGTTACATTACATTGATCTGTTCATAACACAGCATGTGCATTAATATATCTTGCAGTTTTATATTGGTAGCTTGCTGGTCCAAGTAGCATGTCCAGGCTTTTATGCAAGGGTAGGACACATAATGGAATCGATTACAAATAGAGTGAAGAGAATAATCGCATAGTCAAAAGAAGATGCACTGATTGTTAGAGATTTAATAATGAGGTTGGGGCCTGCCTGATACTGCATCATTGCTGATGTCTGGGTTCATCTACCTCCAAACTGAGCCAATCTGTGAAACCATTCAAACAGTCCCACACAGAAGACTGCCTCCATCACCTGTGGGACCTACTTGTTCCCATGGCAACAATAATCCCTCATTTGAGGTTTTGGTGGGAGGCCAGTCTGATCACTCCCACAGATCAGGCGTTCAACATGCAGGCAATAGTTGGGCCTCCGAGAAGACCACTGCGGAAGAACAGAAGCAAATAAACACAATGGTCACACTGCCCATTTGGAATTGAAATAAATCACCAGTAAGAATGACATCAAGCAGGGCATATTTGTTACTTCCAGGTTATTTCTTAAACCAAATCGGATTTTGTCCAGGCAGTCTTATATCATCTGTGTTGTAAAGTTGATATGCAAATGTGGATTTAGACTTAATCCTTATTTGACTGGGTCATGTTTTACAGACATCTGAGATGGGATTATCTTGTCACAAGGAGTGTGGTGGACCCAATATATGAGATTGTGCCATCATATACCAATGTGAAGAAACCATTCATTGAAAATACTGAAATATAATAAAACGATATCACCACATTTGGAAAGGCACACAGAGGAAGTCTACCCAAACATTTTATTCACAAGAATATGTTCTATGCAGGCCCAGTAGTTGAAATACGGCATTGTGATTAGTATTGCGTTTGTGGAATATTAGTTAAGTGGCAAAATCCACCTGTTTTTAGCCATCTCAGGAGGCGGCCATTTTGTCACTTCCTGTCGACTGAAAATGACATCACAAATGCTCAGGGCTCAGGTAACGGCCAATCACAGCTCAGCTTCAGAAAACAGGTGAGCTGTGATTGATCGTTACCTGAGCCCTGAGCAACTGTAATATAATTTTCAGTCGATAGAAGTGAAAAATGGCCGCCCCCTCAGATGGCTAAAAATGGGTGGAATAACTCTTATCCCATAAACAATATTTCTCAGATAACGACCAATCATGGCTCAGCTTCAGAAAAAAGGTGAGAAAATGATGAGATGGCTATTATCTATCAGATGGATATTTATCAGATTGCCTTGTTTCAACTAGTGGGCCTCCATAGAACATACTCTTGAAAAAAAAAAGTTTGGGTTGACATCCCTTTAAACCACTGGTGACATACACCAATCAGGTAGAACATTCTAACCACTTGCACGTTCAAATAAGGTCCAATACAAGATCTGAAGCTAATATTCTGCATTTAAAATGATCATGTTCATTTTTTTAGACTGTTGTAGACGAAATCATTTTACAATAGGTTCCTTATTGTGGCTGTAGCTTGCACAGTAGAAATTTACTGCATCATAAAATTTCTATGACCTTAATTGTAATTTTTACACATGAACAGCATGGGAAAGTGTGTCTACACTTGTGAAAGGGGCTGCATAATCAAAAATGAGTATTTGACTACATTTTATGGGGTTTTAAAAATATCAAAAATATTTCATAATTTATTATTATTAGTTTTTAAACAAAAATGATTACAGTACAGACTTTAGTTGACTCACAGACATTACAGACCGACTGTCACAATCAAAAACACTGGAATAAGAAAAGCAGTGATTCTCGAGCGAAGAATCAATTTGGCAATAAACTGTAGAGACTCTCTTCCATCCGCCAAGAAAAGAAATGACAAATCCAGTGTGGGTTCCACATTCCTCTTCCTAGAAGTGTTATCATTCCATCTTCCATCATATCCATTGTCACAACTAATAATCTCGGATGCATTTGATTCAATTACCAGAGTCATCTATAAGGATGACTGTACTGTACCTGCAGTGATAATAAAATGATAAATACCTTATAAAAAAAGAATGCCGAAATCAACACTGGTATTTCAAACTGATGGATACAGAGTGCTGTGTGCATTTTTTTTCTTTCACTTTAAACACATTTGCATTTAATATTTGAGGGAGACATCTGAAACATGCTTGATAGGGGCACGCGAGGACTGAAGTTGGACACCCCTTGTTTGCATTCGGAAATTAATAGGGGGGAGCACTCGGTGCCTCTCCAAACACACCCACTCTCCGAGTTGTTTTAGGGTGTCAGAGTAAATTTCCGAATTTCATTATCTTCATATCTGTAAGTGCTGGCCCATGACACATACACAATAATGACAATGGCTGTTTTTTTTTTAACCAATCAGATCTCAGACCCACCAAACAGGGCCTGCTAGCATGGTTAGAGTGACATCAGCAATTTCCGTCCTCTGTTTAATATGATAGTTTTAGATTTACACTCCTCTGACTGGTTGAGCAAAATACAGTTCAAGTTACAGAATGTGTTTGAAAGATTGGCGTTGGATGGATTGGGCCGACTGTCAGCTTGGTGGACGAATGTTAGACCTGATAAAAATTCGTTTTCAATAAGGACTTTTCAAGAAAAATGTTGCTCGCTGGACAATTTACAATTTTTTACAGGCTGTCGCAAAGAAATGGGATGGGATCTATCTATGAATAAATCAGTATTTTAAGTTGTTATGTTGTTGTCATGTTATTAGATAAATATATATCTTTCTTATTTTGTAAAATTGTAATGTGATAGTATTGGCAATTAGGGGTGGATTAGGTCACAGAAGACCTCACTGAAGGCCCAGATCTGAAATCCACCACCGCGTGCATGTTCACCTAATGTTGCCACAGATGATACTGAATACCTACAATATAGGAAATATCAAAAGCTATATGACGTAAGATGACAAATTATGAGGTTCAGGTGTACAACAACAGCTGTTTTTGATGTACAGTATCTGAATCATTTTTATTTTACTTCTGTCCAGTGATGTCACCTCTCTTGTGCCAAAGAGAGATTTGGCCTGCGCCTGAGAACGTAAAGTGACTGTTGACCTGGTCACACTTGGCTCAGCATTTTTCATGATGCTCAAGACTGTTTTCTGTATTTTTTTTTTAACAAAGACACTAAAGCTGGGCTCCAGAATGTCCCTAAATGGTGGCATTATGCCCCTCATATTTGAGACAGTGCAACTACAATTTTCATCTGCTTGCACCTGTGCAACCAGTAAATTTGCAGATTTTTAATAAATATATATAATTACTATTCTTGATTTTTTTTTTTAATTGCTGACAAAATTCTGCTACACACTCCAGGGAATTTATCAATAATATAGTGAAAATTAGTTGGATGAATATTTACTTTGCAAGTCAGTTTACAGTGTGTGCCCCTGAATCTTCTACTTGTGCCCTGGAAATTTCAGGTTAGAGGCCACTGTGCTCCTATTTAAAAATAAAAGTTAGGGTGGATCCCTGCACTAAAGAATAACTGTTGATCTTCAATTGGGCACTTTCAATAATTAAACAGGTAAAACAAGTTATACAATTGAAATCTCCTGACATTAAAATCTGTGACTATGATTAAAAAGATACTCACCCTACTAGTTGATTGCTGTTTTCTCTGTTGTGATTCAATTTCCCTGTAAGAAGAAACGTCACTTCTCAAAGTCCCACTAGCAATGCCCACAGCAACTTGTCTATATTTCTCTGGTGTATGAGTGCTTCTTTTCCTTGATTCCGTGATTTCCTCTTCAATAGTTCTTCATTATTCCTTTCTTTTAATCCGTTATTGTCCTCCTTTGCCGATTGTGTAAGCCTGCCACTGAGCACTGTCCTGCGTGTAGCCTGGTCTGAAACTGATGTTGTCAATCTGCCCTGCGCACAGCATGGAAGATATGCAATGGGAGGGGGAGGAAGAGGGATGATGTGAACTAAAGGTGGTGATGAGGGGGGCTCCACTCTGGACAAATATGTGTCGTTGTAAAATAAGTTTGCATCATGTTTTATGTACTAGCAACAGGAAAAAGGGCACTAATGTAAAAGTTGAGATTTATTTAAGATCAAGTATGTGCATTAGAAACACAGCACAAACTAAACACCAAATAATAATAAATACCTCCCGCACAGGAACTGTCCATGGTGTGTTAGCTTTCATGCGGTGCAGCTTCAGTTCTCTGCTGCCTTTGTGCTACAATAGGCTCCCACGCACATTCGTGATTATTCCACAATGGATGTCATGAGGGGCCACGTGGGAGCATATATTTTGAACTCCACATCATTCGTGAATTTTGAAATGATATTGTTTAGTTCATGTAATATTAAATGGGAAGTCAACCCAAACATATTTTTTTCAAGAATATGTTCTATGCAAGCCCACTAGTTGAAACAAGGCATTCTGATAAATATTGCGTTTGTGTAATAAGAGTTAAATCCACCCCTTTTTAGCCATCTCAGGGGGCAGCCATTTTGTCACTTCTGTCGACATCATAACTACTCAGGGGTTAGGTAACGACCGATCACGGCTGACCTGTTTTCTGAAGCTGAGCCGTGATTGGTCATTACCTAAGCCCTGAGTAGTTGTGATGTCATTTTCAGTCGACAGAAGTGACAAAATGGCTGCCCCCTGAGATGGCTAAAAATGGGTGGATTTTGCTGCTTAACTCGTATTCCACAAACGCAATATTAATCAGGATTCCGTGTTTCAACTAGTGGGCCTGCTGGGAACATATTCTTGAAAAAAAAATGTTTGGGTAGATTTCCGCTTTAAGACAAAATACAGGTTTAGAATTGCAATTGTTGGATTATGCTCATTCTGAGTGCATTCACACAAGCAGGTGTAATCAACATGCAGCACATAGTAATGCAATGTTTTTACTCTAGCATGACTCTTCATGCCAGCTTCCTTGAATACTAAATAGATATGCTTTAGATATAAAATGAGTCAATACATTGAGCATTTCAAATTCTGGATGCAGGGTAATTAAAGCTAGCCTACAAACTATTAATTGTGTGTAAAGTAGAACGCAACCTGTGTGACTTCACCCCACTCCCATCAAGAGCTGATTGGAATCCTTTCTCAACACCACCTCCTCTGAGTGGGGATGTGGGAGTAACTGCCAATATGCCAAATACAAAGAGGAGGAACAAGGGGGTGGTAGGAGACGTGTAAGCTGTAAATAGCTTCAACATTGTGGTGAACTCAAAACATAAACATTGAGATACAGTAGAAGCTGGAAAGAGACTTACAGGAAATTGAAGGGAGCAGGCAAAGAAAAAGTGGATGTCAAAGAAGGGGGACGGGGCTGAGAAAAATAGATGAATGGATACAAAGTGTCTCTTGACCAAAATCTTGATGAACCCCATGAGGATTGAAATCACAATTTGAATAACCAACACCTTGTCATGAAATAGAATGAATACATTTGACTTGTGCTGCCAGTTTGGAAGAGAACATCAGGTCTGAGGGCTAGATGAGAAATTGAATGTGCGATATGAACAATATGAGATGGATGAGAAGGATGATGGGGAGACCTGACTCTCTGTATGTATAAATAGAAGTTAATCAGGCCTGGGTGTCAGATTAGTTGCCATAACCTTTAGCTTAGTCCTTTGGTCATTTGTTGGCCTATGTCCTATCTAAAGTACGTTTGATGCCCGGTCTGCACATTCGTCTTCATCAATTTGTTTTTTTTAATGAATCGGTCACTAAGGTAGAGGAACAACATTCGTAGACCTTTGTTGTCTTTGAACTCACTCAAAAAGGGGAGCGTGGTTGGGCTTCAGCTGCTTTTTGTATTTTTTTGATGGGAGTACCGCTAACTATGCTCTGCTAAAAATTCTCTACTGGAATCTTGAACTTTTTTATAACAGCCATCTGAACATACCATGAAATGGTAACAATCACAGATTTGGGGTTGTAAATTTAAACCCTTATATCGACTGATCAGGTGGTTGCTCATCCTTGAAACTTGGTGGGATGATGAACAATGATACTGCGTACAAAATTCTGTAATATGGGCTCTGTCCAGTTACAGGTTACATGGCAGCTCAAAACTAAAAATCTTACCTTGTTCAGTGGAACTTCAGGTTAGGGTTAAAGGTATGAGACAACAATAAACATACAGAAGTCAAAATATTGACAGAGTCGACTTTACTGACAGTTATAAAGCTCACATTATGGACACATACGGTCAAGCCACATGCTAGAGGGTACATGGATTTAGCCTTTAATCTGAAATGATCAAATGAGCATGAAGCAGTTCTGATTTATTTGTAAGTGTCATCTTCATCATCATCATCATCATCATCATCATCATTATCGTCATCAGACTCAATCGATAGCTGTCCTTCAGTGGCATTGCAATACACAATGTCTCATATTGCAATATGATGCAATAGGTTCCATGATGTCTGGGGCTTCCAGATTTTCACAAAATACTGTCTTACTGTCTGCCATTTGTTTTGACAGAAAGGTGTGTAGAACCACAACTGGGGATAATCATGTTGCTCTTCACTTGGTCTGGGCTGTGCAGACTTAAGAAATATTTAAGAGTTGGCATGGCATGTGGTTAGAGAATATTAAAACTGACAAACCATAGTGTTTTAACAGCAAATTATCACAAGTCCATGTTCACACATTTAGTTTATATTATTATTATTATTATTATTATTATTATTATTACCGGTATGTTTACTGGCGTCGGGCAGAGTCCTCATACCTACTTCCTTTTTATCTTAAAGCTTCACCATTTCCTGCATCCCAATAAGTAACAATAAAATCTAACCTACGTTTCTCAATAATCACATTACTCCATTTGTTTCTCACATGTAGAAATACGCCTAACCTAGTTTCAACTCTCATCACATGTAACATTGTGAGAATGACATGTACATGGCACAAACATATCATTAAGTAGGCAATTACTGAGTATATATGTGGCAATAGCTAAGCATACAAACTAATCTCAATAACATTGTTGTAGATGAACAACAACACATCAAAACATCGCAAATGACTGATACATAGCAAATTATCACAACATATCATAGCAAAAAGGTACAGCAAGTACACGAGTAAACATTCAGAGCAACTATTGAATAATACATCAAGATAAAATAATATTACATATCATCACATCATCACAGGGGTTGCTTTTAGTAACATCTAATATCTTTACAATATTATAGCCACATTTATGTGCATTATAGATGTCTGCTCCATAATACTTTGAGGCTATCATCTTTGTTCTAGCAATGTGGAACAAATATTTGTTCAATTTATTGTAAGGTTAAGCGTTTAACAATCATCATACTCATAATAAGTGTGGGGCCCATGGTAGTTGTTGTTGGACAATGTTGGGTACATAAGTTGATGACATCCATGCTTCTCACCCATGTATATATATTTTTTGTTATTATTTTGGTACAATAATTTTCAACATGTTTTATGTGCAAGTATTACAGTATTTAATCAGTGGCTAACTAAGTAGGATTTGTTAAATTAATTAAGGCACCTGAGACAGCTACGGGATCCTTTTGACCCGAGGGGCAGCTCATTGCGTCATGTCTCGCTGTAACTGTCGCTGATGTGGTGTGTGTTGCAGGTGAGTGAAAGTGCCAAAATAAGGAGAATAAGTTGCAATACTGTTGGTAGTTGAGTCCAAGTATCCCTCAGTGTTGTGATTATTGCGTAGAATTTAGGTTTTGAGCACATTTGTCATCGAAGAAAAGTATGAAATGGTGACGCATGTTATTTACCATAGCGGATGAATACTGTGGCCATAATGTACGATATTGCATACCATATTACGTGTTGATATTTTGCGTTAGTACAGAAAGCGATGCGTTTATAGCAGGTGACCGGAGGTCGTGAAATTTCATGCTTCGAGTCGTAGACAGAGTGCAGCTCATTGCATCATGTCTCGCTGTAGCTGTCGCTGATGTGTTGTGTGTCGCTGAAGTAAAGACACTTTTTTTCAAAACCCCCCGCATGCTTGGAATTATTCGTGTCCATGCGTGCGACATAATGTAATTGTTGAAGCAAACAATATTGCATTTAGTCTTTTCATTCATTAAGTTTTAACCACTATTGATTAACCAATGTTGCATTGAACCTGTCCCTCTGCATGAATTGTGGTCCTGTGTCAAATTGCTGGCAACCTCTAGTGTCTAAATTTGGAGCCGAGAATTTCGAATTGAGGTCAATTTCCCTGTTCAAGCAATGTTGCTCCGAGGAATGTAGTCCAGCCAATATATTTACCAAATGATCCATCAACTTCACCCCTTCTTTCTTCATCAGCACTTAGAAACAGTCATCCATGCCTTTGTTACATCCCTGCTAGATTACTGGAATACACTTTCTTTTGGAGTCAGCCAGTCCTCTCTCAAACGTCTCCAGTTGGTCCAAAATGCTGCTGCTCGCCTCCTAACTGGAGCTCGGAAGACGGGACACATAACACCAATTCTGGCCTCCCTTCACTGGCTCCCGGTGCATTTTAGGGCTCATTTTAAGATGTTTGTTTGTCTGTTTGTTTACAAGTCTTTAAATGACCTCGCCCCGGCGTACCTCTCCGAGCTCCTCTACGCCTACGCACCTTCGCGGAACCTCAGGTCTGCGGACCAGGCGCTGCTCGAGGTGAGGGGGCTAAGCGATGCCTCAGAAGGTGCCGAGGACTAAGCAGAGCCTCAGAGGGGATTGAGCCTTTTCAGCTGCTGGTCCTTCCCTTTGGAAAGACCTTCCATTGAATGTTAGGCAAGCCCCCTCTCTGTCCATTTTTAAAACCTATTTGAAGACACATTTCTATTCTTTGGCTTTTGATTCGACGTGAGACTGACAGTTTTCTGCTATTTTCTGGTGTCTATTGTATATAGCATTTTGTGTTCATTTATTGCTTTCACTCATTATATTATTGCTATTTTGTTGTTGTATGTAATTTGCTTTGTTACAGCTGTAGCTGTTGGGAAATGTGCTGTATAAATGAAGTTGTATTGTATTGTATTGACATGGAGCTTTTTGGTGCATTTTTTTATTCTCCACCTAACACATCAATCTTAAAATGGGAATCCCATCCTACTTGTCATGTGAGGAGCAGGATTTGTACCCATAAACAGACATGAAACGTCTTTATCAACGAAAATACCAGGTAACCGCAAATAGCACTACTGGAGGAATTCTGACTGGAAGAAAGCTTGCATCCTGACTCAAAGAAAGTTTGACATACTGACAACATCCATCCATCCATTATCTAATCCGTACCAAGTAGCTTGATTCTATATATACTGTAAAACATCAGGCCTATAAAGGACAAAGCCTAAAAGGACCATAGCAACGGCACAGCAACTGATACATCAAAAAAACAACCAGTTTTCATGTTAATTTACATCTGATCTCATCTGCTGATTTCAGTATATCCCAATTAAATATGGTGTTGTGATCAAAGTTAATCAAAATTCCTGAATTGCGATTATGAACTTTTTGTGAATACTTGTTCAATGTGAATCAAGCACACTAAACAATGTATAATGACAAAATGGCTGAAGCAACACACAACTTCGAATTCAACAGTTATTAAAGCCTATTTGTACTACTACATCACTAAAAGTGTTCCATATAATGATACTGATGATGATACTATTGCAGTATACAGTACTCCAATACTGTACAAACATAATTGTTCATTTCTATATATGTACTTTTAGTATTGTTTAGCACACTAACGCTGTGAAATTGTTTTTAAAAATATTAAATTTCATTTTGTTGTGCGACTGTGTGTTCTTATACTGCACAATTTCTGAAAAAAAGAGCATTCCCAGAAATGATCATTCAAATTTCAAAGGCCTTGAGCAACCTCTTGATATTGTAGGAACAATTCTCAAATTTGACGCAATGTTTTTATTGATATTCTAACACATTTAGGGGGTGAGTGTCGATTTACCCAATTTTACCCTATATAAGGACCACCTTAATTAAATTGTACGTATAAATATTTACGCTAAACTATAAATAGATCTTCACCAGTAACCAGAGGCATCTACTTCTTCAGTCGTCAGCGTGAACTATATGAACAGCATCATTCTTCAGCCTAGCAGCTTCAATCGCTTGCCCTGAGACGTTTTTATTAGTAAAGTATAGAATTTTTAAAAGTGGGTAAGTAGAGGATGAGATGAGAGCAGGTTAATCAAAATTAAAACCATAATCCGAAAAATAAATTGGTATTTATGAAGAAAATATTACGAAAAAGTTTTACTTGAGGCTAAACAAGCATAAAAACGGTTACGATAAACTACTGAAATACGGTAAGTGGACGGTAAATACTTTTACATTGGAAATCAGCAACGGAAACGCTTTATTTCATTAATGCAACTTAATATGGATGTCGCTTTATACTGTACTTTGTGAGCTGTCAGCGGTCGGCCA
The DNA here is from genome assembly GCF_054856515.1 of Filicampus tigris. Lineage (NCBI taxonomy): Eukaryota > Metazoa > Chordata > Actinopteri > Syngnathiformes > Syngnathidae > Filicampus > Filicampus tigris. Next base: position 15,523,031 of record NC_141232.1, on the reverse strand, counting down.
CGTCACCTCCTTTGCAGCAACTTCAATTCCGGACAACTGTAGACAGCTTGTGAGCAGGAGTAAATCGCTGTATATTTTGTTTTTGTTTACGAATCGACGGATTGGGTTAACAAGTAGGAGAGTTAGGCATTTTTTGTCGCTCTTTTCTCCAGCTTGCATTCAAATTGCATTTGCTTTGTCGGCCCAGTGGCCAAAATTATTTTAACTAGGTGTCACTGAAAAGAAAACACAAAATGAACGTTTTTCGTCTGGCTGGTGATGTGTCGCATCTGTTGGCCATCGTCATTCTCCTAATGAAGATATATAGATCCAGATCATGCGCAGGTAAGTAAGCATTTTTATATTTGCATGTTTACAGATTAGCATATTGTGCAGCCTTGCATATTCCTTTGAAGTGAGGTCATGTTGAACTTTTTACACTACACGTACGAACATAATGGAATATAGCTGATATCCATAGGTTTTAACGGAAGAATTTGAATAAAATGGCTATAATAGTGGAAGCTACGTGGCAGTTAGCATGTAGTGATCTGCTTCCTCTCCCACTTTATTACATTGCTGTCCATGTATGCTGTGCTCACAAGCTTTCCACTGAAATGTCTAGATGAACCTCAAATACAGCTAAACGTGTATTTGTGTAACAATGGTCAATTGGAGATGCGTTTAATAGATAACAGTCTGCACACATACTCATTTAAGCATGTCTGCATTATTGTAACCACTCTCATTGTTTTGTGCTTGTAGGCATCTCTGGGAAGTCTCAGGTGCTGTTTGCGCTTGTCTTCACCACCAGATACCTTGACTTATTCACCATATTCTTTTCTCCTTACAACACAGTCATGAAGGTAACTGAGCTAAGATAAACTACTTAATATCTTTTTTTAAATTTCTTTTTAAAATAAAAAAGAGTTGTAGGTTAATACCGATACTTAAGTAATTGACATTATGAAGAAATATTTATGGAATTATTTAGTTATCAAGTGTTAATCAAATCAGAATGTTTTATAATTTAGAGCCTTCAGAGTAGGCACAGGATAACAGCTTTGTGTATCTTGGTATTTTCTCAGTGAGCTTTACGATTTAATTACTTGGAATGGTTTTAAGTTTACACTGTAACTGAAAGCTGTTATTATTATTATTAAGAGTTGATAGCTTGAATTTCCTGACCTCTTAATTGTCTGTGAGACCATTAGTTGTGTTGTGAAGAGGTAGAGTTGGCATACAGTGAAAGGCTTTATTTGACTATTGTTCTAATCCATATTATGGCAAAAACTACGCAACTAAGCAAAGATGACGTGGCCTCCACAATCACCTGATCTAAACCCAATTGAAATGCTTAGGGATGAGTTGGACTGCAGAGTGAAGGCAAAGGAGCAAAGAGGTGCTAGGCACCTCTGGGAACTCCTTCAAGATTGTTGGAGAACCATTGCACGTGATTACCTCATGAATTGTCAAGATTCTGTCAAGCTGTAATCTAAGCAAAAAGCGTTGTTTGATCTTTATTTATTTGAAGAATCTAAAATGCGTTCTTAGAAGAATCTAAATTCTAAAATGTTTTGGGTTGAATAACATTTTTAAGTTGAATATGTGATACCTTGCGTGATACTGCATAGTCTGGATTGCTTCAGTATTAAAGTGACACTTGGATGAGCTTAACATTGGCACTTATAAAACAGGTTTGCATGTAAAAATTACATCAGTACTAAAATGCCCCTCCCAAAAGACTTTGTAGTGAATTAAGGGCTTTTTTTGTGTAGAAAGAAATAGCTCTGTTTCAAAAAGGTTGTTGACACCTGATTCAGTCATCAATAAAACTAACATTCGTGTTTTGGGAATGTGAAAGGACGTTGGAGTAAGTTTGGCATAGGCTACAGCTCAACCACAACCCTAATGAAGAGAAGTGTGATATAAAATGGGTAGATGGATTAAAAGTAAACAAATACATTAAAAAAAACATAGAATGTTCCAGTGCAAGAACCATTCATTTTTACAAGAATAGCAGCTGACAAGTTTCAGTCTTACTAACCGTTGCTGTCATGTCATTGTAATCAAAGTTCCACTCTGCTCTCAGGTGGTGTTTTTGGCGCTGTCCTACGCTACCGTGTACCTGATCTACATGCGCTACAGGAGCACTTACGACTCTGAGAATGACTCATTCCGTGTGGAGTTCCTGTTGGTGCCAGTTATTGGTCTTTCCTTTCTGGAGAACTATGCATTCACACCATTGGAGGTAGACAAGCTTTTATTCTATAGATTCAGATTCCTTTAAGTTCAGAGTCAAACGTCTGTGTTTCTTTCTTCTACCCAGGTCCTTTGGACCTTCTCGATCTTCTTGGAGTCTGTGGCCATAATGCCGCAGCTCTTCATGATCACCAAGACAGGCGAAGCTGAGTCCATCACCACCCACTACTTGTTCTTCCTTGGCCTGTACAGAGCCCTTTACATCGGCAACTGGGTGTGGCGCTACCACACAGAGGGCTTCTTTGACCATATCGCCGTGGTGGCTGGCGTCGTGCAGACCATTTTCTACTGTGACTTCTTCTACCTTTATGTCACAAGAGGTGAGCTAAAACTTCAAATAAATGACAGGTACATTGTAAATTTGACAGGAGAGAATAGAATCATCCTCTGTCATAGTACCAGTGGCTTAATTTATATTTTTTTATGCACCCACTTTTAGCCATCGCAGGGGGCGGACATTTTGTCACTTCGGTCGACTGAAGAAGACATTGAAGTTGCTCAGGGCTCAGATAACGAACAATCACGGCTCAGCTGTTTTCTGAAGCTTATCCATGATTGGTCGTTATCTGAGCCCTGAGCAACTTCAATGTCATCTTCAGTCGACAGAAGTGACAAAATGGCCGCCCCCTGAGCTAGCTAAAAACGGGTGGATTTCTCATATTCCACAAACGCAATTTCAAATACACCTGTTGAGTATTTTCGCAGAAAATCATTTGATTGTATTGTTTTGAAAAGCCAAAAGTCTAGCGCGTCCACCAGACCCATCAACACTGGTGGAGTAACAAAAATACGAACACCGCACAAGCGTTAATAATGGATATGAATGTACATGTACAGTATATGTGTACGTATATGTGTGTATGTATACTGTATATGTGTAATATACATACACGCATACAAGGGGGAAAAAAGATGGTTCATGGTGAGTCATTAAGAATTTTTAGATTCTTTATTTGTATGAGTCAGGGTATGTTGTGTTTCGTTGTATTGAAACAAAGGCTGTACAGCACATATGTCAAAGTCAAGGCCCGCGGGCCGGATGTGGAGAAGGTTTTCTATGGCCCCTGGGATAATATTGCTTTATTATTAGATCTGGCCCGCAGCAAACCGGTGTGGGTAGCAGAAGTGATCGGGTCCTTCACGCCTGCTGATGATGTCACGCTTCAAAATATATTGTAGCATCTTCCAAGAACACGACGTAGTTTAATTATCACATTTTATTAGTCCAACCGGCTACTGTGGGCCGCAGCCGACGCCAATACAGTACGACAACCGTTCAGTCATGCCATCCTCTTCGTCCTGCGCTGCTGTCGCTCCCATGCCCTCCCATCAAGCGAGCCGCACGATGCATTCGTTAACCTCGGAAACAACACAACTTGGCAAGACACAAATTGGACCACAACACAGATAACCCAATTCGTTACACTATTTCTATAACATATTTCTTTGCATCTATGTTTGCCACCCCGTGGCTGTTGTTATAACAAACATTACCGCTACTTTTGCGAGGATCGTCCTTCGGTCGTCTACATGCCGACTCAAGACTTCAGGTCACTTTTCGTGGCTTTCAGAATAGGATTGTGGTGAAAAGTTATTCAGAGTAAAACACACTTTATTAAGGAATACTTCATGTTAGAAATCTCACGTTTTATTATTAGTACTTATTGGCATTTGATATCTTCATTGAGTTTCGAAGAAGTACTGAGATGTCCCACACTGAGCAGGCATTGAACGCTCCTCGAGCGATAAGTGTCGATATCGAGAGACGTGGTTTCTTTTCTTTCTCCTCCTTTGACACAGCTTGCTAGTAGTTGCAGATTTCCCGTGTTTCACCACGTTTGTTGTTGTGTGTAAATGATAAAAGGTGAGTTTAATCATTTCGGTTCGTGTCAGGTAACTGCTGTACATAATGGCCTAGATATGTTCTCGTGAGTGATGTCACGTTGATGAACACTAGTTAGTTATTTCGGCTTACTATTACTATTACTATTCTAGTGATGAAACGTGTGGATGTGTATTGTTACTGTATGTATTGTTTGGCTGTTTAATTGCTTAATACAGTGAATTGTAATGTTTAGGCATATTGTTAACTAATGGATATGCATTGCATGATGTTGCTAGGTATTCTTTGTCTGTGTTGTTGCAGACCACAGTAAATAGACGTGTCAAGTGGAATACGGGCCTGTGTTCTCTGACAGGAGCACCTACATTCATACCTTGCCACTCTAAAATAGAGTCAGCTGGAGACATCATACCAATCATATGATCCTCTTCGTTTTACGTCACATTATGTACAGTTCATGCAATCTTGCAGCCGAGTCAACCAGAAAATTGTTTCCAGTTTGGCAGGAGAAACGCAAACTTTCCACTGATCTTGTTTCACAAGACGGGCAGCGGCTTCTTCTCGGGTCGTAAGTGGAAGTGACGTACGAGCTGCCTCGCAAAAGTAGCAGTAATGTACTTTATTTTATTTTTTATTTAGTAACTCTGAACGTAAAAGCACAACAGCCAGGGGGGTGACAAACATAGAGGCAAAGAAATATATTACAGAAATATAAAGCGTGACATCACCAGCAGGTGCGAAGGACCCGATCTCAATCTGGACATTTTAAACAATTTCAATGAACATTCTATCAGTCCGGCCCTCGGCTTGTCGCAAATTTTTTTATTTGGCCCTCCGTCCATTTGACTTTGACAACCCTGCTGTACAGTATACACCGACCAGCCACAACATAATGGCAACTTGCACTCGCTATTTCTAAAATATGAATTACCGATATTGTATCTCTGTTATTTTCTGTGCGAAAGTGAAAAATGCATTACAGCTCTCATATTCAATTAAACTTGAAAGTAGCATAACGTTGCATCCGGTGCTTACGCATACACTAAGCATAACTCGGTACGTAATTAGTACAGGCTCAACTAGTTTGCTGTCACAGACATAAAAAAAACATGTATGGCAGTTGAGAATGGGTTAAGAGCTACTAAATATTGCCTGTACACAAACCTTTCAACTTCCTCTTCAGTTCACATTTGAAAGTTGCACATCAGTTCATCTTATATTTGCTACAGAAAAACATTTGAACGCTTGAAGCTCCTTGCACCACTAAAAAAAAAAAAAATGGCACCTAAGTGACAATGTGTAGTGTTTGCTGTGGGCTCACATGGTAAGCAGGAGTGAAGAATTTTTCCTTTTTTTCCTCCAGTGCTAAGAGAAAGAGGAAAAATGAGCCTGCCGTTGCCTGTATAGTCACCAGTTGGAGCACACAGACCACCCCCCTCAACTGTACGACTTTAACTCTGGGACAGATGAGCTGACATTCCGTCGACCAAAACAAGTGCTTTACTTCAAATTTAATTCCTGCCTGGCTGGTATGGTACTTCTTATCTGTCGTTGTATGTGTATGTATACCTTATTTAGTGTGGAATGTTTCCGTGTTTTTCACTTTATATGATAAGATGCAAACATGACACTGAAAATGCATCTGATGTTTTTACACGCAGCCTACATTTGGGCATCTTTACAACACTATATGAACAGATTTTCTCTATTAATTGATGCCACAGAAACAAATGAATGCATTTTCCTACATTTAATTTAATATGTACTGATGAATTGTAGACTCCAAAAAATGTTTGTCGGATCCAAGGTCTGTCTAAAACCTACAAGAGTGCTCACAGTTTGAAATGTTCAAATGTTTTTGCATTAACACAAACATTACTTTGTATGTAAAAGTGTAATCAGTGATATAGCACAAAGTGCCTTCCTTCATTTGGAATCATTCAATGCTCCCTCTTTACCTTGTTAAAACGGTATCTTTCCCCCTTGCTGCCAAGGATGTGACGTTTTTGTATTTTTCTCGGTTAACTTTTTCTCTGTTTTACTGTTATTTTCTTCATGGGAGTAAAAGGGCTAACCATTTTTGCATTAACGTAAGCCAAAAATGAAACATAACTATGTAATATAAAGATAAATTCCATCCAATGTAAGCAATCGTTTTAGCTATTGTCAGGATTTTTTTTTTTTACTTTAAATGTTTTCCTCCCTAAATTAAATTGCACATCATTTATTAACATTGCCTTTTTTGTGATCTGTGAACACGTAACGGGGAAGTCAAACCCAAAATTGTCTTTACAATAATATGTTCAATGCAGCCCCACTAGTCTAAACTTGATATTGTGTTTGTGGAATATGAGTTAATGACATTTTGCCATTTGCTGTCGACTGAAAATGACATCACAGTTGCTCAGGTAACAACCAATCATGGCTCAGCTTCAGAAAAGAGGTGAGCCATGATTGGTCGTTCGTTACCAGAGCCCTGAGCAACTGTGATGTCATTTTCAGTCGACGGTAAGTGACAAAATGGCCGCCCCCTGAGATGGCTGAAAACAGGTGGATTTTGCTGCTGAACTCATATTCTGCAAACACAACATTAATCAGAATGACGTGTTTAGAGTAGTGGAGGCGCATAGAGCATATTATTGTAAAGAACATTTTTTGTTTGACTTCAATGTGTGCTGTTCTGCAGTACAAGTTGTCAAATACATTTGTAGAAACTGTTATAACCGAATGTGATGGGCCCGCACGTCATGTGGTGTATTAATAGTGTGTGTTGATATCTTTCATTACCGATATTTGCTAACGACAGAGCCCGGTCTGGAATCGCTTCATCAGTTTAGGAATGTTTTACGGTGCTTATAGAGCACCTTACTTCCTTCTCTCACAGCACCTCCCACCGCTTTTGCAGCTGAAGTGATGGAGAATGGCGAGGTGACCAGAGCTGCCGCCTTCTCCACCATCTTGACTTTCTTCAAAGCTTTGCCTTTGTCTGTCTCAGTGATGCCAGCCCCTTCAGCTGCACCTGTTCCAATCGCAGTCAACATCTCGCACCAGAAGAGCCTCTCTGCCCTCCGCCTGGCCGCCTCTTCCTCCTTCCTCCGCCTCTTTTGTACCTCTGGGTCTTGCTCCTCACTTTCATCATCCTCGATATGAAGCCACCTTTGACATCTTTCTTTCCGAATCCTCTCCTGAGTATCTCTGATGGCATTTTCAGCCTCCTTGAACATGTCATTGCTATAGCAACCGCCTCCGTTGCCCGCCACGATCATGTCGAATTTTCTCAGAAGTTGCTCCACTTGTAGTGAGAATTGGGTCGTGTTCTCCTGCTTGCTGTTGTCAATGACATGAAACCCTCCATGGCAACTGCTGACAAACGCGGACAGCTCATCATTCTCCTCCAGAAAGTCTTCAACACGTTTTCCTTGCAGCTGGTCTCCCCACGTGAACAGCACCAATGTAAACCTGGTGGCGCCCGGACCAAACGTTGCCTTGATCCACTCCAGGACATCTCTCTCCTCCTGGGTGAACCTGCCTGGCTGCAGGGTCACCAAGAATACATGGGGACCGAAAGAGGACAGGACTACACACCGTCCCACTTCTCTTATGACCTCCTGAGTGGACAGGTGTGTGTGGAAGAACCCTGGAGTGTCAATCACAGAGATACGCCTTCCACCTGCTGTCCCAGTCTCCATCATGCAGCGTGTGGTGACAGAGCAGGGGGAGACCTCCACCCTGAAGGCCGGCCTACCCAGGATGGTGTTGCCTGAGGAGCTCCTTCCTGAGCCTGTCTTTCCTAGAAGAGCGATCCTCAGCTCAGCCTCTGATGTGGACTGAGATGCATCACAGGCTGCAGCAAAACGTTAACACGGTAATCAGTAACATATCGGAGAATATTTTCCGAGTTATCACTGGCCACACGTATGCTTGCACAATCTAACTATAGCCAATACAAGAACCGCTAGAAAAATTCTCCTTTTCAAAATTTCAAAACATTAGTGGCTGTACATGACCGCAAAGTATTTCACTGGGCATGAAAGGATTCTCCTTTTTTTCCCATCCCTTCATATTACACAATAGTCGAGAGTATAATTTCAAGTTTTTATTTTACAGAGAATGAAGGCTAGCAAGTGAAATACAAAGTAAAATACAAGTATTAACAGTATATTTTTGCTCATGGTAAAATTTCAATTGTGTTGAACACATTAGAAAAAACTTTTAAATGTCCGGCATTCTGATTAATTTTGCGTTTGTGGAATAAAAGTTAAGCAACAAAATGCACTCGTTTTTAGCCACCTTTGGGGACGGCCATTTTGTCTTCTGTCGACTGAAAATGACATCACAACGACCAATCATGGCTCAGCTTCAGAAAACAGGTCAGACGTGATTGGTCGTTGTGAGCAGTTGTGATGTCATTTTCAGTTGACAGAAAACAAAATGGCCGCACCCAGATATGGCTAAAAACGAGTGCATTTTGCTACTTAATTTATATTCCATCAACGCAAAATTAATCAGAATGCCCTGTTTCAACTAGTGGGCCTGCTGGGAACATATTCTCAAAAAAAACATGTTTGGGTTGACTTCCGCTTTAAGTACTTTTTTCTGGCACATCAGGTTTTTCATATTTTTATAATTTTGTTTTTCAGTTGGACATATTAAAGGTTGCGCAATACGGATGTGACCATGCTTAAAGAAGTTTGAGAAAAAAAAACACATTGCTGAATCTACCCAAATTCCTAAACATCACAAAAAATAACAGCAATTGCATATTGGTATTATAAAAACCTGATTTTTTTTTTAAACAGATACAGTACTTGAGTCTTTCTTCCTCTGACATTGCTACCAAATTTTACAGAATAACTGCCTTCTCAAACCATGATATAAAGGACAATAAAACAAAATGCATGAGGTAGCGTGGGACCTGGTGTGATTACACATCCGCTACAGTAGGTGGCAGTGGCAAAGAAAAATCAGATGCGTGCTAAGAGAAAAAAACGAGGGCAGATTTGGATTCAGCACAAAAAAAGTTTACTTGCATCTGCATCTTTGATTAAAAAAATGTAAACAGTTGTTACTGTATTTGTAGAATTATGTGTTTCTAATACAGCAATTGTTCCTGATTTGACTACATGAAAATGTCGACATATTAGAAACCTCTCCAACATGATACAGTGTACTAGTTGTTATAATAATATAATGCTGCATCCTCTTTTTAAGGGCTGCACTTTCGATTAAACAGATCTCAAATGCAGACGTCTGTTCTGGCCGGTAACAAAAACTACAATATTTTGTCAACGTTAAAAAAACGAAGCGTTAAGATCGGGAATCGTTTAGGACGTTTTGGGGTCATTTTGTTCCCAATGCTGTAATATGATGATGCAATTCGCAAGCGGCATACCTCCAGATGACGAAGCATTTTCAGATGATGACATCCTGACAGAGAAGATGCTCTGTTACACTCTGTTGGTGCTACCGACAGACCGGATTACTTTAGAAGTATAACGGTATTCAACAAAACAAATACAGTACGTCATAAACCATGCTGCAGTGCATGGCATTACCTACAAGTTTGATTTCATTGTTGTAGTGACTTACTAAGGCCACACGGGGGCAATCAAATACTTTACATCAGTGGTTCTCAAACGTTTTTCTTTACATTTCAGTACTACCTCAAAAATATTTGGCTCTCCAACCACTGTGATCAACATGCTCATGATAATGATCAACATTAAAATAAAGAAGCCTAGAAGGTGACTGTCCACTTAAACGATGCAGAGGTTTTATTCCTAAAAAATACATTGAATCAGAATATTACATTGCATTATCCAACTTCACGTTATCTACAGTTTAGACAATAACAATACTTATGTATTGGAAAAGAAAAAAAGTGTACTTGAATAATAATTCAATTACAATGTAAGTAAATAAAGTCAAAGTCAAATTGTTTGCCATAAATCAAATACAAATTGTGCCCAAATCAATTATTAAAAAGAAAAAACATGTATTGTAATGTACTTAATACAAACATCAAAATAGAAATACAGCTTGTTTTTCTTGTGTGTTGTCTGGAACGTGAAAGGAAAAGTCAATGTTTTAAATACCCGGAAGTTGTCACCGACAGCATTTCTCAAACTGACCAGGAGATGGCGATATGTGTTATGTTCCATCTCTAGCCTAAATCCACAAACGCTACGAAAATAATCCATCCATGCATTATCCATACTGCTTATCCTCACAAGGGTCGCGGGCGTGCTGGAGCCTATCCCAGCTGTCTTCGGGCAGTAGGCGGGGGGCACCGAACTAGTTGCCAGCCAATCACAGGGCACACAGAGACAAACAATCACAATCACACCTAGGGGCAATTTAGACTGTCCAACCAACCTACCATGCATGTTTTTGGAATGTGGGAGGAAACCGGAGTACCCGGAGAAAACCCACGCAGGCACAGAGATAACATGCAAATTCCACACAGGGAGGCCGGAGCCGGGATCGAATCCACAACCTCTGAACTGTGAGGCGGACGTGCTAACCAGTCGATCACCGTGCCGCCACGAAAAAATAATAATAATAATAGTAATAATAATAATAATAATAATAATAATAATAATAATGACAATAATAATAAATGACAAGTTATTTTAAATTAACCATTGAAAATCAGACATTCCTTTTGAATTGTGGTTCAGCAGATTTAATCTTTATTAAAAAAAACATAAAAAAACAACATGAGGCAGGCCTGGACACAAATGTGGGGGTTAAAGACTATGGTCACACAATTAACAATGCATTTTCTTTTAGGCTGGTAATAGGCTACAACAACATTGTGAAAAGGCTGCCATTGCAGGCTAAAGATTAGAACAGACTATTTAAAGACACTTGTCATTAAGGACACCAGACACTGAGGTCTCCGCAAAGGTGTGTGGCATTTGCTAAACAAGATGTTGTTCATGTGAAATTTAACCCACAAATTTGTATTTTCTATTATCAGTATCATCTATTTCATAGTCAGACATTAGCATTTTGTGTCCATTTTATATTAATATTCTGACCACAAATTAAAACAAATCTCATGTAATGTTTTGATATCTGTTTATGTTGGATCTATTGCCTGCACCTGAAACACACAACTGAAAAAATCCTGATGTAAGAAAGTGGTTTTCTTATTTTATTTATTTTATCATTATTTCCTTTATTTAGTTCTTTAACAGTGATACCAATTTTTTACACGTGTAGTCAACGTTTGTGGAAGTTAGGATAGAAACGACATTACAGTACAGTTCACGATATCTTCAGACGCTACGATTTCGCTATCTCCTGGTCAGTAGGAGAAATGCTGTTGGTGACAACTTCCGCATTCTATTTTCGTATTAGAATTAAAAATTGAAAATCAAACTGGTGTTCCGATATTTAAATGAAAGTCAAATAACGAGTCGTTCTTGTATTTTCAATATCGTCATATCCAATGACCAAAAGATACATGGACCAGCATTTAAAAGAAACGTTTTAAGTGGTTGCAAGCATTGCCAGAAGCGTCATTCTGATAAATGTCATGAGATTGTTTTTCATGTTTTAAATCACTCGGGAGAGCCCGCGTGCCGCACTTTGAGAATCACGGCTTTACACCAAATGCTATGATGAAAAGATCAACTTTTAGTGAAGTTATTCATTTTATCCATCCATTGGTGTTCTGTTCTCCCCCTAGGATCCAGGGAGAGCTGGAGTATATCCCAGATGACTTTGGGTGAGCGGTAAATTCAGGGAGAACCTGCAAACTCACACAGAAAAGAAACTGTGAGGCAGATGTACAAAGCACTTAGCACTTGTTCACGGTCACTGAATTTAATTTGACATCATTGCTATGCTTTGCTTCCTACCGTATATTTGTAACTATCCATCCTGTTAGATTTGTATTTGTTCTTGTTCAAATCACAATCCTATCCTTATTACATAAGTATAAGTGTTTGATGCGGTTGAGGTCAGGGCTCTTAAGATCTTCCACATCCAAATCATTCAAGCACTGCTTCATGCCCCTTGCTCCTTGTCATGCTGCAACAGAAAATGACCCCATGCCTTAAGAAACTCATTTGGATAGAAAGGTCTAAAATATTTTCTTTTATTAAGAGATGTAGGAGTCATTGAGGTTTAACAAACATAGCAGATGAACCTTTGCTACAAACATTTGTTTGAACACACTGTAGCTATGAACCCTTTCAGAACTCCCAAAGCAGCACTTGTAAGTTGTAAGGAAAAATAGAACATGTGTTGGAATTCAATATAGTCATTTCAATGTTCTACTGTATATTGGAACAACCTCGCACTACTTATTATGAATAAATTGTTATTATTAGCATTTTCCCTTTCAAAATCTTTATTTCATTTCCATACATTTTCTTCACATTTCTTCACATCAGCTCTGTTCAGCCAAAATATATGAATGTCTTGTTTGCAGCACAATTTCTGCATTATGTTGAAAAACACACACATTACATTTTAAAATACAATATAAGCAAATACATGACACATTTTAGAAGATAGTATAGTTTATTTTTTAATGTCATCGTTTGACAGTTAAATGCATCGTCGAATTTTGGGTGTCAAGAAAGAGAACTTTTGCATTCTGGATTTGTTGCAATCATTTTGTATTTTGATTTTAGTGGAATCAGCACAATGGTACAATCAGCAGAAATTGTTCTTTTGGCAATTCAGGAAGTGCACAAACGCAGCATAACTATGTAATCCAATACATTGCGAATATGCACCGTAGAACAGGTTTTACTGGCTAACACCGATCATTATGAAACATGTAGCTGTGCAATTTTCACTCTTCCTCTCTTACGTTTAATATGTGCAGTTAGATCCAAACGTTGGTGTGATAAATCAGCTGGCCTGCAGCTGCATAAATTAATACAGTCTTTGCAGACTTTTTATCAACTGTTAAATGGTCTGTCCCATTCTGCTTGGTTCCTCACTGGAGAATTCAGTGCAATACTGGGACCCTGCAGAGACACGTTATCTTCTGGCGGACTTTCTGTGCCACATACTGTGGTGTGTGAGCTGGACACGTCTTGTTCTAATAGAACAGTACAGTTAGAGTTTGTGTCTTTCACACTGATGCTTTCATTAAGACACGGGATTGGCTCAGTCCCACATATGATCCCGTCCATCGAGCGTGAATTCCCTGAATCAAAACAGCTGCCCTTTTCACCGATCCCCAGTCCAAAGCTTTGAATCATATCCATCACCGACGGCGCAGAAGGACTACTTGGGGTCTCCTCTTCAATAAGACTGAGTGTGGGCAAAATATCCACCAACTCTGCCATCTCCATTGGGTGGATGACCTCAGAGATGCTGGAGGGAAAAAGCTCCGTCCCACTGAAGGACTCAGATGCATCCAAAGCTGCAAACCCCACTTCCAATGGTCCAACAGCAGCAGACTCTAGTCCAGATTCAAATAAAGTGCCTGCACATCCCAATTCTGACTGGCCGATGCTTGTCATATCCACAATAGACTGTGCACTTATGTCTACAGGGTAGCCTCCCTTTGCTACGCCTTCCATTAAGACCAGTGTGGCCTCCTCAATGACAGCCATATTTCCTGATGGGGAGGAGACTTCGGCCGTGACAACATTTGGTGGAGCCATGCTGACTAAAGTCTCTGAAAGGGAAAAATATACAAAGAAATTAGTATTGTCAGTTGCTATTATTGCAAAATGCTATACAACAGCTATTTTTGATCGCAAATAACTGAATACGATTTTTCGAGGTGTAGGCATAGCTACGTTGTTATTGATGGAACTAAGGTATTCAGTGTGTATATAACGAATAAATTTGAATTTGTCGCGTCACAAAATCGATAAATACCCCGGAAAAGCAAAATGATTTTTCTCTATCCTCGTAATGCATAATGAGATGCATTTTATTTTCTAGTGACCTTCTTTGTTCATTACTTTTCAAGATGAATCGTGGTATACATTGAGGGCACGTCATGTCATGTCATGTCATCTTCCAAACCGCTTATCCTATACAGGGTCGCGGGGAGTTGCTGGAGCCTATCCCAGCCGTCAATGGGCGAAGGCAGACTACACCCTGAACTGGTCGCCAGCCAGTCGCAGGGCAACATTGAGGGCATTATACTGTATAAGGGCTAAGCCTTACTCACTACTCACATTTGAAAAGCACTAGGAAATGGCAAACTCACTAAAAGTAGTGAATAACGTAAAGTGAGTGATTCCAAACAGTGCCATACAAGATTTTAACTTTGGATTGTATTCTTTGAATTCTACTTTTCGGTCTACAAAGTACATCTTGCAAGTACTATACAGGAATTAGCCACAGTGTTTTGACCACTACAATAAACAATATCCACTGCAAGAGCTGTATCAAATATTCTGTCTTGACAAAGATAATAAAGCACATTCTTGGTTGACACAGAAAGAGCGTAAAACACGCATCCACATTTTTACCTGCGGTGGCCCTTTTTGACTGTAGCCGAAGGGGCCACGTTAGTCTGGCAGTCAATCTTTCGTTCTCCTCCTCAGCATCGGGGCACGGCGGCGGGTCTCCGCCCATCACCAGCCCCAGAGGCACCGCTCCCACCCACTGCTTGGACCGAACGCACTGCAGACAGTCCATAATCCAGCGGGCACCTCGCCACACCACATCTAGACGCTGATGGAAAAAATTGCTGTTGAAAATTCTTTATGAACATGAGATAAACCCCTTGAGATGCAACATCTCATTTGCGTGAGTGTTATGATCCACAAATACGACTTGAACGTTTATTATTTTCGTTAAAAAAAAATTGTACATGGGACAGGTCGGTGACGTGGTTCAGACGCTCACGGGCCACTTGCACTTCCCTGCTGTCCAGCGCCTCCCGCAGAGCCTGCTGAGCCAGGTGAGTGTCCAGCTCCAGCCTCACCCAGGCCTGGCAGTACTGGGACACAAAGTCCCGCTCATATGTCCACAGGTGAACTAGTTGTAAAGACAGTTGAAAGGAAATTTAAATGACAAACAAAAAAGCCTCTGTACTTATCAGGGCACTTTAATGTATTAAGAGAGGGAATTACCAAGAGGGGTCAAAAGAAGGAGACACTTACATTGCATGTTGAATTAAAAAGGAAAGTCGAACCTCCACAGAGATTAACCTGATTTATCTTTAAAAGGTTTTGTGCTAATTACACTGAATCTGTGTGTTATTGAATTTATTTTTCAAGGTCTGAAGGTGCTGCACTTCCTTCACAAATGAAACCCATTTTAATTCATATTAATGACGAATTTCCTGCATGAAATAACATTGATACAGTAAAGTATATTACAACTAAGGCACTTTCATCACAAGATAAATCACTTTTTTTTTCTCGCTGTTAATCAACCTTGTTTGGTATTCTCTACTTAGTTGGAAAACCACAAGAGAACATGAGGATCTGTTTAGTTGGCGTTTTAACCCACCCAGCTCAAAGATCTGCAGGGGCATGGTAAGGCCGGGTTCTTTGGTTCCCAACAGCGGCCAGTAGCTGGAGCTAAAGTCTTCACTTGGAGGAAGAAGCAGCAACATGGAGACTTTGTCTCCTAACTGCAGCAGCTCTCTGGTGTATACGCCATACTGATAGGCCTGTCACAGACACATGAAAGCCATATATTTATGTGTAGGGTAAAACCACTCTTGCTCCAAAGTACATACTGTAAATCACTTGTAATTGCTATTATGGAATGGCAAGCACAGGTAGCATGCTAGCATGTGCCTCAAGGTCAAAGGTTCTAGGTTCTAAACTCTGACCATTCTTCTGGTTTATTCCCACATCCATGGCACTAGATTAATTGAAGACTAGTCCACATATGTGAAAATGGTTGTTTGTCTATATGTGCCCTTTGACTGCCAACCAGTTCAGTGTACGCTTGGCATGTGTAAACTGAGCTACACACGGCAGGTTAAGCGGTAAAATGGACGGCTGCTTGGATGGATTGGATGGATGGATAAATTCAAGTTGTCAATCAGCGCTTACCCTGTAGAGGGGGATGTTGAGCTTTGTCAGAAGATGTGAGACTGCTGCTCTCAGTGCCCTGATGAACTCCAGCAGGCTGCCATTTTCCACCAAGTTGTCATCCTTGCTGCCCAGTAGGTTCTGAACACCGTCACTGGTTGTTTCATAAACATTACTCTGGAGCCATGCCCACTCTTCTCTATTACAATACAGTTGAAAAGACAAAGAGTTTTCAAATATCATTTATCATGAATAACAAGTCGCACACAACCTGTGGTTCTGAAATTGCAAATTATGCTTTAAGTTAGTCATAATGAATTTCCAGAGCATATTTAGCAGGACATGACTTCCTTTTTTAGGATTGCATGTATGACCTAAATAACATGTCTTCTCTTGGTTCTGAATTGGGGGAAAGTGAAGTGAAGTTAGCTGTTAATAGATCTCTAGCTTTTAATGGAAGACATGAAAACCTTTATATCCATTTACAAGCATTCAGAACAATTACCGATAACATAAGGTTGGCCTTTAACACATCTTTATAGCATCCGATCACAGTTGAAAGTGTGATTTAAAAAAAAAAAAAATTAACATGTTGTTAATTGTTTAAGAAATACATTTCAATTCACAACTGTAATTTATTGAGTGTTACCTGGTGACATGGGCATTGTGTCTGACCCGTGTGTGGCAAAGTAAATTGGGCAGCCTTTGAGGCACCAGAACTCTGATCTGTTCCACTGAGCTCCATAATTTGAGGATGCCCACATACAGACCCGATTTAGCCCACTGATTGCTGTGCCTGTGGTAGTCCAGCTTCTCCTAGGAACAAAATGGAGAAATTGTTCATGAATTAAAGTGGTGTTTATTACATGTAATGTTATATGATAAGGTTATATGTGTGTGTGTGTTTGTGTATGGTTGTGTGAGTGAGTGAGTGAGTGAGTGCAGGTGTGCTTGTGGATGTCTGTCTTTGTGTATACTGCGAGGGAGGGAGGGAAGGCCGGAGCGGGTTCTCTTTTTATGCTGTATTTTGACTATTTTAATGTACAGCACTTTGAGTTGCATCCTATATGTGAAAAATGCTATATAAATAAAATTAGATTTGATTTGATTTGAATGTTTTATTGCCTCAGTTCAGTGTTAGTCTACTTTAGCTCATTTGTAAAATGGGCCGCAGTTTAAGTCCCACTGTGGAAAAAAATGCAAGTTGTTGGACAGATGCTCGTCTGTTGTTGAGTGCACTTGAGCAAGGCACTGTTTCCGTCCCATCCTATTTTCATAGGCTGGTGCAGTTGCGCATGCGTGCTCAGCGTAAGAACTGGCACATCTTCATTTTCGTGCCGGGGCAAGTCTTGTTTAATATGTTTGGGAATTTGACAGACCGCACTACGCATCTCTAGGTGTTATGGTATGGCAGACCGAGGGCAATTTGTATTACACGCTCCCAGCCGGCGCACCTGACAATTTGGTGACAGAAAGAATAAACTTTAGACCAGGTGAAAACAGGTCTAAGTTGCGGTACTGGTGGTGTAAAGTGATTTTGGTGGATTTGATCCAGGCGCAGGCAGATAGATTGTATGTGGTGGATGCCATTGTGTTCCATTCATAAATATAACGACAGCATACTGTATGTGCGTGTGTTGGTGGGATGGGGTTGTTTTGTTCCGCAGAGACGCACAATTGGGGATGGTCATGGGGGTTCCAAGTGCCCACTTTACAGCAGCCAGCTTTTCATCATCTGCAAACTGAGTTCTTCTGAACAGCGTTGGGTGTAACGTGTTGGGTGTAACGTGTAACGCAGTACAACAATACATTACATTTAGGCAGCAACGATGTAATGTAATTACTCCGAACATTACACACTACACACGTATTGACATCATTTGGCTGCCATATCATTTGGCAGGTATGGCAGCTGTATCATCACTTAATTGTAAGCTATTGCTCCCGGCAATAGTCAAATAAAAAGTTCTTGTCGCACTTGGAGCTTCATGCAATAACATAAGTGCGTGAGTCAACTCTCAGCCAAGCAGTCAACATTTGAAAGGGCTGAGAAGTTATTGTTTGTGACAATAATCACTGTCACGGTTTCATAAAATAAAATGCAAATCATGGACACAAAATACAAGCAGGAACAAACATAAGTAAAACGAAGCGACTAAAGTGCAAAAAAAATAAGTCACTGTGCTTTTTAGATATGATTTATAGAACTTAGTGCCATCAATTGCCATGTGTAAAACATAGTGATTCTGATTGGCTGTTCGCAATCAAAATGCAAATCATCTGCCGGTGACAAATGACGTCATGCTATGGCACCATCAATCGAACAAACTACAATAGACGCCATTATTAGAGTCTGATGCGCTCGTTTGTTATTTACCTTTTTTTTTTCAAATCACCTCGAAACTTTGTCTCCATGTAGTAAAAGAAAATTAGAACCAACTGAACTTTCAATTATTATAAATAGAAAAAAACAAAGGAAAAAAATTTTAGTCAGGTCACTTTTGACTTGATCAATACATAATTTTGCATTTATTACACATGCCCTGTCTGTGTGTTTGTCTGTCTATCTATCTATCTATCTATCTATCTTGTTAGACCAATTATCAATTATATGTTATGCATCACTATTATTTGCGTGTAAATGGCAAATGGGGGCGGCACGGTGATCGACTGGTTAGCACGTCCACCTCACAGTTCAGAGGTCGTGGGTTCGATCCCGGCCCCGGCCTCCCTGTGTGGAGTTTGCATGTTCTCCCCGTGCCTGCGTGGGTTTTCTCCGGGTACTCCGGTTTCCTCCCACATTCCAAAAACATGCTTGGTAGGTTGATTGGACACTCTAAATTGCCCCTAGGTATGATTGTGAGCGCGGTTGTTTGTCTCTGTGTGCCCTCCAATTGGCTGGCAACCAATTCAGGGTGTCCCCCACCTACTGCCCGAAGATAGCTGGGATAGGCTCCAGCATGCCCCGCGACCCTTGTGAGGAGAAGCGGTATCGATAATGGATGGATGGATGGAATACCCGATTTTTGAAAAAGTAACTTAAAAGTAACTTAAACTTGAGTAACGCATTACTCTACAAATAGAGTAATATTGTAAAGAAACGTATTACTTTCACATGCAAGTAACTAGTAATATGTAATATATTACATTTTGGAAGTAACTTGCCCAACACTGGCTGTGAATGACGTCAGCTGTGTTCAATTCCCAAAGCGCAAACACCCATTTATAACTGCGCCCGTCTATGAAAGTTACCAAAACAAAGAAAACTACCCATGCGCACAGTTGGATTGCACTTTGCGCTAGACTTGCGCTGGGCATGAAAATAGGGACTTCCTTGAATCTATGCTTGCATGCCAGCATGTGTGGGATCTGGCCCTCTGAATAGTGTATAAAATAACATTCACAACAGAGTGTGAGTTGAATTTCCCCTTGAGGGACCGTGATTTAAAAAGGAAAAAAACATTTAATTTGGTCTCTCAAATTGGTTTGTGATAGAAAAACATTGCCCAACCCTACAGGTCAGAATATTTGTGTATACCTACAAAATGGGATGACATGAAAATGCTGTTTTTATTTTTATAAATATAGCACTCATTTTTGGCCTGTGGTAGTATAAGGCTGAATATCTAAATGTATTCTCTCGCTCTCGCCCTCACCCTTAGGTGTTCATAGAGCATATCCATAGCAGTGGGTTCAGGCAGTAGAGGAGCTCTGCTACGATTCTTCTCTAGGCGAGCCAGGGGCATCCACTGCAGCGGAGGCTCAGGATGACTTGAATCGGAAAAAAAACAAAAGCATATATCCACGAATTGATGAGTGTAAATAAGCCATATATATCAAAATAAAATGTCAATTTCAATTAGATTTTTATAGCACATTACATATGCAAGCATAACCTCAATGTGCTTCAGGAAAAATGCAGAACTTGCATCCAATCACCAAGGGGCCTGACAGGCACACAAAATATGCACTCACGGCTGAGGTCGTATCTGAGGTACTTTTGTGCCCTAATGTATTAAGTTAGAAAGTGTGGCCAATAACATGTATCCATCAATTTTCTATACCATTTATCCTCATTAGAGTTGCGTGTGGGATGGAGCCTATTCCAGCTGACTTTGGGCGGGAGGCTCGGTAGACACTCGGCTGGTCCAGTCAATCACAGCTGTCAATAACAATTTCCCGAAATAGTGGTACTCATTGATGGGTGGGCTTCAAGGGCAGGTCAAATTCACTTCCTGGTCTGTGTGACTTCCAGCCCCTCAAACAAATATTTTTTTCCTGTTTCTCTGACAATTGAATCAACATCTGTAAGTAAACTATGTAAGTATGTCACTGTACACTCTAGCATACCCAAAGATGCCAATTTTGTATTTGAACGTGACGGTGTTAACTATTAAGATAACCCATCACACCACATGAAAAGTCTGTTTTGGCATATTTGAGCAAAAGCAGCTTGAGAGGTTTTCACAGGCATAAGGCGCCTTAACTTTCAAGTGCTACAATTATCCACTACAACAGTGAGTGGTAGCAGAGCATGTTTTTGGGTTCAACACTGAAATAAGTTAAATTCAGGGATCTAAATTCATGTATGTATGTACATAACAATAAAAATGTTGGGGTTTTTTAATTCGAATTTTAGGACTTTGATGTTGAGGTGTCACAGTAAATTGGTGAGTACAACAGTCCATCTTGTGTGGTATTGCTTAATTGTTGTTTATTTGGTTTCATTTCATCATTAAACAAAACCACTAAAGAAACAAGAATTGGTTAAACCTGATGCGATTCCAGTAATCTATCAAATGATTTGCAATTCATTTTGCATGTGCTTTTCAATCAATGGATGGAATAATCGATAGAATAATCGATACAAAAAATATTCAATAGTGACAGCCCTACTTTGATGTAAGAAAATTAAATGAGCAATGATATAGCAATGATTCTGTGGCTTTACACAAAGAGCTAAATTAACATTTGCAATTAACATAGTTAATAGTGATGTCATCCCTTCACTGCTTACACAGTATAAAGTATAATATCAGAGGATTGTTGCGATATTCTGTCACGTACTAACCAGCTTTCTTTTATTTCATATTTCAGCTCAGCAACAGTGCCTCTCAACATTTATGCAATCTCCAAGGAAATGTTTTTAATTTCAATTTGAAATCAAACAGAAATCTCTCCTTTGTCGTTAGCAGATTGATAGTCTAGTCTAGTAGTTTTTGGCCCTGATAAAAAACTACAAGTACAGTGTTTAAAACAGAAGTTTAAAACTATTTTGCTGACCAAGTATGTCTGGTTGGAATCAGCACTCACCTGGTAGCATTTGGGAACTCCTTTAACGTCACAAGTAAAATGTTGCCCTGTCGGTCTTTGAGTGGTTCATAGTACACTTGGCCAAGGTCTGTTGTCCCCAATGAAGACTGAGAGCAAAGCAGAGAGGAGAGGTAAACATAAGGATGAATATATTGTACGTTAGTACAATATTGGGGATTAATTCAACAAAAGATGGTTTAGAATAGCCCAGGGTAGTGAAACGAGGAGGTAATCCGAAGATAATGCCCATCAGCAATTCAAATAGCAATTTACCTATTTTAATTCTTCTTATTAGCATTTGCAATTAAACTTCCTACCTGCAGCTGGGAGACCGCTTTTAAAATATTGTGTCTGTTCTGTAGGAGGGATGAGGAAGATGAATGAGCAGAGGAGAGTGCTTGCTGGAGCCAAGGCACTTGCTGCCATGCACAGGACAACTGTAGGAAATAGATGACATTCCATTCTAAATTGCAGTTCGTGCATGGAGGTAATAGCCGACATACTGAATAATTTAAAAGAATGAATAGCTGTGTAATGACTGCATTCCAATAGGGATATCGTACTGTACAATGACAAGCCACAATATTATAACTACTTGCACAATTTAAATGAGATTTCATACAAAAGCTGTAAACAAAAAATGAATTTATGAATAATAAATAATGGTCAGTTTTGCATGAGGCATTCATTTACGAGGACATCTTTTATTGTGGTTGTGCTTTGCATTGGTCGATTACTTAATGTAGCTCTCATTTAACACAGTAGTTTTACACCACTGCACTTCCAACACAAACATAAACACATTATTAAATTCATTTCTCTCTGAAAATGCGATCCAAACTGAACATTAATACATGCTCCAAGGTGAGACCCTTGTTAGTTGGTTTGTTTTGTTTATTAGTCAGAATGTTTAGAGAAAACTCACACAGCCAGTTCCCATGGAACTTGTGAGTGGGTGGTGAAAATAAACACAAAAATGTGGTTAGAGGAGCTTTCGATCTCCTAATCTCAGGTCATATTCCATACCTTAAGTGCCGTGCTAAAATATGCGGATAAAAAAACAAAAATATGATTCTCTACTTTTTGACAAAAAAAAAAAATGTAGGTCCATTTGGTCACGAGCACGTTGCAATGCGACTTAACAGAACAGGAATATATTGAACAGAAATATCGCACAATCAGACACCACCTGACAACCTCTCACTGGGTGCAACAGATGTTTACCAGAGTATAATATACGGTATAAAACAGGTGTCAGAAATTGCATGCCATTACGGAGACACTGTAATTTGCTTTCAGACAGTTGCTTAGTTGTGTCAAATAGATTTTTTTTCATCTTGGTAGAGGTCAGCCCTTGAGTGTCTAGTTATCCTTTTAAAGGCAAAACGTTTTATATTATTCTTGTGGTCAAATTATTGTGGGTTGTATATGTTCACGAACGTGTTCTTGAAAAGCTCACCTTGGCAAACCAAACAAAGTTGTGAGTGAGAGTGGTAGAGCAGCACTGGATTTCCACCAGTGGGAGTTGATCTTCAGCTGTCACCAGGATGTTTTCCTTGTGGTAGAACACAGTTGCCAAGTACACGCCCCTAATATTAGAGCATAATTGAGAGAGAGAGAGAGAGAGAGAGGAGAGAGAGAGAGAGAGAGAGAGAGAGAGAGAGAGAGACAGAGACAGAGACAGAGACAGAGACAGAGACAGAGAGACAGAGAGAGAGAGAGAGTTTAACAATACATTTAGAAATTCAGCCTTGCCTCCTATAGCAAGCAAAAAATTTGTGCTATAGAGAGAGAACTTAGACACGCGCTCAAAAGGATAAACTAGCCTATATTTGACACAGTTGAGTAGATTTGTCCAAATACTGTATGCCATCTGACAAATGAAACTGGAGACAGAAATATTACAACAGCTATGACAGATTCATGTGACATTTTGTAGGCAACATTCTTGGACCATGCAATGGATCAAGCATTGATGATCCTCATGAGGTTCACAGTTGTGATTCAGTGAGTCTATTGTCATGACAACCGACACCTGTTTAAAGACACCACTCTGAGTTTTGATAAATGTACTATTACCCAAAGTGACTCTGCAAAACATGTCGGACTATTTGACTCAACTCTCTCCTTTCAAATGCACACAAAGAATATTACCAGAACTCTGGTTTTTTTTTCCATCTTCGCAAAATTGCTAAGATCTGTCCAATTCTATCTACTAGTGACGCAGAGACTCATGCGTTTGTTACGTCTCACCTCGACTATTGTAATGTGTTGCTCTCCGGTCTTTCCATGTCTAGTATTAAAGGCCTGCAATTAATACAAAAAGCTGTAGCAAAAATCCTGCTGAGGACAAGAAAGTCCAATCATACCCAGACACTAGCTTAATTGCACTGACTCCCGGTCCACTTGAGTTGCAATTTCTAGGTTTTGTTACTTACTCATGAAATATTACACAGCTTAGCCCCTTCCTATCTTACTGACTTAGTGGTACCATATGATCCATCCCGAAACCTTCGTTCACAACATGCTGGTATGATGGTGACCCCGAGAGCCAAACATAAGTCGGCAAGTTCTAGACTAGAGCATTCTCTATTCAGTGCTCTGGAATGTCCTACCCACACAATTGGAGCCGACTACATCAGTAGAAATGTTTAAAACTACTCTTGCATTTAGTTGAACTACACATGCGCCTGTTTTACTTCTCTCACCTGTCCTCCTCCCATGCTGGGAGAAGGCCGAGG
Organism: Filicampus tigris; assembly: GCF_054856515.1. NCBI lineage: Eukaryota > Metazoa > Chordata > Actinopteri > Syngnathiformes > Syngnathidae > Filicampus > Filicampus tigris. Next base: position 15,498,915 of record NC_141232.1, on the reverse strand, counting down.
TGACGATAACCGAATCTGATGTTGCTGTACAGATCCTGCACAGACTGTGACAAGATTTGAGGCTCTCAGGTGTTGCGAAGGAGAAATCCACATCGACTAACTGGGCCAGGTTTTGAGGATGACCCACTTCCACATGGCATTTTCCTGCATCTTATTAAATGGACTCTCACGTTGTTCCAATTAACATTATACACAGCGCACATTGCGCCACATTATATGCTAAATGTTGCCCACTTGGCAATCACTTACAGCCTGGTCATCCTAGATGAGGTATTCCCCCCAGTGGCCCCTTCGCAAGATTTCTTCTTTTTTCCTCATATAGTTTTAGCTTTTCCTTGCCCTCCGGGGGGTTTAGATCAGGGGATGTCAATAATCTTTGTCAACTGTGTGGGCTTGTGAATCTCTTTGAGACTCTTTTGTGATTAAAGTAGAAGTCAACCGCCCAAAATCTTTGCAATAATATACAGTATGTTCTATGTGCCTTCACTAGTATATGGCATTCTGATTAATATTGCGTTGTGGAATATGAGTTAAGCAGCAAAATCCACCCGTTTTTAGCCATCTCTGGGGGCGGCCATTTTGTCACTTCTGTTGACTGAAAATGACATTAGAGTAGCTCAGGTAACGACCAATCACAGCGCACCTGTTTCTTTAAGCCGAGTCATGATTTGTTGTCACCTTAGCCCTGAGCAACTGTGATGTCATTTTCAGTCGATATAAGTGACAAAATGACACCCAGAGATGGCTAAAAACGGGTGGATTTTGCTGCTTAACTCATATTCCACAACGTGATATTAATCAGAATGCCATATACTAGTGAAGGCACATAGAACATACTGTGGGATGGATTTTGCTGCTTAAAGCGGAAGTCAATCCAAACATATTTTTTTCAAGAATATGTTCCCAGCAGGCCCACTAGTTGAAACACGGCATTCTGATAAATATTGCGTTTGTGGAATAAGTGTTAATTCACTCGTTTTTAACCATCTCCGGGGACGGCCATTTTGTCTTCTGTCGACTGAGAATGACATCACAACTGCTTACAACGACCAATCACGTCTCAGATTCAGAAAACAGGTCAGCCCTGATTGGTCGTTGTGAGCAGTTGTGATGTCATTTTCAGTCGACAGAAGATAAAATGGCAATACAGTTTTGACTGTCATGGCATCAAACACTGATATTAATTGGCTTCACCAAATTGTCGCACATATAGAATGCTAACAAGTTAAAACATTCTTGGGTCATGCTTAGGCAATTATATTGTTAATCAAGAGACTAGAAGTAACGTGGACTGCTGGATAATTGTGGTAGCAGGATGCTTTTAGAAGTCACTTGAACATTGATATCAGCCAGCATGATTGTGCTCAAAATAAATCCTCACTGATCTTCAGGCCGCCGCTAGTTCAATATCCAACAGAGAAGAAATTCACTGCTGTAATCACAACACATTCAGGGATGGCACTACACCGAGGCTGGAGGGGGCAGCGTAGCCCCACCTAAGCCTCTCGAGCATTTTATTTGATATTCTAAAATATATTTATAAATTATTTTCTCACCCCCCCCCTTTGCATCCGGCCAAGCCCCCTTTAGCCCCTAGAGAAAAAATCCTGGAGCTGTCGCTGAACACATTGAATCTGTAACTGCCAGCAAGGTACTCTAAGAGAGGCAAGCGAGATTATTACCTCTGTAAGAGACGAACAAACTTGGTAGCAGACTGGAACAGTTGTTTGATGCCACGAGACATCGACAAACGCTTGCTGGGACTCTGGGCTTTCAGGTTTTCTGTGAAATCACAGAGAGGGAATGACTGGCATGAGTCACTATTTTTCATTTTATTTACTACAAACCCATGAAGCCTTTGACTATGACTAAAAGTTATAGACTGAGCAAAGATGTGTTAGGTTACCTTTGTAGTATCCTCTGTTGTGAGGCTCTCCAGCATCTTCCAGAAGCTTCCTCACTAGGGCTTCATGGTTTCTGTATTGTGACTTCACACCATTGCACTCTCTCCAACCTGTAACGGAAGAAAACGAGTTATGCAATAAGGGAAAATCATTCACTATACCAAGTGCTTGCTTGCAGTGAAATCCCAAGGCCTTGGCATTTGGCCATAACTGCAAACGTATGAGTGATGATTCACGCTGAAATTTTAAATGAAAATTCCAAATTGTATGGAATCATCCACAGTCGATATAAAGAGTTTACACTCTCGTTCAAATGTCAGGTTTTTGTGAGATTAAAAAATCTGAGCAACACTAATTATTTCAAAACCCTTTTCACCTATAAATTATAAGATGTATAACTGAAGTGAAGATTAAAAAAAAAATCTTTTCGAGGGGGTAAGTAAAAATAAACAACTGAAATAATGTGCTTGTGTAAACTGTACTCACCCTCTTAGTATAACTGGAATCTAGCCAGGTTCACAATTAACATTTAAATTAATTTAAGATGAGAGTAAGCACACACTGGGGCTGTATGATAATTGGAAAAACATGCGATATGGTCGTTGAATGTGGCGCTATCGATATTATTGCGACATTTAACATGTTCCTTAAAAAATGACATTTTTATTATATAATGATAGAAATGCATTTTTTCACGCAGAAAAATAAACAAGCTCAATTTAATCTTAACTAATTAATTGTATTCTACTATTTGGTGGCGATGTACATTTAAGTTTGCATCTGACTGGTCAAATTCAGATAAAAGCATATAAATCCATAAGAAAATGATTGCATGTCTTTGCATATGCATATTGCATGGGCCAATATCGCGACACATTTTTTCGATATATTGTGCAGCTCTAGTACAAACCTACTACCGTAAGTGCCTCTAATTAACCCCAAACAAATATTACCTATTCTAATATGCTTTTCCTGACATTTTTTTCTCTTTCTAGCAGACGCCTGAATTTTGTGCTAACACTGACTGCCCTTTTGAGCTCTTCATCATTCCATGCACCTTGTCTGAAGCCCCAGACACAGATTTTTTACATCACAACAACCTGGCATTTGAACTGGGGTGTTTAACCAATACACCACTAACTAACATCACTAACTAAAGAATCGTCGTTTATTTTTAGTGTATTACGATTAATTAAATTATTTTTGCCATAACTGTGTCATAATCATTGTGTGGCATAATTTGTTAGTAGGAGGGGGAAGTTCCTGCGAGCAGTGAATGTTAATTCATCCTCACGGCAGCAATGGCACAAAGCCCACAATCACAGTGACACTTTTTAAGCCTCTACATTTTAATAATTCAGTAATCTACCCGCTACGAGTTGATCCAACCAGTGTCACATCAAGGCTGATGGCAACCTATGCAAGAGCCAAAAAATAAAAGAGACTTTCGTCAAGGTTAAACATACTTACTGGAGGGAGAAGCACTGACTGGAGTAGAACACTGAGGCGGGCCCCATCCTTTCACATTGTAGGCACTCGCCCTGACAAAGTAATGCACTCCCTGCATTTGAAGAGGCTCCAAATTATTACACTGCATGAACTGGATCAATTTCAAGATGAAGCAATCACTTTCATTGTAACTTCTGTAAGTGGTTAAGAATGTCAATTGGTTGGGATAAGTGTTTGTTTGAGGTGATTACGTCAAAGAGAAAATAGTTTAACACATTAGATGATAATGATAAATGCAATCTGTTTATGGGTCAAGCCCACTGTGTGTTCATTGTACTGTGTACACTTAATTAAAGGGGCCATTTGCAACACGGTAATTGCCACTCTATCTCAGCGGTTATGTTCCAGAACACCCCAGCAATAAGTGAAATCTGCGGTATAGAAATACATCTTAGGCATGTTATTGTAGCATTCATGGGGTGATGGTTGGGGGTCGGTGTTGTGGGGGGTAGAGAGGGAGAACGAGTATTTGCTAGATGTCTTACAGCAATGAGTCCCTGGATACTGCAGGAGGGATTCTTGGTCTCTGTAACTTGGGCTGAGCCAAGGATGCGCTTGAAGCTTGTCAAGGTGCTCCATTCCACTGTGAAGTCAAAACAATCTCACTGACAGATTATTCTCTTTCTACTGTAGGGATTGGATTTGAAGTTTCAGTGCCTTGGGTAAGGATACATAATATTGGAAGTATGATATTTGTGCAGTTGGAACAACAACAACAAAAAAAGTTGCAGCTACAGTGTATGACTGTGCTATTAATGAGCTGTTTATATGGGGTTGTAAAGGCATATTCAAAGTCTATTTCCGGTAACATTTTGGGAACTTTTCATGGGACGTTTCGTGGGTGAATTTTGGAAATACTCAATAGTCAACATTTCCCATTGGCATGAATATGACACACTTTGCTATCACTTTACTAACAGAACGTTTACTTCACGAAATTGTATAATTTTCAACAATATATGCTCTTCCTGTTGTAGTGTTTGTTTTGTCTGAACACCTTCAAGTATATAATGTTTTTTAGTCCAACCAGATTTCAGCTTCTATGTACAGGTTACAGCCTTGTCAATCTAAGATGTAGGGTCTTAAGGTTCTATAGCAGGGGTGGGCAATTCCGGCCCTCGATGGCCGGTATCCTGCATGTTTTCTATGTCAGCCTGGTGCAACCCACCTGATTCAAATGATCAGGATCGTTATCCAGCTTCTGCAGACCTTGCTGATTATATGATCATTTGAATCAGGTGTGTTCCAGCAGGGAGAGTTAGAAAACAGGCAGGATACCGGCCCTCGAGAACCGCAATTGCCCACCCCTGTTCTATCGTCTGTGATGATGTAACCTAAACTGTATTAGCAGAGGGAATGTTAACAAATAATAATTTAAAAGCTTTCTCACAGTGCACGGGGTAGAAGTCACCTGAATTTGCATAAAATTGCTGTTTTAATAAAGATTCTGTCAAAAGTTCATGGCAGTGGACCCCCGCCTACATTGTGGCTTCAATTAATTAAAAAAAAAAAATATTCAACTGGTGTAACGTGGAAATTTTACCTTCAAGTAAAGTTAGTTATTAAGGCAAAGCAAAACCATACTTTTTGGGTGTCCTAATTTAAAGTAATTAAATTTAATTAATGACATAATAAGAATCCTTTCAGTTTAACCTGAAAGTTTTTCCTTTACGTAAACCATATTTCTATGTTGGAACAAAGCATTATTTTAAATTTGTCCCACGGATTTAAAATTGTCATTATGCTGATGAAATATTAATACATTTGGTAAGGTAAGATCAATGCATCTCAATGGCCGTCAATTATACGCGGGTCGGTCTGGTCCCTATCCCCTGCAAACAGTGGTGGCCCACTGTATTCCAAAAACATTTCAATTCATTCCTATGACCAAAACAGCAATCACAGTGAATTCCTTTTCATTCCCACGGAAGGCTACCAACTTGGTAACATCCCAGAATGTTGCCGACCACCCATCAATGATGCAACAATGTATCAATCTGTAAAAACTTTCCAGTAAAATGGTTTCATTGACTACCTACCCTTGTAGCAGGTGATGAGCCCCATGCAATCACCTTCTAGCTCTTTGATTGCCACAAATAGAGAAGATGTGCTGGTCACCATAATGGATACTTGACAGGGAGGACCTGGGAGTTCTGGATACATTTTTCAAACATACACAAGACAAATGAATGACCAAAAAAGACAAAAATGAGCAGTACTATAAGGTCTAATTCTCTTCAAAATTTAGAGACTTGTAGTATTTCTTATTAAAACAGTCAAAGTAAGTTCTTGTTAAATTGTTAACCTAGTTGCGTAAATGTCTATTTCACAAAAGAAATAGTAAGGCTCAAGCTTGAAAAAACACCACTGAGGGCTCTACCGGGCACAAAAACTGGCACATCTTGATTTTCGTGCAGGTGCAAGCGTCCTATAAAGTGTTTGGTAATTTGGCAGGCCGCGCTGCACCTGGGCATTCCGGCGGATCGAGGGCGATCTTTACACCAATGGTGCACCTGACAATTTGATGGCTGAAAGTAGACCTGCTGCTGCTGAAAGCAGGTCCAAGACGTGGCGTGGGTGTTTGTAATACGATTTTGGTGAATTTGATTAAGGTGTAAGCCAACAGATTTTGCGCTCCGGTGACGTGTGGTGGATGTTATCGTATTTCATTCATAAATATACTGTAACAACAGCATGCATCCAACCCTCTGAATCAGTGTAGAAATCAATACATTTTTAAAATCATCCACAGGGCCGCGGTGCAGCTACTGGGGTTGACAGGTTGTCACACATGGACATGAATTGGGTAGAAGCCAATCTCCAAGTGCCCACTCCACTTCACAGCAGTGACATGTGATTACTCTGGCCATCTTTACTTCATCCGCAAGTCGAGATCTTCCTGCAGTTCCTTAAAAACCTACATTGTGTGTATCAATCGGTTGCATTGACTCCAGCCATGTCGACTGTGCACCTCTCGTAGGCTGAAATTAAAGGGAATGAGAGGAGCTGCCTCCACTGAAGCAAGTCAGCTATGTTCACGCCCACAACGGCGCAAATGCTTGTTTCTAACCGCTCGTGTCTGTGAAAATCCCAATAGAAAGAATATTCCAACCATGCACACAGTTAGACTTTGTGCTGGACTTGCACTGGGCATGAAAATAGGGCCCTGAATCTTAATTGGCACTGCAGGAGCTGGCCTATTGGGGATACTTGTGATTCAATAACTCAAAATATTGTTATGGTAAGCTCAGCAATAGCCTCTGGACAAATTCTTCAGTTGGAGCAAGTTTTCACTAATCTGAATATTGTTTGACCCAGAGTACAAAGATTAAAGAGTCGACTTGAGAAAAAAAAATACATTTTGCATTTTGAAATCTTGTATCTTGAAAATCTCGTATTCTATTCAGGCCAGGGAATTTCATAATAGGAGCGAGAGTTTCATTTTACTGCATCTTAAAAGTTGAGCCTGACATTTTTATTGGCAGTAACACCATGGCCATAAACGTGTCAGGTAATTGCTTGTAAGAGGAAAGCAATAAGAATCAAGGCAGGTGCTCATACACAGGAAGCATTGTTACAGCCTCAAGGATATAAACAAGAACTTTTTTAGACTGACAGAGAATAGAAGTTGTAAAAGATAAGAATGCAATCATGTCTTACAATTCAAATACAATTTAAAACAAAACAATAGTGGCCTTGCAGCGGTCGCTGTTCTGACCCTAATAATAAAAAAACATGCAATGCCTAAAATCCTCAGCAGACTACTGACTGACCTGTGTGGTGGAAATTCTCTTTCATTCGGCAGTAAAGTTGCAGTCTGAGGCTCCAGAGTCTGATTTGTCTATTCACATCAGCCTGTGCATGAGACCCAGCCCCGGCTTTCTTCAATAACTCCTGCTTTTTCTCATCCACCCTTTCTTTCGCCAAGGTCACAAGATCATCAAGCTTAAGTGCCCATTCTTCTGGTCTGCATACTAGCAGTCATACAATACAAAGAGAAAGAACAAGGCTTCAGCTTTAATATTATCTATATGAAAGCATTGAATTTTAACTTACTGGTAGAAAAACTTAGCATAGGAAATTAGGGCCACAGATAGGATTTTTGAACTGCGGGGACCCAGCTGTCAACAAATTATTTCAATTTAATGGGTACTATTTTGGTAGACTAGCACCTGTGCGCTTGGCGTAACTTAATTTTCGTGTCAGTGCAAATCTATTCTAGTGTGTTTGGGGCCATGTTGCGTCCATCTTGGCGTTCTGGCGCACGGAGTTGCCTCGCCCCCGACTCATCTGACAATTTGGTATAAGAAAAAACGGGCATTTCTCAACCAGGCAATGGTCTAGTTCAGCATGTTTATAAATTTGGTAGACGCGCCATGCCTCACTAGGCGTTTTTTCCTTGTCCCCCAGCGCATCTGCAAATTTGGTGACAAAAAGTAGACACACTTTTAGAGTGGCTAAAAGGTGGTCTATTTTGGATCACAGATGGTCTCACATGATTTTGGTATATTTGATGAAGGCAAAGGCAGACAAATTCGGCGTTCCGGTGATGTTTGTGGTTGATGTCACGGCATTTCATATGACACCAACACGGGAAAATTCCTCTAAGTCATTTTAGAAATCAATTCATTCAAAGGATTATATTCATTATCATCTTAAAAATATTTTCATACAATACAATAACATCTATAGTTCTATATCGCAAATGCAGCACTTTTGTTGGTTTGGGATTTTGGTTTGGACTGTGCAAGGGGTCATAATGTTGCTAGTTTATTTCTTGTTGGCAATCATATTGCTTCTTCTAAATACGCCATAATGGTTTCAAACCATACACTTACAAATTGGGTTATGCCTCGCTCCAGCCTTTACCAGCACATGGAGCAGGGGTGAATTGTGGGTAAGGGCAGCCACATCCAAGGGGACAAGGCCCTGTTCGCTCACTCTGTTCACCCCCCTCTCTCGCTCTTTCACCCAGTCTTTGTCTTTCTTTTCTCCTCTCTCCCACAGGCTTCCTCCTCCTCCTCCTGCTCCTCCTCCTCCTCCTCCACAGTTATTGTGAAGTCGGGACAGCAGACTTTGTACTGCCAATGTGTCTTCATTTTCCACCGCATCCCACAAGGTCTTGTACTAATGGGATAACAAGAAGATGGTATGGTAAAAGGTGAGGAGGTGGTTGGGTCAGGACAAAAGCTTTATCAGAGAAAAGTGTGGACTAGTTTGAAGGTTTTAATGTTAGTTGTTTTAACTAAAATCCATTGTAATGGTGCATAGAGGACAAATCAACTCTATCACTGTCCAAATATTTCTGGACCTAATTCTATATTATGTGGTTAAGGCAGAGTCGGATATAATTGGTCAAACTATAAATCTGACTATCAATCAAGCCTGGGAAAGTCAATGGCGCAGAAGCAGGATGCAATATGGCAAAGTGCTCCTCTGCCATAAGGACAGGTAATAACACCCCTCCCCTAAAATAAATATCTTACAGCATCTGCAGATTTTCCAAGGCGCTTGGGTGTGTCTGCTCCCGGACCAACAGATGACTCTCCTCCCCTTAGCCTGACTGACAGGTTTCTATAGATCCGCTTGGGTGAGACGGGACCCAAAGAGCGCCGGCGATGGGGTGGGTTCCTCATGGATACAGACATGACAAAGCGGGAGGAGAGAGGAGAATAAGCAGAAGGGGAACAGGAAGACAGACTGTGGAAGAGTGAAGATGGCGGTGTGACAGACAATTTTTAGTTCATATTTAAGAGCTGTTAGGACCCCCAACATTAGAGAACCTGAGGAGGGAGACAGGATGAAGAAGTGAGTACAAGTGAGTAAAAGAATCTTGGGGTGAATGAAAAAAGTGCAAACACCAAGTGCAGAAAGGGGTAAGAAATAACAAGGGGAGAATACAAATGAGAATATACAGTCAGCCGTGGACAAATTCGTCAATAATAAAATCAATTTTCAACCAACTACAGTAGTGAGTAGTGATCCTGATGTGTGAGTGGATGAATGGATAAAGGTTTCCCCCACTATTTGACAAATGTCTCTAAGAGTTTGTTTTTGTCATTTAGTACCATTGTGTTATTTTTAGTGTGACACGAGTCTTATATTTTCTGAACATCATATTAGCCCCACAAAGCAATTGACCGGATCAATCTCAAATCAGTCGTACTTACAGATATAAAGAAGTCCTCAAATTCTTTGTATTATACTGTAGCTAGCAAAGCTCTATTAAGATATATTATCAAATGTTACAATTTTAAATGACATATTGCTCAAAACTGCACACCCATTCATTGTAACCATATTCTAAACAATTAAGTTATGTATTTTGAAGTAAGTTAATAAACATAATGCATAACATTACACTGCAGTAGACTCCCCAAAACGTATTTTTTAATTACACTGTAACCTTAATCCCCATTGCAGCTAAAGTGTTTTATTTTTTTATTTTCTAGGTTCACCTGCTTACGATTCCCACATAATGAAAATAAGGATCGTAATTCATCACTGTACAGTCATATCTACCAGCATCCATCCCTACATCCACTGTCCCTCCTCTGCACATCTCAACTCAACTCAACTTTATTTTTAGAGTGCTTTAAAACAACCATTGCTGCATACATAGAGCTGTGTATGGGGTACAAATTAGTCATACAATAATAAAGACAGTTAACACAATAAATTAATAACATAAAAATAGTAAATACCATAAAACACTATAACAACGCTGAGTCTCCATAGAATAGAAATGTATTTTATGATGAGTTTTAAAAATAGACAGAGAGGCGGCTTTCCTAAACTTTAGCGCCGGGTGGGCAATTCATTTTGCAAGGGACCACATGAGAGACTGAAACCCGTGCCGAGGGTCAAGCCAACATGGTAACTTTGTCTGCATTATTTTAATGTATTTAGAAAAAGTAATTCCAAAGAGAACGAACGCCAAGGGTAAAGGCTTTATCCCCTCTGAGCCTCTATTCAGTCCTTGGTACCCTCCAGTAGCGTCTGGTCCGCTGACCTGGGGCAAGGCAGGTGCGTAGGGGTGGAGGAGCTCAGAGGTAAGGTGGGGCAAGACTATTTACATATTTGAAATAAATAAAAGAACCTTAAATGTACAGGGAGCCAGTGAAAGGAGTCCAGAACTAGAGGTATGTGCTCCTTCCTTCGAGCACTAGTTAGGAGGCAAGCAGGAGTATTTTGGACCAACTGGGGAGGCTTGACAGATGACCGGCTGCCTCCAAAATAAAGAACATTACAGTAATCCAGCCAGTGTAACGAAGACATGGATTACTTTCAAAATGCTGTTGAGAAAGGAGAGACTTTACCTTAACTAGCTGACTATAATGAAAAAAATCTGGATTTAACAATAGCACAAATTTGCCAGGCCAATTTAAAATCACGGTCCAATTTAAAACCCACGTTTGAGGCTGTTGGCGTTAGATAAGGAGTTGGAGGCCCAAGGCAGCAAGGTGGAATGTACAAGGGCCCCTGGGACCAAACACCATAACTTTTGTTTTCTTTTCACTGAAATTCAAGAAATTCAGAGCCATCCACTCCTTGTATTCCTCCAGACAGGACAAAAGTAGCCTTATAGAGGAAGTCAACCCAAGCATGTATGTTCTATGCAGGCCCATTAGTTGAAACAAGGCATTCTGATAAATATTGCGTTTGTGGAATAAGAGTTAATCCACCCATTTTTAGCCATCTCCGGGGGCGGCCATTTTGTCACTTCTGTCGCTTAAAAATGACATCACAGTTGCTCAGGGCTCAAGTAAAGACCAATCACAGCTCACCTGTTTTCTGAAGCTTAGCCTTAATTGGTCGTTAGGTTAAGAAACTGTCATGTCATTTTCAGTCGACAGAAAGGACAAAATGTCCGCGCCCTGAGATGGCTAAAAAGGGGTGGATTTTGCTGCTTACCTCATATTCCACAAAAGCAATATTAATCAGAATGCCGTGTTTCAACTAGTGGGCCTGCATAGAACATATTCTTGAAAAAAATGTGTTTGGGTTGATTTCCACTTAAGCGTTCTTTATGCTCAATGGGACATACTGTAGATCGGTCTGTCATCCACTTAGCAGCACAGCTGCTCTGCACATAGCATAGCTCCTCTGCACATGTCTAAACCATCTCAGCCTTGCCTCTCTAGCTTTGTTTTCAAATCTTTCAGTGTGTGTGGTCCATCTGATGAGCTCATTCCTAACACTGTCCATACTCATCACTCTCAAAGAGAAACAGAAAGCTGGTCTCTTTTACCATCCTATAAACCTTTCCTTTCACTTCAACTGATGCTCTTCTGTCACAGATCACTTCTCACCCACCTCATCCTGTCTGTACTCTGTTCTTTTCCTCTTTTCCACACTCGTCATTAATTTGAACAGTTGATCCCAGGTACTAGAACTCCTGCACCTTCGCCACCTCTCCTTTATGTTACTTTTTAACCTTACCAATACCTTTCCACTGGCCTCCCTTTCATTTAACACACGTACTGGCAGTGAATGATCTTCTTTTCTTGTATCACCTGTGTATACCAGCCAATAATGCATTCTATTTGTCACAATCCAAACGTTCCTTTTTCTTCCATTACTGCACCTAAAAGCATTTTCCATTTTCTGTGTTCCTTTTTAGGCTTTAATTTGGAGTGGTTTTCACATCTTGCAACTGAGACTGAAAAGTAGGTATTTTGTCACCATTTCCCCAAAGTAGTTTTGCAGTGGAGTCCACTGACCTTGTGTAAAGTAACACATCGGTTGTTAGTGCAATCTGAGGACAGAATATGACGTTTTTTTTCCCCCCATGATGCCAATCCTGTCAGGGATACACAAGATGCAGGCAGTACCTGCTTGGAGAGTACCTGCACCTGCCAGGATGTGGGCATGTGACAGCAAAGGGTGATAATAACAACCACTGTTATTGGTATAATTATCTCAGTTTGTTTATTATGTATTACAGCAGCTTTAAAGTACTGACTTGGCAAGTGAGGGAAGGGGATTAGCTTTGAGGAATCACAGATAAGTGAAGGCAAAGCATCTGGGAAAAGAAAAAGCTGTACGGAAATTATGCTTCAGAGTATCGCACTCACATGAATAGTGTATTAATGCATACTTAGAAAGGAGCAGCAATGACTCACAACAAATACACATCATGAGGCCTTTGTGGTTTTGCATGTGAAATTCTGTTGCATCTCAGCATGTGGTGACAGGCTGTGTATTTTTTCCGTCTCAGCTGGGGCTTACATGTTGCATGAACTGTCAAAACTGCATTATGGAGGTTGAGCTCAGAAATGTTTGACTTTTGTTTTCATCTTTATAATCCCATAGGAATATAGTTTATGTAGCCTTCTGTGGTAATGTAAACTTAAATAAATGAACACATCATGATTGAATGAATGAAGAATGAGGACATGAATGATGTAAAACTTTCACCTAAATGTAACAAGAAGTGCAAGTACCTCACAATCAAACACATGCCAAGTCGGCAAACAAATACAGTGCAGCTCATCTTTTGGCTACCAATCGACAAGGCTAGTCATTTTTTCCGGCTGGGCAAAATGGCGGATGAACGGACGGCAGAAGGGTACCCCAGCTGTAGGCGGAAGGTGATAAACAGAGCGCAAATTTTTGATAAAATGGCCAGCTCTGATCTTGAGTAGATGTCTCCAGGGAGATCGAGGAGCGTTGCCTACTCTCCTAAAAAATATTTCTACCTCCTAATGCCTCGCTACTCTGACGATATACGAAGGGAGATGATAAAATGAGTCCATCCACACCGGACCATGTTTATTTCCATAAACACTGCGCCACATGGGGTCGGTTTTTTTTTGGTGCACCTTAGAAGTCCCGTTTGTTTTTGTAATATGAACGAGTACATAAAAAGATCAGCCGCCAGTAAATACTGTTTGTTCAATACTATTGCATTTATTTTAAAAGGGGAATTAAGAACAAAAATGCTAACAATATCTCACCAAAAATAGCAATTATGGTATTGTAGTGAGAAACATGAAGTCAGTGCACACAATTTGCTTTCACAGGCGACATAAAATGATATGGCGGGCCGGATCTGATCCCCGGGCCTTGACTTTGACACCTGTGCATTACAGTATCAGTATTGTAAAGCATAATAATTTACAATGTCTAATCTAATTCTATCTGTATCCTTGTGTTTGTAAATGAAGACAAACAAATTATGTCCTACTGTTCTAAAAAGAAGAGATTTAACCTGCTGATATCTCATATTAAATGTCAATATATATGTTCCCGTTTACACAAAACATAAGTTGTGTGTTTTGCATTGTGTTCCTTTACTGGACCGTATGTGAATCAAGTGATGAATACAAATCAAGGCACATGCCAAAGCGTGACTGTTGGCATATCGTGAGACCTGTGGTAATTACAATTATTGTGGTTTCAACACAACTTCAAAAGTATGAATATTTTAATTTTAGTTTCCTATATCTACCTGTATAACAGTATTACTATGATAGTTGTTTTAGTTGAAATGAAGTGTTTACAACTAGAATGCAAGATATAAATGATCATTAGTGCATCAAGTCCAGTTTAATCTGAACGGAACGATTTGCTACAAAGAAGAAAAGATAAGATAAACAACATGTCATAATCGGAAATGCAGAATATTTAATTGTCATTCTTACCTTCACATCATTTAGATTCCAAATTACTGCTTCAATGTGATCCTTTTTGAGGAAATAACCATGATCAGATATAATCCATTGATATGGACTCAGAACTTGCCCTCTCTCTGGGTGAGATGCACCTCAATGCATTTCGGTGGTGAGAGCACACCCCTATGACCCTCCTCCTGGATGGGCCGGCTGGCCCTCCTCCGGCTCACGTAATGTCAGCTACAAGAAGCTCTGTGTCAAATTTGAGTCAGATTATTTAGTTATTGTTTATTTATTATAAGCAATACAGGTATAGCATTTTAATTGGAAATGTGTATTTAGGTTTATATTGTATATTTCCAAACTGACCTTTTTACATACTCATAAAAACACTTTTCTCAGACTTATAATATGTTAAACGATTATACAAACATCGGTGGAAACACTGCATCAATAATATGCAGAATTATTGCGTGACAAAATGTACTGGAGGTGACTGGAAAGAGATAAAAGATGTTGCACAACAGGAAGTGGCTTACATCAAGCATAGTGACAGAAAAGTGAAGCCATTCGTTTGCACATTTGTGTGTTTGGCTGCCAGCTGAATCCATGCATCTCCATGCTTTGTTGGCCACGTAACATATTTCTATTACTGTAGCCACAGGCTGATGGATCGATTCTGCTTAAGCAAAATAGAAGTTCAAATATTTCCCCCGTATATCTGCTGTTACAGGCCTGTGACCACTTCCTGCACAATAAAAATGCATTCAGAGGGGTCAAATATTGTGAGAGCAAACTGATTTTTACACTGACAACTTGTTTACATCCTCATACGGATATCAGCAATCAGTTTATTTTTAGGAAGAAATTTAAGAGACTATATAGAGAAAGCACTGTAATGTATAAGATATGTTTTAAGCAAGGTGGATAACATTTTTAAATGTTGTAGTTTCTGGTAGTTGCCTTTTGTTGACATGGAAATGGCATAAGGGGACTTCACAACAAACAAACATAATATTTTGCTCAAATTCATATTCTGGAATAATTGGGGGGAGGGGGTATTACAAATAAGTTAGTATTCCAGTATTTACTGTCTATTGGACTTGAATTAACCGTGGCTACTAGCTAAGAAGTCCAACATGATTTGGGGCTCCTGCTATCATTTAAAGTCTGACTCTTTATGCTGATGTACTTCTTTTTTATTATTATTTTTTTTATCTATTTGTATCTATAACCATCTATATATTGTATCTATAACTATTAACACTACTTGTTATAAATATTAAGTCTTTCTTAAAGTGATGGACCTACATGTAATTTAGGTTTAAAACAATTCATTTGGTATTGGTACATATACAAGCAGCTTTGTCACTGTTCATATCAATAAAGTTTCGGTTCAAAAAACGGGGCCATTGCGTTCTAGCTCTTAGCTAGCTAGCACTGGCATTATTTCACACGAATTATTGCTGCCGAAACCTTTGCTGTACAGAAAGGTACCGTAATTAAATGTTGTAAATATTGTCACGAGTACATACTTGGAGGAATATCGTTGTACCAGAAAATATAACTAAATAGTACGTCTTTTTAAATACCACTACAGTAGTTAATAGTTAGCTGTTAGCTCGCTCAATTGGATTGATTGGGGCTAATTGGTTAAACATTTGGTTGCAACACTTATAGTTGTTTCCTACATAATGGTTTGTGTTGTGTTTTGGTTTTGTGTGCGTGATTTAGAACGTAATATTACCAAAATGGCTAACAAAGAGATTATATATGAGAAGATTCACTTCAGGCACGACCCAAGATGGAATGTGAGCCTGGGGCCTGCTGATGGAGGAGGGCTGCTTCTCTGCGTGGCTTGTGTGATTGAAATGATGGGAAGTGATGATATTTCAGTGAGTAACGTGATTTCGTTGTTTTTGAAATCTTGAGATTGACAAAAGGAATGACTAAGAAATACTAGAAATCAAGAGGTCCACTACAATGATTTTAAAACACAATCAAATAAGCCTGGACAAAAACCAGGCTTACAGGAACAATAATGAGAAACACAACACGCAGGCTAAATTGTTGGTAGACCTCTGTAAAGAAAAACACACAATTTTCAGTGAAATAATTTAAAACTGACAAGACTTATATTTGTCAAAGGAAAAGCTACAAGGCTTTTGGGATATTGCTATTTGGATAGATGAGACAAAACTGGAGCTTTATTGCAAGTCAAGTCAGCCACAAGGCCAACACCAGTCCAAAGGTCAGGGCTGGGCAATTTACTAAAATTTCCAGGTCCATTTATCGCCTGCAGCCGGGGTACCGCCGTCCATCTATCTGCCTTTTTGTCCGGCCGGAACAATTATTAATCACCTATAGGCCGGTCTGCCTATCACATTAAACGGGCTTCCATTAAAGCGGAAGTCAACCCAAACATATTTTTTTCAAGAATATGTTCCCAGCAGGCCCACTACAACCAATCACGGCTGACCTGTTTTCTGAATATGAGCCGTGATTGGTCGTTGTGAGCAGTTGTGATGTCATTTTCAGTCGACAGAAGACAAAATGGCCGCCCCCAGACATGGCTAAAAATGAGTGGATTAACACTTATTCCACAAATGAAATATTTATCAGAATGCCCTGTTTTAACTAGTGGGCTTGCATAGGACATATTCTTGAAGAAAAAAAAAATGTGCGTTGACTTTCGCTTTAAGGTTTCCATCTAACAACTTTGACCAACTTCTAACCCAACTTCTAAACTTTTCTGTGATATCGCCTATAGAAAAAACGCCATCAAATTAGAGTATAACATTAGAACTTCATTATTTCTCAACATATCTCCTCACCCCTTTCATTTCATCTGCGAAAGTTCTACAAAGACAGCCACTTGTCACGTTGCTCTCGTGGCATATTTTTTTTTCCCAATAATTCTATTAGCCCACAATTTTCAAAAAATTCATTATTTCAGTGGCATTCTGGGGTTTTCTTTCGGAAGGGTTCCAGCAATTTTGCCTACTTGCGTATAAATATTTGTATTGGTCATCATTTATCGTTTTGATATTTGACTTTTCCGTTGCTCTTGCTCTCTGTTTTTCCACAGTCGGTCAGGAAGGCTTATGCTTTGTCTGCTGTCACTGGGTTGCTAAAGTGTTCTCCTGGGGCTTTAAGACAGTTGCTCCAACAAGACCACCAAGTCTCCATGTATTTTATAGATTCTCTACTGGGTAAGAAACATCACTGCACAGCGGTCAGCATCAGCATCCCAAATACTGTTTGGATAGAAATTTAGATTATTTGGAATTTAACTGAATTAATTCCAAATGAAAAACAGTATCCCATAACCTCAACCTGTCCTCCAACACAGACATTCTCCTGTATGCTCTGTTGATGTCTGCAACACATCACAAGATAGAGATATTGAACAAATCATGCCCACCACAGAAAGGGTCATACATGCCTCACCATTTTTGTTAGCTTGTTAAATAAAGCCCTCATTGCTCTGTCCACAGGGATGCTTTACACTATGGTGGACCCAGCCACTCTGGAAAAGGTGGATCAAGGTAAAGAACAAATGTGGACAAGCAATCCTACATTACTGATGCAGAAACATAAATACAACCTCCATAACTTTCAGAACTCTAATTGTAACAGCATAGAAGTGCATGACCAATATTCCTCCAGTGTGCTCTGACAGTTATATGTCTTTTTATTGTAACAATCACATTAGCCTGCTGTGTGCCGATATTTCTTTATCTTTTATTGTTGACCCCTCAGTGAACCAACAGTTTTTAATGCAGAGCTAGAAGTTCGGATACAAATGACAGAATGCTTTTATAGCTGCTGTGTAAGAGTGCCTCAGGCAAATCTTTGATGTAGTACTGCACTTCTCATGGAACTTGGGATATGTGAAGATTTTGACATTTATTTGATTTAAACTCATAACTAAGCAGTTATGTTATTATGTGTTTTGGGCAAAAAAAAGAAGATAAAATTAAGCAATGTCATCACTCCTAAACCTATTTTTAGGTGAGATGTATGTTCAATTCCATACAGAATCCATAACGGTGTTTCACCTAATCACTACTGATATTATCACTCAATCAAGATGTCACATGAACATTATATTTGTTACTAATATTAATGTAAGAGCTTTATATTCAGTTTGTGACCATGAAGGACTGAAGATTCTCGCTGTCATATGCAGTCTTTATTGGTTGTATGCAGTAGTAATTGAAAATACCGTATCCCACAATGACAGGTAGTGGAAAATAAGGGACACATTACTTCAACACGTATTACATATGATATAATGACTTGGTACATTACCATAAATGTTTTTCTGCATATCTTGTTCAGTTCTGGTTCTGTTGCTGGTGGAGCTCCAGAGTGAGCTGCCATTGCACTATGTTTTGGATCAAATAAACAAACAGGTAAGAAAGCCACTTTAAGATTTAGAGAGGGTAAAATCTCCTTATGTACACGTGTTCCGTCCGCTAAAACATGTAGCATCACTTTTGCGTCCAACAACACATCCTCCTACAGTTGTTGAGTAAACACAATTGGTGCATGTTTCCCCTCGCTGCGGTTGTGTAACCTTTGGGGGAGGGAGTAGTGGTAAAAACAGCAGCAGCCAACACTGGGTGGAAAATAGTAAAATCGATGACACCTAATCAGAAATGTGCATGAATAGAAGTGTACTGAATGCATGTTCCTGGAAAATGAGGCAGGATAATTTTCTGATACATTGATAAGTTTCATTTCATATACTTTATTGTCCCCAAAGGGAACTTTGTCGTGGACACTCAACTGCTCCTGCAGTTTATAATTGGCAGCATAACATACACACCGGGGCGACACACATCAAAGTGGTTAACAGGTTCTACCCGCATCAAGGTTGATAAAAAAGCACAGTCCCGGAATAGCTTAACAATTTCAGTATAGTAAACACGAACCTACATATTTGCATTCATGATCTTAATAGATGTAGGAATAAAAGAATGTATCTGTTCAGCCTGCTCCAAGGAACACTAAATCTCCTGCCTGAAGGAAGAAGCTGGTACTCTGGGTAAAGAATGTGAGTTTGATCAGACAGTATTTTTTGGGCCTGTCTCATAATGGATTGTTCATAAATAGTGTTGAGAGAAGGATAATTATTAATGCCCATAATTTTCATGGCCTTTTGGATCAGACGATTTATCTGTGTCTTCAGATGGACACATAGACTGCCAAACCAGGCTGTAATTCCTTATTTTATGGTACTCTCCAGTACAGCGTGATAAAATAACATGAACTTCTGCTGAACACCAAAGACTCTCAGTCTGCGCAGAAAGTACAGTCACTGTAGCAGTCTGGAGCAAAGACACTCTACAATGGGGCATTCTACAAATCATGAATTATTCAAAACTTTGGTATTGATTTGAGTCCTCTGTCCACTTGTAGAATTGTATTGATGTCTATCCTTGTATCATTCCTTTGCTGTGTTATGTGGTTTATGTTTTTTATTACCGCTCTAGATGATTGACCAGCTCAACGTGAAAGGTTTCCTGCCCACGTTCAACTTCTTAGGCAGTTTGGTGGAAACAATTCCCCGTGTTGCCCTTATGCTGGTCACTCAATATGGTGAGGCTTTAGATTACTATACGCTCTAAAATAAAAAAAAAAAGTTATAAATGCGTTGTCCTTGTTTGCCTTCCCATGCCTGACCTCCACTTTTGCTCATATATGAACGTTCACACTGTTTCATTGGATTGAAAATCCTTCTGAATAAAAGCTTACAAAGTTTTCATCCCAACTATTACCCTGTTTAATCTGCATCTTGCAATGCAGCCGAATGTGGCTGAAGTGGACCATTTAAAAAAAACAAACCCTGCAGTTCGCTCCCGCACACCACGTGTTTTAGCACCACACATCTACCATCGTCGCACTACAACGGAAAAACTGCGACCCTGCATCGGATTTTGAGGCTCCACATACGGCCCGGGTTTCAGATCTGGCCCTCCACATTATTCAAAGGGGAAGTCAACCCAAACTTATTTTTTCCAGAATGTTCTATCCGGGCCCACTAGTTGAAATACATCATTCTGATTAATATTGCATTTGTGGAATATAAGTTAAAGAGACACTTGAATGAGCTTAACATTGGCATTTATATATCAGCATCAGTACTAAAATGTTCCACCCAAAAAGACTCTGTAGTGATTTAAGGGCTTTTTTTGTGATCAGATTTACGACAAATTGTCCCGCCCCTTTTTAGAGCTGGGCTCGTTATTTTTTCGGTCTCAGCGGTGTACTCACAGGAGGGAGACAAGTGTGGTAATGTTTCTCGCTTTGTCAGTTCTGTTGTCTAAATCGGCGACCGATCGCCACCAAAATGCAAATGCACATTACTACTCTTGTCCACTTCAACCTGTAAAAGTATAAAAGTGTCCTGCACAATAGTTTGGATTTTTTGACACAAAACGTGACGTCATCATGATCACCTCAACAAAATCAAAAATACACTGGCGATCGCTTTTCCACTTCCACAGGCTGGAGTGGACAAGAGCATGAATGCGCACACAAACCCCGACTGGTTATATTTCTGACATTTAGCGACGCTAAACTCGTGTTAACTCTGAGGAGGCAGACGGCGACTGGCAGTGGGCAAAAAATCAGGCAAGCATGGATCTTTATCACCCCCCTTCCCTCCCCGGCGAACAGTAGAATAATGGAACAGCTAATAGCAACAACTAGCTTCAGGCCGTTAAAACAAAAGGCATTAGCACAACAACATTAGCTCCTTACTGTCCGCACAGCGTGTGGAGGTGATCATGAGCCTGTGTCTCTCTTCATGTCGCGGGGTTGCCTCCCAAGCTGCTAACCAGTCGACCACCGGGCCGCCTGCACAGAACATATTCTGGGGAAAAATATGTTTGGGCTAACATCCGCTTTAACGTTGCCGTCAAAAGCAAATCAAGCATGTCAACTTCCATGATTCTAAAATCTGGACCAAAATTTCAAATTGTCATGTGTAATTAAAAATAATGTTGAATTATTGCAAGCATTTTCTTGTTACGTTATTATACTAACTTGAACAATAGTTGAACAAAGTATTATTCTTGACTTCTGATTCCAAAACTAGTTATCCATCAAGTTGTTGTGTACTGTGCAAGTAATAATATGAGGAGGTGATTAAACATTTTTATGTTTTCACAGTCGTAACGACCCTCCAAGGAAAACTGTAACTAAAATATGTCCCACAACAAAAATGAGTTCGATACCCCTGATATGCAGCATAGTGTACTGTATTGTTTGGTTTTGAATTACATTGTTAAGGAATAAGTGACTTGCTACAAAGAGCGGAAAAGGGCAGAAATAAATGAGAGCATGTGGATATTTTGAGAGTCTGTTGGCAATGGCAATCCATGCAGGGCCGTGCAAAGAATGGGGTGGGGGGGCCGGCCATCTATCTGAGGGTGGACATCCAAACCCCTCACCTCAATTCACCCCGCCAATGATCTTTGATGAAGGAGCATAAAACGATATGAAGGGGATATGCTTTTGATGGCCATAAAGACCATTACATCGCTGCTCTATATTGAAAGCACTTTTTTAAAATCTTCAGTTCACAGCAACACTTGTGGCCGATAGTCAGCCGTTCATTAAATCGAGTTGCCAAAGCCGTGTCGCTCAGTGTGCGGTGGGATTTACTGTGCATATTGAAGTGCTACAAAATGCAAATTCACAACTTGATCACTGAATCTTTGATATATGTTTTTGTCAGAGCTGGGCAGTCCGTCCCTGGGCCGGACTGGTCGGACCCTCCGGCCCATTATAAAATGGCTGGACTAAGCATGGAAGTGGATTTTAGTCCGGCCCACTAACCGGCCTTTGACGTGGTCGCGATGCGGCCAAATTTCATCTCAGCCTATTCAGTGAATGGCTTCTTTTTAGGCTTCTTTCTACAGTCGCGTCGGCGCGAGCGACAACTGCCGCATTGATTCACGTGACCGACGCATTGTGCTGTTGGCGACAGGTCTGCAACACATGCCACGCACCCATCAGGAATTGTTGCTGCTCTGATCGGTCCATTATGTCAAATGTTGCGATGACATACAGTTTCCCACACGGAGAGGAGGAGAGAGAGGATGCAGCACACAGCTCGTTGCTGCTGCAAAACAAACTAGTTTGGCAATAAAAATTAAATGCATCGTCTAGTCATCTCGGCCCCTTTATGGTTGTAGCAGGCACAATATCCATTGTCGCTGTCTTTTTTAAGCGACGCCCCCCCGACTTGGAACTCAACTGTTTCAAAACAACTTGTGTCCGGGAGTATATTGTATACGCTGGCACATCAAAGTGGAGCTCATGCACTTCTTCTGGCGTCTTTCCTACTTCCAGAAATACGCCATAGCAAACCTGCTCTGTATAGTGGTTTGCTGGATAATCTTTTATTTTGAAGGCCGTGAACGAAGGGAAGTGTGGAAAATAAATAACTTGTTGAATGCGACTTCTGGCCATCTATTGGACCCAGATAATTATACATTATGATAAAACCAACCCTGGGGCTCGCAATGGAAGTAAGCACACACAGTTGGGTAAGTAGTAAAGTACTAGTGGCGCATTTTGAAGCGTGTCCACAGCGGGTTCGAATAGTAAATCAGCCAGCTAATGATCCTTAAAAAGCCGCTGCCGTTAGCATCCCTCCCGCGGCGGAGTCAATCACGGACACTTTTTCTTTTTTTTTGGGCCAGGAAGCGGAACGGGCGGGGGGGGGGGTGATAATTTTTATGAATAAGGGTGGCGGATCGCGGCCGGAAGGGTACCCAGGTCGATGGTGGAAGGTCACGGCCAGACCGGCAAAAAAGGGTCAAGTGCCCAGCTCTGGTTTTTGTGAATAATGAATAAACTGTACAGGGTTTAATGCACACCTATCAATGATCAGACAGAAATAGAGAACAATGTTTACAACTCTAATTACTAGTAGTTTATTAAAATCTTTTTGTTTTATTAAATAAAATATTTAGTTCCTGTTCAAGAGACTTCAACTAAAATTTTAATATATGCATTTGAAATGTTATTCCTCTCAGCAGGAAATATTGTTTCTTTCTGATACCCATTTCAACCTATAACTCATTGACTGCTCTGGACTATGTCCACTTTTTAGTTGAACTTATGTGTTGCTATACCCTATGCAGTACATCTCTGCTTCTCAGAATTGCATTCCTCACACTGTATCTTTTTCTCTGACCTCACTCAATTCAGTCTCTCTAACTGACCTTTTCAATTATGCTCCAGTTGCTCTGAGATACTGTCACACTCAAAATTCAAACCCATGTCTGTTCTGTTTTATCACACATTGAATTGTTGTTGTTCAAATGTTCATTTCAACCAGTAGTCATTCAACAGAAAGTCGGTGCAGTATTTATGATATCCCACAGGCATTGAATTAATTTAATACACCTCTCAGAGGCATCATTAAAAAAAAATAGATTCTCTCTGTCAGCCTTATGATGATGATCTACTCCTGTGCTTCTTTCTGTACAATTTGTTTACCCTGATGAGCATCTTTGCGGGTTTTACAAGTTCCACTTGGAAGCACATAGGAGTCAGGCGCCTGATGCTGATGCAAGATGCAGGCTACCCCTATTGACTGTATACTGCATGTCTGTCCGTGGCCTGTCACTCAACACATCTCCGTGGGGTTGTTATCACTAACGACAACAGCCCTGCACTGGCAACATGAACAGAGTATATGTCACACTATCACTCTTGCTGTCTGCCTTTCCACCTAACCAGGCTTGTTCATATCTTACTCAATTTTTGCTTGTCCCAACTTTTATTTTATATTGTACATTGCTTACAAACTGAGGAATAAAGGCAAGCCCAATTTCCCTGAACACTTAGGAACGTTAGGACCAAGGCCTGGTCTAAAAATAGCTCACCAATGATGAGACATTTTATGGGAATGTTGTAGAAATGATCACTTGGAAATGTAAAGATCGCTCTTTTCTCCAAAGAAACCATTTGAGGCAAAATGTACAATCGAACCCAGTTGCAAACACAGCTCAACCAATTAAGACAAGGCAGCAGGAAAGTCATTCCAAAAGCTTAGTATTGCCTCGTCCTTCCAAAAACCTTTATGGATGTAAATTTGGGATTGTTGTCGCAATTGTGCATTGAAACTCAGCATCTCTTGGTAACCAGCATCCGTTCTTTACTTCTCTTACTTTTCCCCTCTGTCGATGTCATTCTGTTTCCACTTTATGTTCCTTGCATTTCCAACTTCCGTCTGTCTCTTGTGTCTTCGGCGTCCTCCTCCACTGCATCCCCCCACCTCCTCTTCCCTTTCTTGCTATGCCTGAGTCTCATCTTGGCCGGCTCATATTCTTTGGTTTAATCAAACATGTCTGGAAGCCTCACTTTTCGCTTGATCTGCTTCACAGAGCAGCCTGGCTTTAGCTTGCCTCGCCTACTTAGTCAACGCTTCCTGTCTCCTCTCAGCTGAGTCTCTCCTCCTGTTTGCTTCTGCATCACTGCCAGGGAGTTAAACACTGTTTATCCTCCAGTATTTCCTTCTGCCAGCTGCTCTCTCTACAACCTATTGCTATGATTTATGGGGTGTTACCTGATCTTTATGAAAGTACAAAACGTTTTTTATCTGCTTGACTCTACCTCTGACAGCCTTGTTTATTTGAAGTCTAATTTGAGATCAGGCTTTTAACCGGCTGTTAGCAATGATCATTCTATAAATCAGGGATATGGCTAATCGTTAAATTGCTTTCTTAAAGTAGAAGTCAACCCGAACATATTTTTTTCAAGAATATGTTCTATGCAAGCCCAGTATTTGAAACAAGCCATTCTGATAATTATAGTGGTATCTCTACTTCCGAAATTAATTGGTTCTGGAAGAAATTTCTTTACTCGAAAATTTTGTAAGTAGAGACATGTTTTCCATTTAAATGCCCTAATCCATCCCAAGCCCCCCAACATTCAGACATAAATGTTTTATAAAGCATAAAAATGCATCAAAACATGCAACAAATACCTGTTACAATTAGATTATTGCACAATAAATGAGAGTTGTGCATAATGTAAAAAACAAAGAATAAAGGATAAAAATGATGGTCATTTACCTTTAATTGCTGCCCTCATTGCTTTTTGCCCTCTTTGGTTCATGTTCTCTCTCAGAAGTGGTTTTTGCCTGGTGTTTTGTAAAGGACTGATTTAATAACGTGGCGACTGTCGATAGAGTCATATTCTTTGGAGAGCTCAACCAAACGCATCCCTTTTTCATACTTTTCTACTATCTCTTGCTTTGTTTGTATGGACAAAAAAATATTTTCTTCTTTTTTTTTCTTTTCCTCGTTTCTCCATCACTCTCTTGGGCTCCATAGCGAATAATGTAATTGACGTAAAACTATCGGAACACCTCATGGCCCGAGGGGCGAATGACGGGACGCTGCATAGACATATCTATCTACCTGTCCATCTGCACACATAGACACATACGGTAGAGGTCCCGCTTAGCCAATGGGATGCCAGGAAGATGCTAGGTAATAGCCAATGGCAGAGCAGCTCTGAGTTTAGTAAACTCTGGAGCTGCGAGTCGCAGCCCATACTGTATTTTTATCTTTCGTATCGTGAAATTTCTTTCGTAACAAGAGGCAATATTTTCCTGTTGAGGCGTTTCGTAACTTGAACATTTCGTATGAAGATACGTTTGTAAGTAGAGGTACCACTGTATTGCGTTTGTGGAATAAGAGTTAATCCACCCCTTTTTAGCCATCTCTGGCTGACCTGTTTTCTGAAGCTGAGCCGTAATTGGTCATTAACCTGAGCCCTGAGCAGCTGTGATGTCATTTTGAGTCGACAGAAGTGACAAAATGGCGGCCCCCTGAGATGGCTAAAAAGGGTGGATTTTGCTGCTTAACTCATATTCCACAAAGGCAATATTAATCAGAATGCCGTGTTTCAACTAGTGGGCCTGCTGGGAACATATTCTTGAAAAAAATGTTTTTGGTTTGATTTCCACTTTAACAAGAAAGCCTCTGTTTCGCTGGGAAGAAATCCTACGTTATGTTGTCAATGTTCATGTTTTGCTTGTTCATGCTTCGACCGAACTAAAGATTATTCATTTTAAAAGGTGATTTTTTTTTTCCAAGTAGCTGTGTGTGATCTGCCTGTCTTGGTTTCTTAATTCATTCATATGATCTGTAGGCTTTTCCCTTCTTCACTTACGTACATCTGTCTCATTAAGCTGCTAGCTATCTTTCTTTTGCAACTTTCTCCTTAGGACAATCCCTTTTCAAATCAGTGACACTCTCTCATCACAGCTCAGAGTAATGAGAATCTGATTAATGCTCTCATCTCATTTTATTCTCTCTTCCACCATTCATTTTGTTCCACTCTTCTCTGTAGCAGAACTGCTGCACTCGTCTGCATGGCAACATTTGCCGTTTGTTCATTTTTGGTTACTGCCCGGCTTGTTAAACTGGAACTTAATAGCAGCACCTGCTGCCAAGGGCTTTCTTTTCTACACGCACAAACACATCACACACATACATATAGGCCAACTCACAAACATTGCTTTTTCTTTCGGTGTTTTGTGTTTGTACACAATTTGTTTGACCGATGACAGTTTTTAGCCATGGTTCACCCACACTGGTTCTTTGGATATCTGTGCGTGCATCTTCTTATAACCCAATATGTTTACTTACACCTTTGCCCTCCAGTGCCCTTACTTGAGCACCTGTGCTCGGTTTTGCTGTATCCGGATGAAGCGGTGAAGGCTTCGATTGTCTATGTTTGGCTCAAGTTGTTGGGGACCTCTGGGGGCTCAGCAGCACAGTCCCTGCCGATCACCATTCGGGACAGAGTGTGTGTCCTGTTGCAACACACCTTTGCCAGTGCCACTTGCCCCCAGCTCATCAACAATTGCATTGGTGAGAAACACATTATTATGAATGTGTGCATACAACTTTCATTTGATGTATAAGAAAGTGCACTGAAGTCTGCAGCCACGACTTGGTTAGTGAGAAGACCACCATGAACTCAGCTAGTTATGCAATTTTACTTTACTTTTTTTTCTTCAAAATGACTGAAGTAGACTTAGTAAGTATTGTTCAAGTATCTTAGAGCTCAGAATGCGCTAGACACACTACAACAGTCTCTAATACCTAGAAAGTTGAAGAGAAAATGTATTACTGTGATTATTATTATAAATACATCGTGTCTTGTTTTTCTTAAAGAGGAAGTCTACCCAATAATTTTCTTTACAATAATATGTTCTATGCGCCCCCACTAGTCGAAACACAGCATTTTGATTACAATTGGGTTTGTGGAATATGAGTTAAGAAGCAACATGCATCCGTTTTTATCCATCTCAGGGGGCGGCCATTTTGTCACTTGCTGTCGATTGGAAATGACATCAGTTGCTCAGGACTCGGGTTAAGGACCAATCATGAATCACCAGTTTTCTGAAGCTGAGCCGTGATTGGTTGTCAGCTGAGCCCTGAGCAACTGTGATGTCATTTTCAGTCGACAGCAAGTGACAAAATGGCCACTCCCTGAGATGGATGAAAGCAGGTGGATTTTGCTGCTTAATTTGTATTCCTCAAACACAATATTAATCAAAATATCAAGTTTAAACCAATGAGGCTGCATAGAACATATTGTTGAAAAGAAATATTGGGTGTTGACTTCCCTTTAACTTAGCTAGTTTTTAGGGTTGTTATACTAAATGTTAGAGGAAATGCACTAAGTCTACCTTAATGGCCAGTTTGAAAACTGCATCATTCAGGATTCAGAAAAGGTTTATGATTTGTTTTCATTTATTGTATTGTGCATGTTCTAGACAGTTCCAGAATAACATTTTCTTCTTCTTATTCTCTTATTCTCATCACATGGCAAAACTGCATTTCATTTGTTTCATGGTCAGTTTTTGTAATGACATACTGTACCTATTTTATTATACCCATTTTAATTCTCCCCACTTAATGAATGTTCAGGATCTTTGTGGAAATGTACATTCAGTAGCTGCAGCTGTTGTGAAAGCGCTATATAAATGAGTTGAGTTGAGATACCTTGACACTTTTGAATGTAGATTGTCCTATATTATTCTGCTTCTTGTCACACATCCACAGCACTCATTAAGCTCAGTTGGCAGTGTTCAAACCTCCACGTGAGACTTGCGGGGTTCATATTAACATTTAATGTGCTCTATTTTTTTGATGACCTCAACACTACAGTGTATATTAAACCATTATGTTTTATTCATGCAATGTATCAGCACATTGCATTTATTCAGCATTTTATAGTCCTCAAACAGAATTGTAGGGGTATCATGTTGATGTAGTAGAACACTGGTGTTCCAGAGACTAGTTTCCATCATAGATCTATGGTAAAACAACTTTTTGTTCAACAATGAACATATCAATGCCACATATAATGTTTCATAGATGTCGTTAATTGTTTTGACACCATATCTTCTATCTCATAGCTCTGCTGTGGACTCTAGTGCAGTGGGGAGAGGCGGTTTCAGTTCTTATGAGCCACACTGTTGACCAGTTCATGTGCAGCCAGAATCAGAACACCATTTCCAACAGTCAAACCCTCAGCCAAAACCAAGAGCAACAGACTTCTGACCACTGCCATCTCCCTCTCATCCTGAAAAAGGTTTCTGTCCAAACATCCTGCCTGCATGACCAAAACTTGCATTTGGATACTGAGAAAGTCTAATCCTGGATTAATGTGCCTTTACAAAGGGAATCAAGGGGTTCTGCTCTGGATAAATATTTTCGCTTCATGTCTGGGAAATCAATGTGTAGATGATGTTGAATTAGCTTATCTCGTGTTGGGTCACATAGCAGAACAGCTCATGAGACTTTTGTTGTTGAGTTTGTACATTCATATAATGAATTCACTAATCTACCGGTAGATCCAATCAATCATCAAGGCAAATATTAGCAAGTCTTCTTCTCGAATGGACAAAAGAGAAGTGTGTTAGATTTAAACCAAACAACAGGGTTGGACAAAATAAACACCAGGGCAAGGGAAATCCCATGTGAGGCTCCCTCCTTTTCTGTTTTTCTACCCAAAGCCTTCCTTAAAAACGTGACATTTACACCATAGAGTAAATAAAAGAAAAAGTTGGAAACTCTAATTGGAAATAATGTTTCAGGCTCATGAAAAGCACAGTTATAACCAGCTAGCAGGTTTTACCACATACTGAAAAATGATAGAAAGACAAGTTTCTATCGCTTCATCTCAGACTGTCAATGCTAAACTAAACACTAATAGTAAATGTTTTGTAAACCATGCAAACTTTTTTAAAGCTGGTTGTCTTTATGTGGTTGGTGATTTCTAACAAAGCCCATTTTCTATTTCCAGTTGCTGCTGAGTGGTGACGATACATTAAAGGTGACCAGTGCAAAGTGTATTGCAGCTATTCTTCTTCATTCTCCCACTCAGTACAGTGCTCCTTTTATCAAAGCTGACATACCAGGTAAAATGTGAATACTGATACATACAGCAGATACACTTGGGGCTCTACATTCATGCTCAGTGCAAGTCTAGTGGTAAGCGCGGTCTATGCACACAGTTGGGCCGGACCAAGTTTTGGTATTTTTGGCATGCAGACCCGTGCAAGCTGCCGCAGTTTGGTGCACTTTAAAAAAAATGGGCGTTTTGCGCAGTTGTGGATGTGAACGCAGCTGACTTGATTCGTTGGCAATCAAAGTGGCTCCTCTATTTCTGTTTAAAATCCGCGCATGAGAGAGTCCTTGGGCCCTATTTACGTGCCCAGCGCAAATCTAGCGTAACGTGCAGTTCCAACTGTGCGAATTTTCTTTCTTTTGGTATTTTCATAGATGGGCACAGTTAGAAAGGGGCTGTTCCGATGTTTTGGAAGTGAACACAGCCGACTTACTTCCTGGTAGTGGTGGGCGATATGGCAAAAATATCGTATCACGATTTAGAAAAAATAAAATCACGATCATGATTTTAATCATGATTCTTTTTTACATGTTTTTTTTAGACTCATTTGCAAATTTTTGACCATTTTCCTCACGTTAAACAAATAAAACACATTTAAAATGTATATAAAACCCTAAAGGAAAAAAAAAAGACATTTTAAGCCAGCTAAGCTTTCTGAACAGGTTTTAGTTTGAATAGTGCCAATTTTTATCAAAATGTGCAGTGAATGTAAACATAAAAGGTAAAATAACGTAAGCATAAAAACACAGCTCGTAACGCGGGTCTAGTACTTTGAAGAGTCTTTTAAAGCCCTCGTTTTCCACTGTTGTAATGGGAATCATGTCTTCAGCAAGGTAATAAGTCACTGCCTCAGTTACTTCTTTACACTGCTTGCTTGTTTTTTCATATGGAGTGCCCTTGTTGAATGACTGTGTTACCGTGGGTTGCCTTAGCTTGGAGCTAGTGGCTGCCTCTGGCTACCATGTGTCTGATCTCAGTTTGCTTTAGCTGTCGGCGTAGTTTTTTGGGTGCTGTGTCTGTTCCCGCAAGTGATTAAATAGGTTTGTCGTGCTGCCATCTGACGTCAGAACCGAGTTTCTGCAAACTTTGCAAATAACTGGCTTACGCTTTCTCCTCCACCGTATCGACACTGTGGATGTGGAGTTTCTTTTCGGGACCAACTCTGCTTTGTGGTGACTTTCCGCTGTAGCTTTCAGCTACTACAAACAAACAGGGAGGCGGGGAGTGTCACGTACGGTGCACTGTGCGTGCTGTGATTGGTTGGTCGGGTATGCGTCAGCGCCATAGAGCTAAACTGTATAGAATGTGCCCTGAAGACGATTAAACAATCTTTCAGATTTATGAGATCGTCAACACGTTAAAGTCCTTAACGATCTAATATCGTTATATTGCCCACCCCTACTTCCTGGCAAATGAAAGCGGCGCCATTCATTCCGTTTAAATTTGCCATCTTCAAATATAGAGCCCTTAGTGTTTAATTAATTATTATATCTCTGAGTATTATATCCATCTGTCTGAATCTCTCCCGCTCTCTCTCTCTCTCTCTCTCTCTCTGTCTCTCTCACTCACCTTAAAGAGTTTCTGTTTGACCGGATGGCTGATACAAGTAGTGAGGTGTTGCTGTGGTCTGTCTACAGCTGTTTGGTGTTATTGATTGAAGACCCACTATTCTTCTCTCAGTGCCACTCAGTTTATGGTGAGGGAGCTTGCCATCATACAGTTTTCTTTTTCTGTATTTGCATTGAAGTGGTGGTGAATTAATTGAAAATTGTTGAAACTTCCAACAATATACAAACCTATAATATATAAAGAAATGTATAGGTACACCTGTGATCAAATCCCTATAAGGACTAAAATGGAAGAAAATCTCTTGGCATTGAAAGTTGAGAATATTTAAATCAGACCATGATGTTGGATAAAAAGGCCTGGCTTGCAGTCACCATTTGCCCAGTGCCAACCACTCAGGTTTTTCAACAGTGAACTCATCGAACCTTGCTTGTTTGTTTTCAGCTTTGCCCAAAATGTCTTGGTAAGACAAAGAATTAAAAAAAGAAGAAAGTCATCTTCCACAAATCTGAATAATGATTGACTATTGATTTAATTGAATGAATGAATGATTTATTTGAACATGCAACATAGACAATAATTTTATATTATATTATATTATATTTTATAATAATTACAATAACAATGAAAATAAAATATGAAAAATAGAAATAACAACAACAATCAAAACTTTCCAAAGCACTCACCTAACAAATTGATTTAATAAAATTGTCAAGGCAGGTATCAGATTCACTTTAGTCTTGTACAAGTCAATTGGAATGTTATAACGCTGCCATTGTTTGGTGGGTGTCAAAAATGTTTTTACAATAATATGTTATACTAGTCTAAATATGATATTATATTAACAGTCTGAGAATGGTAACGACCAATCACGGCTCAGCTTCAGAAAACAGGTAAGCAGTGATAGGTTGTTACCTGAGCCCTGAGCAACTGTGATGCCATTTTCACTCAACAGCAAGTGGCAAAATTGCCGCCCCCTGAGATGGATAAAAACGGGTGGATTTTGCTGCTTAACTCATATTCCACAAACGCAATATTAATCAAAATACCTTGTTTATTCTAGTCGGCTGCATGGAACATATTAAAAATGAAAGAAGGTTGACCATAAATCAGGCAATCACTATGGCTTGGGATGCCCGCGCATTGAATAACACCATACAAATGTGTTTTGACAAGATTTGCACGCCTGATCATAACCCATACATGATCTGTATGTCCTGTGCATGGCTAAGTCATTTTGTGATGCATTATGTACATGCTGTTGTGTGTGTGTGTGTGTGTGCTAGGTATTGAATCTCTGGTGCGCAGTCTGAAGCAGGCAGTGCAGCTGACCAACGTGGATGTGCTGAAGCAAGGGCTTTTCCTCCTCACTAAGATATTGGAAAGGTGGGACTGCTCAATAACAAAAACTGTTTTAAAATGACAGCACTACACTCATAAGGTTTTTCTAAAGTAAAATCCCAGGAGGATAGACACGGTGCCAACTTAAATAGTGTATAATGGATTGAGATGAAATTGCTGAGTTCATCTCACAGTCTGGTGCATAAATATTTGGACATTGACACAAGTTGAGTAAGTGGCGCGTTTGAAGCGTGTCCACAGCGGGTTTGAATAGTCAGTTAGCCAGCTAATTGTCTTTAAATAAACCTCCTCCGTTAGCATCTCTCCCGCGGGGGCATCATGCACGTTTTTTTTGTTGTTGTTGGGGCGCGGGGGGCAGAACGGGGCGGGGGCCGACAATGTTTATGACTATGGCCGGGGGCTCGCGGCCGAAAGGGTACCCAGGTCAAGGGTGGAAGCTCGCGGCCGGATGGGCAAAAAAGGGTCAAGTGCCCAGCTCTGTCAGATTGTCACTCTTCAATACTTTATTGCAAATCCTTTGCAATCAAGGACAGCCTAAAGGCTTGAACCCACCATACGCTTGGTTTCGTCTTTAGTTATGCTCTGCGAGGACACTGCTGCAGCTGGCTTCAGTTCCTGCTTGTTCTTTGGGCATTTTCCTCTCAGTTTTTATGATTATAAATATTCAATGTTAGAGCTGGGCATTTTACTAAAATTTCTCAGTCCGTTTATCACCTTCTTGGGTACCCTTTTGCCGTCCATCTATCTGCCCTTTTGTCGGGCCAGACCAAATAGTAATCGCCTATAGGTCTGTCCCACTATCATTTTAAACGGGCTTCCGTTCACGTTTACGTCGACAAACTTTACCCCTCCGGCCCGCTGACCGGAATGACCGAAGGAAGCTGTCGAAAAGCCTCACCACGGGCAATGGGAAACGGAAGCCTCACCGCGGCAATAGATGAAAGACGATTACATAGACGGAAAAAATGCGCGTCCGCCTTTGCTTTGTCCATCTATTTTTTTTTAAGTTTCCCGTCTATCGTTTATCGCCCCAAAAAATGGGCGTCTGTCATCGGCAGTTAGACGCACCAGTCTGTCACATGGGCGGAATTCCAAGCTCTGCTCTATATATGTTTTCCATGAAAATGATGGGATTTTTTTTTTTTAATTGGAAAAAAATATCCACGAATATGTAAAACCACTGATGCTCAACCGCGAGTATGGAGAGGTTGACTCTTTTTTTTCATCTTAACCCAGTTGGCTGTTAATTTTGTTCTCATTTTTTAAATATTATTCATTTTATACTAGTGGTGTCGACCACTTTTAAAAGGTGTGACGACCTTTTAATTATCACTGCAAATGTACTTAATACCGTGTGTGTGTTTGTTAAGTTAATATACTACACAAAAAAAAAAACACATATGTGAGCCATTGTAATCAGACGTGTCTCTGTTCACTCTGCACACACAGCTCTTTTTTTTATTTTTTTTATTTTTTACCAAGTTTAATACAGTTCAATGCAATATCTAGAGATCCGTAGAACACACCAATTAAAGCCGGGCAAAGCAAAATATTGGATATTTAAAACATTTTAACATACAGGAATTCAACCATAAACGAGTCTTCAAAATCATCATCAAAATAATAAAATTGTAACTTGTTCTTGTTGAGAAATAGATAAAAACCTCACTTTTGAAAGGGTGTGTACTCATATATGTTGAACACGGTATGATTCGCACTCGGACGTTTAATTATATCTAAATTAACTGTCTGCTGGCTTGTAAAGTGTCTGTATCTGCAGCAGCCAGTAAAACACTGCCACATTTTTGGAAGATTGACATAATTTTAATTGGATGTTTCCCCGGTCTCAAATTACAGATAGATAACTTAGGAAAAGGTGTCCTTTACATTGTGTGACGCAGTAGACCATAAAGCATAACGCACTCTTAAAGTGCTGAACAAGGAAAAGTATAGTATATGTAATAGGGGCCCATTCACATCAAGGCTGATCACAGTTTTTAGAGCAAAGTCAATCCCTGTGTGTGGTATTAAGCATTATAGTTTAAGGTAAAGCCAGGTTAGAGCACGCACGCGTGCCTGTGTCCATGCATGTGTGCGTGTGTGTACGCAAAGAGTTGAAAGGCAGACCACTATTGTGGCTACAGCGAGACAATAGTTTTGTTGCTGCATAATGTAGCAGTGACAAACGTCAATATTTGGAGTGTCAATAGTAGTCATATTTATTATGTTAGCTATCACTGGGTCTTGTGTAGGTTAAGGAGTGAGAATGGTCATTAAAAAATAACAAACAATAGCACGAGCAAGTTGATGTGATTTTAATTGCCATTTGCAAAAGCTAATCCAATATTAATCAATTGCTTCCATTCAATGTTTTATAACAGAGTTTTTGCTTTTCGATCTGTAAAAAAAAAAAGTGAAATGCTTTGAATCCATGGATCTATGAACAAGGCTTTAATTGATATCAAAATGACTTAAATCAATGTATCAAAAGTCTTAATGTTTTTAACACATGACTAGTAAGATTTTATGATTGTTAATACTCTGAAATCTCAAAATAAACATAATTGACAGAATTTCAATTATGAATCACGATAGCAGAACGGAATTGATGTGATTTTAGATGGGGCTCTTAAGAGCAGGTGGATGTCATTTGTGTACTGTAGCAACTTCGGAAAGCATGGGACACTGGGAACATTGTGATTTTTCTCTTACAATTAATCACAAATGGAATTAGTATTGAATATAACTTGGCTTAACCTGTAGGGATGTGTGTGTGTGTCTGTGTGTTTGTGCACAGGCAGCCCACAAATGTGCACTTATTCCTCAGTCCTCCAGCATTTGTTGCGGTTTCAAAGGCTGTGGTTTGTGGACTTTCCTCTCCCTGCCTGAGAGTAGCCACACAAGCTGCCGGCGCTGCCTCCGTCCTCTTTAGGTACAAACAAGCATGACAGCCACATACATTATATTGCCAAGGACACTTGAATAAAAAAAACAAAAATTGGTCAGTCCAACAAACACACAGCTCAACCTTCATACAACATGTTTACTTGACAGACTTTCACACAATATAGTATGAGCCAGCTCTCTAATGCCGCTTTTCCATTAGCTCCAAACAGCAGCACACCACACCGCACGGCCTCCTTGGCTTTTATATTACGACAGGCGCGGGGCGGGATCAACTGAACTGAGCAAACCTGTGCTGTACAGAGCACACTCACAGTGTGTGGGCTGTGGGGATCTGCCGTAACATATCACGAGCGGTGAGTCTCGGACACTGTAATTGCGGCAATTCAAAATTTGAACTGCCACTGCATGATGTGGCGACCTCGCAAAGTACAGCCAATAAAATGCATAGAAGCTTTCACATATAGATTTAAAATCTACTTCCGGTGTTACGGTTCAACTGGCTTTCAGATTAACGGGCTCTCGATTCCAGATGTGCCGTCAGGGTAATATCAGTCCAGTCATTTTGTGTTTCCTGTCTGCAGATTCGTCACGAGCTACATCGAAATTGTTCAACTGCCTACCTGTTCAATTCTTCAATAAACACGTTAAACAAAATGTCTCGTTTACAACACCCGACTGGCTGCAAGAAATTGTAAACATAGTAACAAATAAAAAATATAAAGGTAGAGATCGGTATTTGAACCTGTCACACGAAGGGAAAAAAAGTAGTAGCACCTATACCCTTGTTCACACGGCAAGATTTTAAAATTGTCGGTCAACTTCCAAACTCTGAGAGACCCCACACGTGATAAGAAAAAAAATCACGCATATAACTGTTTTGAACATATCGTGTATGGTGTGCAGCCATTAGCAGATTAGCTTGTGCCCTCGCTCCGGAATTTATTTAGATCTACATGCACCAACTCTGCATCGGTGTAAGTGTGCCAGCTCGTGGTGTTCTGGCTTCTAGATCTTTTTTTTGAATTTATTATTATTTTTTTTTACTATGTTTAAAATTTCTTGCAGCCAACGGGGAGTTGAAAACAAGACGTTTTGTTTCTTATTGAAGAAGTGAACAGGTATGCCGTTGAACAGTTTCAATGTTGCTTGTGACGAATCTGCAGACAGGAAACACAAAATTACTGGACTGACCTTGCTCTAACGGCCACAGCTGCATCGAGAGCCAGTTAATCTGGAAGTCAGTTTAACCGTAACTCTTGGCGAGGCTCCGCTTTGCAGCTGGATACTTCTCATTCAAGCGAATGGGACCCAGAAAGCTGAAAATGTTTACGTCAAGCTTTAAAATTTCATCCATTTGTACATATGAAATTGTAAAATTGTTCAACGTAAAACACAAAGGGTATTTTATGATTTTGTCGGTGGCCGGTGGGCGGCTCTGTCTCGCTCATGTAAAACCGTGAGATGGGCATGTGCATCGGAGTTCCTTGCTGCATCGCTGTTGGCCAATTAGATGACGGTGATGGCACAGCCGCATTCAGCCGGTGTTTTAGAACCACCTCAGAGATGGTTCCATTGTAACGTCTAATGGAAAAGCGTCCACTCGGGGCCAAGCAAGGCTGTCTCGGTGTGGAACCGGGCTAATGGAAAAGCTCCATAAGGGCTATATTCCCCTGTGTGTCCAAGTCAGTCAAGGCAGTTGTTTGCTTTTCTGGGTCTGCATATTCTCCCGTCCACTCAAATCTGTCGTTTACGCCACATTCGTGTCAAGTATGAACTCTGGGTGGAGCACCCCTAAAATCTCTCTCTGGCGCTGCATGTATGCTGCAGGGCATGCTGTTTTGAAGCGCCTTTCCTCTGCTGCACTCCAGAGGCTGTTGTACAGTGGGTACGGAAAGTATTCAGACCTCTTGACATTTTTCACTTTGTATTGTTGCGGCCATTTGCTAAAATCAAAAAAGTTCATTTTATTTCTCATTAATGTACAGTTAGCACCCCATCTTCACAGAAAAACAACACAGAAATGTAGACATTGTTGCATATTTATTAAAAAAGAAAAACAGAAATTTTGAAAAAAAATGTGAACTTTTTTTATTTTGGCAAATGGCTGCAATGACACAGAAAGTGAAAAATTTCAAAGGGTCTGAATACTTTCCGTACCCACTGTACATAAATAAAGACAATGGGGGGGCTTTGGGGCTTTTCTCAGCAATTTTTAAGTGAGATAAAAAATAGATTAATAGTCTCATGACTGCACTTATGGTAAATTGAGCGAGTGATTCAAGAAGTGCATATATATATATATATATATATATATATATATATATATATATATATATATATATATATATATATATATATATATATATATATATATTAATATATATATATATATATATATATATGTATATATATATATAAACAAAATATGTAGGAAGTGGCAAAGCTACTGATTTGTTTACGTGATTGTTGTAATCTGCATTTGAGTTTGTCCAGTATAGTGTATCCTTATGTTTACCCCACACCTGTGTGGGTGAATTATGTTGTCGTGGTGAACGCTCACCAAACTGCACATCAAAATGTTTTGTAAGTTTATACCACTAATTGTAGAAGATAAACTGTCTTTCATATGAATTAATGCTTCCTTTGCCTTTACTTCAGTATTATGTAATGCATGACAGATATGATATTGTTTGTTGTGATAAAGATGAATTGATGAAAAATACATTAGAAAAGAAACTTGAAAAATAAAATCACAACTCATATCGCAATCACAATTTTTTGGGAAAAAAAATTCCAATTAGATTATTTTCCATAATCGGTCAGCCCTAGTAGATATGTTCAAAAGTTTTTTTCTTGTTGGTCAGTGGGATACGGCCTTTGGCGTGTTAGACGGAGTGGTGCGCAAGTCACATTTTCGTGTATGAAGATTTCTATATTTTTCAAAAGCTTTACTATGATGTTCACAAGTCTCAGGAAAACTGTGCTCCATGATTTACAGCCACCCTCAGACTTCAATGAGTCATGCTTGCTTGGTGGTTGTGCACAAATTCCCAGTGTAGGTGAGCGTGTCAGAATTCTGGACGGGAGGATGCGTGTCTATGAACAGTGCACAAGCCAGGAGTGTAAAACAAAAAGCTTTAGGCACGAATGGGAGAATATGACCCTAGGTCACTATATCACCACTTTTTAAACACTTATTGTCAACCGTTGGTTAAAACCTCTCCAGATTGAACCACCAGTCCAGACCAGTGCAATACCAGGAGTTACAAGGAATCGTGGGGGTCATCACAAGCAGATTTCCTGAACTTCCTGCCTCTACCAGTCAGCGAAGTAGAGTGAGTTTGCTTTGATATCTATTATAGTCATGTAAAATATTTTTACAAATAAAATATTGTCTAGAAAACATGCATAAAAGGTGAAATTATCGGACTTGATTTTTTTTTCATCCTGTGCTGAGGTCTTTTCAGCAGTCCAGTTACTATTTTCAACAGTTACCCATTGGTCGGCATTTTCACATTCCTCTGACTTGACCTTTTTCCATGCAACATTTTTTTGTCATTGATGAAAGGCTCTCATGTGGCTAGTTAAAACAACCTATAGATGTTTTAAGGTTTACTGTACATTCATTGAGTTGAGGTTACAGGTACAGTTGTTTTAAATGCATAGCTTGTTCACTTGTTTTTTGAATAATAAAAAAGATAGGTGCCTCGATAGAAAACTGGCTACATGAACTTTGTGTCATGATTTACATGTCTAACGCCTGGATTTTGAGTCACATTACACCCTTAGAGTCAGCAAATGGCTGATTGTCAGCTGTTTCAAAAGATGATCTTGAACGAATTATCCTGTAGTGTTTGTCGATGTGTTGTTTTTCTCTTTGCAATCCGCTCTGAAAACGGTCAGTCGATGTTCAGTATTTACGATCAAAAACCCTCGTGTGTTATGAACACAGAGAACGGTCAAGCCATGGACTCTGTGATCGTGACGTGGAATGTAATGAAAGCCAATCAGAAAGCAAACTGAAACAACTGGTTGATTTGAGTGATTGTCAGAGCTGGGCACTTGACCCTTTTTTGCAGGTCCGGCCGCGACCCTCCACCCTTGACCTGGGTACCCTTCCGGCCTCGACCCCACGCACTTATTCATGAAAATGATCACCCCCCCGCCCCCCCAAAAAACAAAACAAAACAAAAAAGTGCATGACTCTGCCGCGGAAGAGATGCTAACGGAAGAGATTTAATTAAAGACCATTAGCTGGCTAATTTACTATTCAAACCCGCTGTGGACACGCTT
Source organism: Filicampus tigris (assembly GCF_054856515.1). Taxonomy (NCBI): domain Eukaryota; kingdom Metazoa; phylum Chordata; class Actinopteri; order Syngnathiformes; family Syngnathidae; genus Filicampus; species Filicampus tigris. The sequence continues at coordinate 15,459,296 of NC_141232.1, read as the reverse complement.
CAAACATGCTCAAACGCGCCACTAGTACTTACCCTGCTGCGTGTGCTTACTTCTATTGCGAGCCCTGGGGTTGGTTTTGTCATATTGTATAATTATTTGGGTCCAACAGATGACAAGTCTACAAGCATTCAACAAGTTATGCGGGACTAGAAAGAAGCCTAGAAAGAAGCCTTTCACCGAGTAGGCTGAAATAAAATTTGGCCGCCTTGCGGCCACGTCACGCGTATGAGGGCCGGACTGAAATCCACTTCCGGCCATGCTTAGTCCAGCCCTTTTTTAAAATTTGTCATCCCCCACCCCTCGCCCCAAAAATGGGCATCCGGCCGGGCCGGAGGGACTGCCCAGCTCTGGTGATTGTATAATGGTCCCCTACATTTTGTTTTTTTGTATTTCTCATCGGATGCTATGGTAGCAGTTTGTATTATGGTCATCTGTGTGTCTCTCACATTTTACCCATCAATTAAGAAGTCAAAAATCTTAATGTGTGTACAAGGCTTTGCTTGACATCTACATTCCACTCCATTCGCACTCATTCTGTATTTGTTCTTTAGTTTTCCCATCATTTTCTATTTTAAAAGGTGAGTCTGAAGAAGTCAGAGCTAAACAGCCTGGAATCTTGGTCGGAAGGATTTCTGCTCCACTCCCTGATTTGTTTTCAGACTGCTTGCAGGTCAGGAAGTCAAATAATTGCTCTGTATTGGTGTATTCTCTCATTTTCATGGTCCTATGCTTTACTTTGGCAGACACAGGTTTTGTTTTGTATTGTTGTTGGTATTTGTGTTTTTTATAGCACATTTTGGCAGAGTACCCAGAATACTAACATTTGAACATCATATGAGGTGTTTATATACTATATTATGTATGCAATTGTAGGATACAGTTTAGTCCAGAAGTATTTGTACATTGAGTTTTTATGATTTTGCCTCTTTACACCACCACAACTGGTTTGTGATAAAACATAAAATGTGAGATTCAGGTGGAGGGGCAGCACGTGGTCGACTAGCACGTCCACCTCACAGTTCAGAGGTTGTGGGTTCGATCCCGGCTCCGGCCTCCCTGTGTGGAGTTTGCATGTTCTCCCCGTGCCTGCGTGGCTTTTCTCCGGGTACTCCGGTTTCCTCCCACATTCCAAAAACATGCATGGTAAGTTGATTGGACACTCTAAATTGCCCCTAGGTGTGATTGTGAGTGCGAATGTTTGTCTCTGTGTGCCCTGCGATTGGCTGGCAACCAATTCAGGGTGTCCCCCGCCTGCTGCCCGAAGACAGCTGGGATAGGCTCCAGCACGCACCGCGACCCTTGTGAGGATAAGCAGTATCGATAATGGATGGATGGATTCAGGTGGAGACTTTCCACTTTCATTTAAGAGGTTTATAGAATTGATCATTTAGTACCATTGTAAATTTCATTTGCATAATTTTTAATGATCATAATTTATCACCATCCTTTATTTACTGAAGACAAAATTGAAGGAAGGAATACATCCGTGATCCCTAAACTTTCATTCATTCATTATCCCTACCACTTATCCTCACAAGAGTCGCGGGCGTGCTGGAGCCTATCCCAGCTGTCTTCGGGCAGTAGGCGGGGGACACCCTGAATTGGTTGCCAGCCAATGAAGAAGTGGGACGTTGAGAGGACTGAGGAGAGGAGACAAAAATACAAGGAAATGCGACATAGTTGGCAAATGCCAAACAAGAGTCATATGATGACATGTATGCCTGGTGAACAGCAAATAAGGAGAGTAAGCTCTTTCTAGGTTGGCCAGACAGAGAGATAGTAATGGGAAGGATGTGCAGCTGCTTTGGGTGATTAAGGATAGAGATGGAAATGTGTTGACAGGTGCCAGTAGTGTGAAGAATAGATGGAAAGAATACTTTGAGGACTTGATGAATGAGGAAAATGACAGAGATGCAAGTGTCTCGTGTTTGTCATTGATCATGTGGTAGAGGTAGTTGGCTCGCTTTGGTATGTGTACTGCCAACATGAACTCAGCACTGATCTCTATCGGTAAATGAAGTAGTCTAGAAGTTGTCATCATCAGTTTGATGTCCAATGAGCAGCATTTCTGTCACATGAACACCTGTGCACCATCTGTTGTTGACAAAGATGCACTCTCCACCCTCTATGTTTCTGCCCATGGCAACTGTGCGGTCTCCACGGTGGATGGAGTGGGTCTTAAACTGGATGGCCGAGTCTGGCGTTTTATTATTTATCCAGGTTTCTGTAAAAAAAAATCACAGCACAGTATTCGCTGATATCACATTGGGTTGTAATCTTGCCTCTCAGCTCTTATTGTCGAGCAGACCTCGGCTAGCATGCTTGGAAGTAGTGCTTGCATAGCTCTAGCTTTTGGCCTATCATGTAGGCCACATCTCCTGTCGCGTCTCCATCGCCGACTTAAGTATGTTGGCTGGCGGCTACTTCAATCACTCGGGCCCGGTGCTTGAGCAGCCTGCAGGCTGGGGTTCGTCAGTTCCCGTTGCAGAAAGCTACAGTCAAGGAGGCCAGAGGAAAAGTTTTTGTCGAGAGGACATTGCAAATGTTGTAAATCATACAAACGCAGGTGCTACATTGTGTCTTTTTAAATAGATCTATAGAAAGCCAATGAGAGGCTACCGAGAGAGGAACTGTGGCACTGCAAGAGGAAGGCTGGAGCGGCTGAGAAGTTAGAATAGTACAGGACATGTTTAAGAGCAGCAGAAGAGTGGTGAGGTGTGCTGTAGGTGTGACAGAGGAGTTTAAGATGGAGGTGGGACTGCATCAGGGCCCTTAACGTTAAAAGTCAAATGAAAGGAAGAATAATATCAACCTCTCAATTGAAACTAAAAGTCTAAACTTCGAGTTCAAAAGTTATTCGAAATCCATTGCGGTTATTTCTAAAGGCAAAATCATGAAAATTGTCCAAATATTGCAGGACATAACACTAAGTTACTATGTGTATATATGCTAGATTGGCTGAGGAGTGCGCATCAGATCCTATTCTCAGGGAGAACACGTTTACAGCTCCATCAAAGAAAAGCCATGGACCTGACTCACTCGAGTCTCTATGCCAATGCCTGCTGCGGTGTTGTGACTCTGCCTGGATACCCACCGTTGTTGTGAGTGTTGGCCACAGACACACTCGCATAATGCAAACATCTGTTTAATCATCTTCTCTTCCAAACTGCATCACAAACACTAATAAATCTTGTCAAATTATTTTCAGTTGTGAAAGGTTTTCATTTTAGTGTGTGTGTGTGTGTTGTGTGTGTAGAGGATGTGTGAATATGTACCAAACCCTCAGATATTGGAGGTCTTCTACTCAATCTTGTCCTCCCTATTCACCCTTCTTCCATCTGTCATGCCAGCCTTTGCAAATAAGATGGGTAAGTGAAATTTGAGAGATTTAATTTATTTCAATGTGCCTACATTCTTGATTTCAGAATGACTGTGTGTTGTAGGTCACTAACCTATTAGTCAACTTGGCTACTAGTGTGTCAAACATCCAATGTCCACAGACTAATCCTTACTAATCCATGAAGATCCAGTTATTACAGTATCCTCTTGTGGTCAAGACAATAACTCTATGACCTGAACGATTTTTATGATGATTAGGACAGCAGGTGGCTAATGGGGCAGGCTTTAAATTGTTTTACCGTGTTGTAGATTGGTAGAGAAATTGAGTTGGGGTTATTTTAGAGGTTATCTGGAAGTTAAGAATACTGGAGGTGAAAAGAGTGTCAGATTGAGTGATGAGGCTAAATGTTGAAATCAAACGTTTATGGTTAATGTAATTAATGGTTATTAATATGTGCTAAAGGTAGGATATGAACTAGAAGAGGAAGTCAAATTCTCTAAGGAGCTAGATAAAGTCGTTCAGAGCATCTCGGGCGCAGAGGGAGTCATGCTTGTTGCATTCAGATTTGAATGGACATATTGGTGAAGAAAACGAGAGATAAAGAAGTGATGGTATCCAGTAAGGGAACTTAGAGGGACAGATGGTTTGGACTTTCCAAAAGGATGGCGATGGCTCTAATGAACACTTTCTTCCAGAAGAGGCAGTAACATAGATTGACCTACAAGAGCAGAGGTAGACGCACACAGGTGGTTTACATATAGTACAGATGATGTAATTTGAGGAAGATTAGTGGTTCTAATGTCGTGGTAGGGGAGAGTGTAGCTAGAGAGCATAGAATGGTAGTGTGTGTATTACGAGTCCCCAAGCTGTAGTGTGACCGTAGTAGTAATTTATGCACCGTGGACGGTCTCTGAAAATTTGTACACAGAAGGGAGACAATGAACACAGGAGTGCTGCCGTTCACGTCCAGTTTGCTTTTTTTCCCTTTACTTGTTCATTAACAAATATGTAACAGTGTATAATATAAAAGTACATTTGTCACCATTTCACGTCTGCAGAAACACATTCACTTTTACACAGGCAGTTCTTCGTAAATATTACCATAACCTCGTAGGACCACTATGTTACAGGGTAATGACAGGACTACTTCACTGTGATAAGCTTTGCTACATTTAGCTACATAAATCTGGGCTTGACACTTAAGTACACTTTTATCTAGTTTTATCTTGCTCAAATACACTCTTAACATTGTCTAGAGCAGGGGTGTCAAAGTCAAATGGATGGAGGGCCAAATAAAAAATGTTGCGACAAGCCGAGGGCCAGACTGAGTTCATTGAAATCTTTTTAAATGTCCAGATTGGCTCGGATCCCTTGCGCCTGCTGATAATGTCACGCTTTATATTTCTGTAATATATTTCTTTGCCTTATGTTTATCACCCCCCTGGCTGTTGTGTTTTTATGTTTGGAGTTACTAAATAAAAAATAAAATAAAGTACATTACTACTACTTTTGCGAGGCGGCTCATACGCCACTTCCGCTTACGACCCGAGAAGAAGCCGCCTTGTGAAACAAGATCAGTGTCACGTTTGCGTTTCTCCTGCCAAACTGGAAACAATTTTGTGGTTGACTCGGGCTGCAAGATTGTATGAACTGTACATAATGTGAAGTAAAACGGGGAGGATCATATGATTGGTATGATGTCTCCAGCTGACTCTATTTTAGAGTGGCAAGGTATGAATGCAGGTGCTCCTGTCAGAAAACACAGGCCCGTATTCCACTTGACACGTCTATTTATTGTGTTCTGCAACAACACAGACAAAGAATAACTTAGCAACATCATCCAATGCACATCCATTAGTTAACAATATGCCTAAACATTACAATTCACTGTATTACGCAATTAAACAGCCAAACAATACATACAATACACATTCACACGTTTCATCACTAGAATAGTTAGCATACTAGCCGAAATAACTAACTAGTGTTCATCAACGTGACATCACTCACGAGAACATATCTAGGCTATTATGTATAGCAGTTACCTGACACGAACCTAAATGATTAAACTCACCTTTTAATATTTACACTCAACAACAAACGTGGAGAAACACGGGCAATCTGCAACTACTGAGTTTACTAGCTAACCGAGTCGAAGGAGGAAAAAGAAAAGAAACCACGTCTCTCGCTATTAACAATTAGCGCTCGAGGAGCGTTCAATGCCTGCTCACAGTGTGGGACATCTCCGCACTACAAAACTCAATGAATATATCAAATGCCAACAATTACTAATAATAAAACAACGTGAGATTTCTAACATGAAGTATTTCTTAATAAAGCGTGTTTTACTCCGAATAACGTCTCCAGTTGGTGCAAAATGCTGCTGCCCGCCTACTAACTGGCGCTCGGAAGATCGAGCACATAACACCAATTGTGGCCTCCTTTCACTGGCTCCCAGTGCATTTCAGGGTTCAATTTAAGATTCTCCTATTGGTCTTTAAATCATTAAATGGCCTCGCCCCGGCGTACCTCTCCGAGCTCCTCCACTCTTACGCACCTTCCCGCAGCCTCAGGTCTGCGGACCAGGTGCTGCTCGAGGTGCCGAGGACCAAGTGGAGCCTCAGAGGGGATCGAGTCTTTTCTGTCGCTTGTCCTTCCCTCTGGAATGACCTCCCATTGGTTGTTAGGCAACCCCCCTCTCTGTCCATTTTTAAAACCCAGTGGAAGACACATTTCTTATCTTCGGCTTTTGATCAGACCTGAATTTTTTTGGCTCTTTTCCGGTGTCAATTGTATATAGTGTTTGTATATGTGAATTTATTCATGTGATTGAATCACTGTGGCTTCAACTGATGGAACAAGCTCAAAGTCGCAACAACAAGATTCAAAATTTATAGTGCAGTAATTGCTGTCAATGGGTTTGTGTTTTCTTAAAAGCTACTTACTTTTATGAGTGTATGACTGCCCAATGTTTTCTTTTCCGTCTGCCATTTACTTTGTATAATTCTACCTGCCCATCTTCCCACTACCTGCTGTCTCATCCCTCTTCTTTACCTTTTTTTCCCACCAGCATCCTCTGGTTTCTACAAGCTGGCTTTGGAACATAAAGGGATTTTCTGCGTGGGAAACAGGTGCACAGTAACTGGATAACCTGATAATAAACCTCATTGTTATATTTAATGAGTATCTCATATAGTTCATTCTATGAACTGACTGAGAGATTTGTTTCTTTAATGTCTCCTCATTCTGTATTCAAATAAGTAACTCATTTTCCTGCACTCTTTCCAACATTTCCATATTTTAATACTTATTTTCTCTGTCATATTCTTTCAGAAACACACATTTAAATGCGGCTTGCTGTGATTTCCTACAGAAACTCAGTATGTGTTTGCTCTCCCAGTCAGTACCTGCTTCTGGCACCTCCCAGCAGGGTACTCAGATCCAAGCACACAGTAGCACCACACACAGAGTGCAAGCCACCTTGCTGTTTCCTGATTTAGTTTCTGAGTCTGCAATTCTATGTCGAGGTCTGCTTGATCAAAATATGAATGTATATTAACACCAACTGTTCTCCTTTTCACAATCTGTTTCTTGATTGTATTACTTGCTCTGAGCCTCCATTCTGTTTTACTACCACACCCTTCCATTAATCTCCCCTCAATGAGTTTGGGTGATGGGTCGAAATTTCCAGTCATCTACCATAAATTTATCATCTGATAATCAGCAGTACGTTTGCGTCGCTCCATTGGCAACAGACAAGGCAGTGTGCAGTCATCTAAGGCCAACAGCAGCTTGCCCATGATTACCCGCTTCTCCTTTAACAGTTGCCTTCTGCGAAAAAGTGTTTGAAAGGGCTTGTGTTCACTAGCCCAATCAAACACCTTTTGGGATGAACTAGAATAGAGATGATGAACCAGGCACTCTTCCAGCATCAGCAACCTTTGACCACAAAGCACAAAATTGCACCAATCATGATTTTGATGTCAAATTTCAAGACAATCTTGAAAAGTGGAAACTGTTGTCGCTGCAAAAGTGAGAACAACTCCATTTTAATGACTGCATTTACAACGTCGTGATTGCTCCAGTCGGGGTAATGTATCGCTGGTCCAATATTCAATATTTGTTACTCCTTATCCACTATGAACGGCTGTCATTTCTCTATTTTTTTTACCCGGCCTGGTTATTTTCTTAATCACTGAGTGACTACTTGTCCCTCACTTTAGAGGCTTGAGAAACTTTTAAGACATACATAAATGCCCCTAATCATTGTCTGCAATAGTTCATAAATTAAATACTGTGGTACTTTTGTGAGAAAAAAAAAGAAAAGAAAATCTCACTCTCATAGTCCAGGTATGCTGGAGCTTTCATTCCAGCATCTGCTATTCTATTTTGTGTTTCATATTTCAGTGGTCCCCCTTTTTTTCCCAACTCCCTCTGTCAAAAACTTGTTCTCTTAATTTTTAAATGCATATGTGCATTACCCAAAACTCAATAACGGAAGGAACGTCAACTTCCATAAACCTTTCCGAAGTTACAACTGTACTGAAATTACATTATACATGTTTTTATTCCCTTACTTAAATTTTAAATGAAGTAAAAAATCAGAACTTTATACAAGAAACATAATGTTGTTGAATAATTCTTCGTGACTTGATTAAAATTCTTTTTTATTTCCACGATTCCCAAACCCAGATGCAGAAGAAATGGAAAATCTTCTACAGTCCAATCTTTCCTCTCTGTGCTGTCGGCTCTCAGACTGGCCGACACTGCTGCGCGAGTCCCCAGGGCTCCAACTGTGTGATTATAAAGGCCCAAGAGCCACTCAATACTGTCTGCTGATAATACTACACCTCGCCCTGCAACAGGGAGACAGGTACACACAGATTTGAAACAATCATCTGGCACTGTGCATCCGCATAGAGTGTAATTGAGATGTTGATACATGGGAAAAAAAAAAAGTAAAATAAGGTCTTAAGTGGGGTGAAAGAAAAAATATGATTGATGTCATTGGAAGCTAATTAAGCAGTACACAATGGACCACTGATGATTTCTTTCCATTTGTTTTTCCATCCATCCATCCATTATCTATACCGCTTCTCCTCACAAGCGTCGCGGGGCGTGCTGGAGCCTATCCCAGCTGTCTTTGTGCAGTGGGCGGGGGACACCCTAAATTGGTTGCCAGCCAATCGCAGGGTACACAGATACAAACAACCACACTCACAAACACAGCTAGGGGCAATTTAGAGTATCCAATCAACTTACCATGCATGTTTTTGGAATGTGGGAGGAAACCGGAGTACCCGGAGAAAACCCACGCAGGCACGGGGAGAACATGCAAACTCCACACAGGGAGGCCGGGGCCGGGATCGAACCCACAACCCCGCCATTTGTTTTTCAATATTTTAAAATATTTTTTTGGGCCCCCCGCCACCAATTTTCCCCAGTTTTTCATCGCAAATCGAATGTTTCTCAGCGTTTTTTTTTTAAGAATTTGGAGTGTTTATTTATTTGTTTTTTGCCACAATGCATTTTGATGGATGGCAATTATGCACTGATTTTTGTGAAGAGGATATAGTGTAACTAGCAAAGTACAAAAAAAAACAAGACTCATATTTGTCGGTCAGGGTAAAATTGAGAAAGAATAAGGCTGACTGTTTAATCTGCGATAGGGGCAATGTTCCCTCTAAGATGTGCGCATGAGCAATTGCGCACCGCTCTCAGCCTCTCAATGCACACGGTGACGCTGGCACACACATTACATTTCTACACTCCTTCCATTATTTCCACCCCAGTTTAATCTACAAACAAGAACCACCCCATTCCCACCTCCCTAACAGTTTCAGTAGTGTGTGTAATGGGACATGTTTCCCATTAGTAATGAGTGGACAATGTGGCACCATATTTATATAAATTGAATTGAGACTTAATTATGCTTAAAATGTGATAAAGTAAAAGGAACAAACTAGGGCTGATTTCATTTGTGTCACACATTGCTTCTCAATGATATGTTCTATTTTGATATATAGCTGGTTTGATTTTTTTGTTTGGTTGTTGTTGTAGCGTGCCTACACCAAGTAATTGGTTATGGTCTCAGGTTTTGGACAGTTGTGATGCTGGTTTGGTGGCAGCCGTGTGCATGTCTGATGTTGCTCACCCTGGTCCAAGGAATGCTCAGGGAATTTGTGTCAATGCTCAGATGCATGGAAAATTAGAGGGAACATTGGATAGGAGTATGCATTATGTACTACTCTGTTCAATTTAGTATATCATCGCTGTCCTGTGAAAAAACACTTGTCCAATTTGGGATTTTTTTTTTATTTTCACGATATTGTGATGTCTGTAATGCGGGAACATGATTCACGTAAAAATAAGACAAAAAGTGTTTTTCACTGGACAGTGACGATTTTCACACCAAATGTATCTGCTGCCTTAAATTTGACTTTTAGTTGCAATTGTTCTGTCTGCATGTATCTGTAAATGTCTTGTCTCTTATGTTTGTGTTGCCTGTATGCACTAGGCTCCTCCCAGACCAGACCGTCTTTTCCAGTGTAGTGTGGCTCTTGCGTTCAGTGCAGGAGGAAGGCAGCAGCACTCTCCCAACCTTGGTCCTGCGGTCTTCTCTTTACCTGCTAGCAGTTACTCAGGATGGGAGCACCACACTTGATGGGGTAACTCAGTTTACATAACGCACCATATCACATTTTATTTGTATTTATTTATTTTACAGAAGTTACTTTTTAATTTTGTATTATGCAGTTTGTGCTTATCTGGTGTGGTAGCAAAGCACAAACCCCAGCACTCCGATGTTTCCCCTTTCCTCGCCAACCTATTCAAGGCTCCTTTGGACTGTATCAACAAGGCACTCTCCTCCTGTCCAAGTTTCTCATCGCTTTACATCCACCATCCTGCCGTCCTCCACTTCATTTGTGGCCATGCGCTGCTTAAAGAAAAATTCGGGACCCTGGTCTTGGAACTTTGGTTGACCAAACAAGCGCAGTCCACAGATCCAGAGCTGACTGTGGTGAAAAACATTTGGTTTATTCCCCCCTATTATATTATAATATGTTGTTTTTTTGTATTTCTCGCAAATTAGTTACAGTCTAGCTTCTTAGACTCATCAAAGTGGTGTATTTTTGTGTGTGTAGACAGACAGGCATGTTAAGGAGAAGGGATGTGCTGGGGAGGGGGAAGAACAGAAGCCCCCCACAGAGATTGTGGCGCTTCTGTCTGTGTTGAAGAAGTACCCGTCTGTCATCCTGATCCTACTGGTGAGATAAAGATACACATGGACTTCAGACATATTGTGGAAATAGGAGTTCGCCATACCACAGAAGGAGGATTGGTGGCTTTTTAAAATAGAAAAACATGCAGTTTCACATCTCAGCGAACTGGTGTTGTCATGAATGTCATTTTGTCACTGTACACGCATGCCACTGTGCTCTAAAACCCACTTGTGTGTCTAAAAGCAGTTGAGATGCTATTCACTCATTAGATCTGACTGATCAAGGTCAGTCAACACTTGTGTTGAGTTCACCTTTAACCCGTAGCAGTTGGTTTGAATTGCCAAAGTCAAGGACAGATGAAGTTCCATATTCTTTTCCAAATCTCCTGTTTTCTTTTTGACTGTCTTACCCTAAAGGACATAGTTTGCACCAGGGAGGCCTCACTTGCAGAGCGGGCAATGTCAGTTCTGATGGTTCTATTGGATGGTCAAAGTGACTTTGAGGCAGACCTGTGTACCAGTCTAAAACCTGCCCTGCTCCAGGCGTTGCAGAAACTCAGTGTTGAGAATACGGGCCGTGTACAAGGACAGAAACTTAATGAAGAAGGTAGGCAACAGAGGGTCACATTTAGTCTAGGTGCAGTAAAGTTTCCAGACTGCCAGTGCAGAGATTGTGTTTTTTATTAAGTTTATCACATGATTGTATATGACTAACCGCATAGTGTCATAACCAATACCAATGAATCATTATCATATATAGCTGCATTGTTGAAAATATTCTGAAAAGTTTAATTTATCATTCGATTTAAACCGCCTTCACTTTCAAATGTACTACCCATTGTAACATATTAAATAAGCAGCAGACTACTGAATGATTCATGTTGAGAAAAGTGAATATGCTCAAAGGTAGTAACACCTTATTGCCGCACTTAAAGACAGTCAGTTCTGCTGCCAAAATGGTAAAGTGTCAAAAATGCAAAATGGTGCCACAATAAAGATTGCCTTCCACAGTTTTTTTTCTATTTCTTTAGTAGTCCGTTTAGGCGTCAAACTAGTTGGGCTTCAGATTGGCCCGAGTTGGCCACATCATAGTTCAAGTACAAATCATATTCTTCATCTTTATTATTATTATTATTATTAATTTATTATTAAATTGCATGCCAAGATGATTTTTTTGTAACTTTACAACAACAATACCATGCTTTCATATTATGTAAAAAATAGTATAGCGTTTCTGCAGTTACTGCATCACTGTATTGTATATCTTGTTTCTGTTGCAGTTAACTCTCTCCCTCTTGTGCTAAGGCTGCTTTGTGTAACACATATCAGCATTCCACCTTCCCTACCCAGCAGCAAGATGGACGAAGTGCACTTCAAGCTGCTTTACCATGGTGAAGTCAAAACATTGTCAAGATATTTTGGGGCAAAATGCAGTGCAGCTTGAATGTTTTTGCTAACCCAATACATTGTACGTCTATCTATGAGCCACAACGCAGGCTTTGGGAATGATTGATCTTGATCCGATGACATATTTAGCTCAGAACATTTGTAATTCATCTGCATGTTGTGCTACTGACTGACTGACTTATCCTCCCTGCATTCACCTGTATTTCTTCAAGAGCGGCATCTTTACTAATGTTCAAGATCGTGAACATTAAGGCTCACTGTAATGATGACGCTTATTAAACCTTTGGATAAATGCATCTTGATGTTCACATGTGAATAATTATAGTCGTACTCTACTTGGCTTGAAGCCATGCATGCATTTGTGGAGCCTTATCCCGTGTTACATTTTCCAGCTTGTCATTTTTAAATTACCTCAGTCTTTTACTAAGCACAGTTCTGCATGAATGAGGTCATCACATCATAGCCTCCAGTTGATGTATTTTAACTAATGTCTGTGAGCACTGCACAAGGAGATCAAAACCCGCAAGCCTGATTTACCATGTACTCTATGTGTGTGTAAGTGAGTAATATTGCAGGTAAGCTGCATCAATCCAATACAGAGAGTCTGCTGCCTGCCCTTAGCTACCTGTACTGCTGTCTGAGTCTCTCTCCTGCACACTGCGCTGACAGAGGTTTGACACGCTCCCTTTCTCCAATTTATGTATGTGTTTTCCAAAAACTTCCAATTCCGCCTCTAACTCTGGATGTACTTGGTGTATTTTGACAGAAATGATTGGTTTAAGTATTGCGAAAGATATATAAATACCATTTGACACTGGCTGTTCATGAGTGAATATTACCACATGGAGACAAACCCATTGCCATGGAGACAAACCCATTTCATGCACCAAAAAGTTTAGCTTTATTTTGAATTTCTTTTCTTCTTTTTTTTCTATTAAGGAGATGTTAGAAATGTACATTCGCCAAGCAATGTTCATGCAAACAGCAAAATACCAGAGGTGGGCGCGTGAGTAAATTTTGACGGTCGGTCATTCGCCATCATTGGCAGTCTGACATTATTTCAAGCTGAACAAAAACTTTGTTACAGCTGTAGCTGTTGTGAAATGTGCTATATAGATACAATTGTATTGTATTGATGTCCACAATTGTTTTATTGCTCGTCCATTATGGAACACTGTGAGAACTAAACATATTCCATAGTATTTACAATCAATATTTACAATAATCTCTTTGACTCAAATGATCCATAAATAAACAAAATATAACATCGAAGATAATAAAAGTCCATCACACGACATAATGCTCTCATCCCTCTCCCCAGCGAACCCTCTCAGTCTAACTGATGCACATCCGGCATACGTGACCCAAACCGGAAGTAATTGTTTACAGAATATCCTCAAAATAAATCATTTCTCCAAGATTTAATACAATACAATTTTATTTATATAGCGCATTTCATAACAGCTAGTGCTGTAACAAAGCACTTTGCAAACAATACAATAAGTGGAACAAAAACAATAAAAGGCTGTGATACATGTATCAATAAATATAGACATAAATAATATATAAATATAAATAAGATATAAATAATGGAGCCAATAAATTGACATTAAACACTATATACAATTGACACTGGAAAAGAGCCGAAAATTTCAGGTCTGATCAAAAGCCCGAGAAAAGAAAAGGTTTTAAAAATTTGAGCCAGTGAAGGGAGGCCAGAATTAGTGTTATGTGCTCCATCCTCCGAGCTCCAGTTAGTAGGCGGGCAGCAGAATTTTGGACCAACTGGAGACGTTTGAGGGAGGACTGGCTGACTCAGAAATAAAGTGCATTGCAGTAAGCTAGCCGAGATGTAACAAAGGCATGGATGACTGTTTCTAAGTTCTGATGGGAAAGGAAGGGCTTTACCTTAGCCAGCTGTCTAAGGTGAAAGAAGCTCGACTTTACAACAGCGCTGATTTGCTGGTCCAATTTAAGATAATTCTGACACATTTTCATGATGACAGAGTAATTCTGATGATAACACCCAAAGACACTTTATATCTTTATTTTACTTACACATTGGACAGTTATGTACACTTACTTGTTATATTGACTCTTGCAGCTGCTAAGACATTTTTTTTTCGGGTCAAATCACTACACCAGTGTAAAGTCACTCGTATCTATTGTAAGGAACGTCTGTAAAACGAAGCTAAACAATCAGACATGATTATGAATTTGTCCTCATCGGCTGTATCATTATACTCATTTTTAAGATATACTGTACAGACATTCACACGATATGGACAAAAAACACAGGATATTTCACCACCACAATGTTAGTTAGTCCCGCTTTGCAGCTCCTGTATAACAATTTTCACTCTTGCGGGAAGACTTTCAACATGCTTTTTTGGCTTGTGTCTGTGAGACTTTTGGGCATCATCATCATCATCATCAAAGGTAACTGATTTTAGATATATGGTCCTTGCATTTTACACGGTTATAGGCTGGGGGCACAGTCATGCAGGATCAAAAATAGCTTAAATAACCGTCCCCTCAAAGCTTGAAGCACATAATTGCCTTGGTGAAAACAGTCTTACTAAGCTGAACATTTACAATTCAATAGTTTTATCTGAACCCCTGATGGATTAATTAATTAAGCAGTGCTTCACAAAACATAGGTTTATGAATAATGTGCTGTTTATAAAAGTTAATCCCCACCAGGACCAAACAAAATGGGAGTTACCAGGCCAAAGGTTTAACCATTATTAAAATATTAGGATAATTTAATTCAATTCAAATCAAAATCTTAGTATGTTGGTCACAAGTTATGTATAAGCGAGTGGTTTTTTTGTGTATTGGTTTACCAGCTTTGTGTGGGTGTTTAGTTTTGTTCAGTTTTTTGTGTGTGGGGGTGGGTGGGGGGGCGTTGCTGTGTGAGTAAGTCACACACAAAGTGACAGGCCTGTGACGTGCAACCACACACACACATGCTGACAGACGATGTGGCACCTTCCCCTCCCCAGCTGTCTCGATGCTCCTCTCCAACTGTGGAGTGATTGAGCAGCTTCAGACAATCCTCTCCTCATCCTCATCCACTGCGCCATTCGTCTCCTCTTCAACTGCACCTTCCTCAGCCCTGCTGTGCTGCAGTCATCTACTCCTGTCCACCCTCATCACTTTGCAGCGTGAGCACTCCATCCAGGTACTTGTTGTAGCTCCTCTGTGGACTGATCACTGTCAGGCTACAAATTCACAAAGTCAAGGGCAAGACACATAAATGCCACACACGGGACAAAAGAGCCGCAGTTCTAATGACAAAACTGGAAGGCTGCTGTGTTAAACGCGTTTTAGTCTCACCTCTCCGTCACCTCGCAGCCGAGGATAAAACAGACTCTTACGCTTACAATAAGCGTTTGGGCCAAAGCTAGTTACTCCTCTGGTTCACCCCACTTTTTATTGTTTCCTTTGCTCTGTCTCTCTCCCTTCATTTAAGGTTCACAAAAGCCTCAGTTGGAGCCTGGACACTGCTGTGCAGCGAATACTCATTCAGAAAAGGAATACAGACACTCTCTTGCTGGGTAACAAACTCAACATTGTCATTCCTCTAAATACATTATATGACAGCAAAGTGCCAATTTTAAAGACTGCATGGCTCAACCTATTGTCAGTGCCATTTTTGCCACTTCGATTTTTGCTATGGCAATTCAAATGCTCTATACGTTTCTATGTATGCACTGTTCGTGTGTAATTTCACCCTGATACAAAACAATAGGTTAGTGTCATTCCACTGTTATCTATAAAAAAGAGGAAAGTGTAAGTACAAGTGAGATCCAGCCATTCAACCATTTAAGCGAATTATCAGAGCAGAGTGATCATTATGAAAATAGTATATCAAAGTGCCCCCCCCCGCCCTCACTCCCCAGTGAAATGCATCCAATGCTTCCTCACAGACTTTCACTCAATCTCAAGACAAATATTATGATCTAATGACAGAGTGAAAAATGTTGAGTCATTAAAAATAGATCAATTAAATAAATGCATCAATTTAGTGTGTAAAAAAACTAAAACTTTAGGAAATGATTGATGAAAATCTTATGTGGAAATCACAAACTAGCCTAAACAAAAGGAAAAATAGTGAAAGCCATCATGGTATTACATTAAAGTGGAAGTCAACCCAAACATCTTCTTTCAAGAGTATGTTCTATGCAGGCCCACTAGTTGAATCAAGGTATCCTGATAAATATTGCATTTGTGAAATAAGAGTTAATCCACCTGTTTCTTGCCGTCTCTGGGGGCAACCATTTTGTCACCACTGTCAACTGAAAAGGACATCACAACTACTCAGGGCTCAGGTAACGACTAATCACATCTCACCTGTTTTCTGAAGCTGGGCCATGATTGGTCGTTATCTGAGCCCTGAGACACTGTGATGTCATTTTCAGTCGACAGTCGCCCTGCTCTCTGGTCTCCCCAAACAGAGTATTTCTTCCCTTCAACTACTGACGCTCGGGTGCTGACGAGAACCAGAGGGCGGGTGCACATTACACCAGTTTTAAAATCGCTGCATTGGCTCGCCGTGTGTTTCAGGATCGATTTTAAGGTACTCTTATTAGTTTATAAATATCTTAATAGTCTTGAGCCATCTTATTTATCTGATTTGATTTCATCATACCAACCCTCGCGGATCCTGAGGTCCTCTGGTGCCGGCTTTTAATTATTCCTCGGGAGAGGACCAAAAATCATGGCGAGGCTGCATTCAGCCATTTTGGTCCTCAACTTTGGAATAGCCTGTCAGGACGTCAGGTCTGCAGAGATGGTTGATATTTTTAAGGGGAAGCTCAAGACATACCTTTTTAGTTTGGGCTTTAAAAAAAATTTCTTAGTCTCTTACTATTTTGATCCAATCTTATTGTTTTATAGTTCTTAGCTTCTTTTATTGCTTTGTCTTTTTAGCTTTGTTGTCATTTTCCTTTAGCTTCATCTAGGTTTTACCTCCAGTGTTTCCTCAAGGGGGTCCTCCGCGCTGGGAGGTGTGGCTGCCCTCCCTGCGCTATGCTTAGGGGCTGCCCGGGTTGTCGTGGCCCCGGGGTCTCTGAGGTGGTGGTGCTACCCGTGGCCATAGGCTGTCATACCTCTCAGCGTGGACAAGCTTCCCTTGGCTACTCTTTCCTCATATGGTTTCTCTGTGCCCTGCCATGTCTCTTTTTAAGGTTATATGTGTGTGCGTTCGTGTACGTGTGTGTGAGTGCAGGTGTGCTTGTGGATGTCTGTCTTTGTGTATACTGCGAGGGAGGAAGGGAAGGTGGGAGCGGGTTCTCTTTTTATGCTGTATTTTGACATTTTTAATGTACAGCACTTTGAGTTGCAGCTTGTGTGTGAAAAGTGCTATATAAATAAAATTTGATTTTAATTTGATTTGATTTGATAGAAGTGACAAAATTGCCACCCCCAAAGATGGCTAAATGTGGGTGGATTTTTCTGCTTAACTCATATTCCACAAACGCAATATTAATCAGAACGCCTTAACTCAACTAGTGGGCCTGCACAGAACATATTCTGTAAAAAAATATGTTTGGGTTGACTTCCACTTTAAGTAAAATTTACACTTAAACAATTGTTAACATTGCATTGTTAACGTTATACAGCATAATGATTGCTATGTATTTAACATACTTAGTAGAAATCAGGGGATCAGCATGCAAGGCTTATACAGAACCTATACCGATAATTGTTTTACAAAAAGAGCTTTGAAAATCATCACTAGCCAGTCGCCACAGAGATCCCACTAAATTATTATTTATGAAATATAAGGTATTGGGATTCCATGATTTAGTTGATTTTAAATTAATACAAACAATTTACGGCGGCACGGTGGTCAACTGGTTAGCACGTCTGCCTCACAGTTCAGAGGTCATGGGTTCGATCCCGGCCCCGGCCTCCCTGTGTGGAGTTTGCATGTTCTCCCTGTGCCTGCTTGGGTCTTCTCCGGGTACTCCGGTTTCCTCACACATTCCAAAAACATGCATGGTAAGTTGATTGGACACTCTAAATTGCCCCTAGGTGTGATTGTGAGTGTGGATGTTTGTCTCTGTGTGCCCTGCGATTGGCTGGCAACCAATTCAGGGTGTCCCCCGCCTACTGCCCAATGACAGCTGGGATAGGCTCCAGCACGCCCCGCGACCCTTGTGAGGATAAGTGGTATCGATAATGGATGGGTGGATGGATGGACAAACAATTTACAAGGTTAATAAAAATCTCTTTCCATTAAATGTTCAAAAATATATGCAAAAGCAATGAGCAATTACAATTTGAAGGGACTGAAGTCTTTAAAATAAGATTTAGAACAAAAGTGATGGAAATGAAGAAAATAATGATAGGTGTAGAATTATGAAACAACCTCAACAGAGAAACACAAGAGTCGCAATCAATCATGGATTTGAAAAGCTGTTTAAATCAAAGATATTAAATACCTGTGAAATTATAAATTAAGATGGTTGTCTGCGACAAAGGTTGAACATATTTTAGAAGATTGTGGCATATGTGCGTAGAGATGCTAAAGGGAAAATTAACATGTGAAATTAATTTCCTGTAAAAAGTGGCAGAAAATAAAAGATGTATTCTCTCTGCTCCTTTTCATTCTTTTTTTTTTTGTTTTCATGTAATCAGATCTGCCTTTTTTATGCAATCAAATAAGATTCAATGAATAATAACAGAATTGCTCGCTACTTTCACAATCATTAACTCTCCCAGATGTCCATGAACAAGCACTCAATCATTTTGTGTTGGACTATTTTTCAGTTTTTCATTCATGCTCATTTATTTGCCTTGTCCTCATCCTTTTAGAAGTATTATTTAGCTCTCACACTCCTGTGATATTTGTATTGAATATAACATTTTTAGCGGTAGGAAAGCACGGTGCATGAGTGGTGAGAAAGTCTGCCTCACAGTGTAGAGGAGCCTGCATTTGAATTTCGGATCAGGTCCTGCTATGTCCACGGGCTTTTTGTCGGTTTTCTCTAAATCCTCCAACTTCCTCCCAGATTCCCAAAACATGCATGTTACATAAATCACTAACTCTGAATTTTAGTCAGCTGGGATAGGGTCTAGCCTACCCACAACCCGAAAGAAGACAAGCCTTATAGAAAATGGATGGATTGATTTATAGATACTAATATTGGTCGTGTGTTGGCGGAAAAATGCATGAGTACAGACTCAAACGTAAGTTGCAACATTTTGAAATCCCATCCCTTTGTAATGTTTTTGCCCCCATTCATCTACATATTTGCCTTTTGCTATTTTTTTGTCTTCCCAGTCAGCTACTTGAGGTTGCTGCAGGCCTTACTCAATGTTGACTTGACCTCCGCATTGGTGCATGTGACCACTGGTCCAGGCTTGGTTGGTCAAACACCCCTGGAACTTGAAGATGGCGCATTATTCCCGCTCGGCTCCAGAGGGGCTCAGTGCCTCTTAATTGCTCTCAGCGGGCTTATTTTACAGGTTGTATGACCTTGGTGGGAGATTGGGCCTTCAGTATAATTTGTATGATGCCTGTGTACTTTACTGTTTATATTTTTAGTATATCACAGCTTGTAAATCTTTCAGTCCCTCTCAAATCTCTGGCTTTCTTGTTCCCTCTTCTGCGTTTAGCCAGATGTTACTAACTGAGAACGAAAAGACAGATAAAGAGGAGTATAGTGCAACGTTTACTTAAGTCTGCAGTGCTGTTTTGTCCTTTGTTACCTGCTCTGTCTAAAATCTTGATAATTTCTTGAGAAATTATTGAATGTTTTAGCCTTGTTACAGCAGTAGTAAAAAGACAGTTGTGGAAGAACCGTAACATCCTGGAGACATAGCAGAGACACCTCTGGGTGTGTTTAGCACTATAGACTCATTTCCAATGAAATTGTGAATGCGGACTTGGTGTTCTGCTGAATCACACAATAACCCCAATTTTCCCGCATTTCTAGATTACCACATTGCGCGATTCTTGTATAGAGTGACTTGAAGAATTGTGATCCTATGAAGCAAACCATTTTCAAGTTTAAAGAAAATATATATACATAAGATTATTACATAAAAGAATACATATGTTGAAGAAACAACATTATATTTTGGAGCTGGACTTTTATCTTGAACTCAAATATATACAGCATACATACAACATTACAAACTATCTTGGAATCAATTGCAGACCTGTGTTCCACACCAGTGGGTCATCCTATTAAAAAAAATCTCGCTATTTTGTGTCATGTTCCCGTGATGTTGAAGTTTGGTGGAAGAAAAGCAAACAGAGCACTTCTCCTTCTGTTCAATTTCTCCTCTTTCATTTGTCCGATGTTTTACCTCTACCCTCTTCCCCTCTTGCATTCTTATCCCTTCCTACTCTAGCTCCTAACTACTTTCTTGTCCTCTCCACTTCAAGACTCTTTCATTTTTCTGTCTGGCCTACTTGAGTATTTTGGGAGAGAACTGCCACATCAGGAAATACATTTATTATTAAATCCTCATCTTGGCTTTCTGTTTGGTCTTCCGTTAACCTTTTGTTTCTGATTGTATCGTATTTGTATGATGAGAATATATTTAAATATATTCATGTTTTTCTCAAGCTTCAAGATAAGCTTTTTTTGATAATACACATTAAGTCACACGGCCTTTTAATGATATAATGTCATTCTTCTTCTCCCGAGTATAACGACGTCTCTACTTGTCATCTTCAGAAGAATGAGCTGCTGCTGAGAGCCACAGTCAACTGCCTAAGTTCCGTGCTTGGCTTCCTTCAGAGGAAGAGTCCTCAGACAGGTACCATTTGTATTCATAAAAAACATTTTCATGTCAGTTCTGCCCTTTCAGTATATTGTACTGCTGCCTCCCTATTTAGTCTCCCCCCAGATAGTAGACTTCTATTTTTGCAGTCAGAGAGACATCCCGCATAGATTCCTTTTCAAACCATTGGGAAAGACAAGACAGCCTTAATGTTAGCTGCCTTCATCAAGGTGCTGGGGTTTACAGTGCAGAGTATTCTTCTTCTGTTGTAGCTCTATAATCAAAGCTGATAACAGCAGGTACACAGAAATCAACACAAAATAAACTAAATGGGAAAAAACAACAGCAGAATGGCTCTCTGTAAACATCAAGGTGTTTAAAAAAGCACTTTGTTTGTCCATAAGTTCCCTAGTTAGTAGGGTACTTTGTGCTTTTTATGTTATGCACAGCCGGGTAGTGACTTTTTTTTTTTTCTCAATTTGTAAGGGCATGGACTATGAGGGCAATAGCTGCCAAACATCAGTATTTAACGGTTTCCTTCTTTGTCCACACACTACTGCTCCACAAGGTTTCATAGAGTCAAAGGGCTGGTCTTAAACTTGTCAGTTCATTGTAGCGGTATGTTGGAAACTAGAAGAAGGGTAAGGGCAGGTGGAACTGTGTCATTGTAATGCTGGGGTAGAGGTGAGATGCCATTCTATCATAAAAACGTAATGGGTTTGTCACCACATCATAATGTTTAAAGGCCAAAAAAAGATGTCAAAACTTTCTGTTATTTTAAATTTGCATATCTTTGTTTTCAGCTGCTTTTTAACTTAAAACAATGTGTTAAAAAAACATTGCATCTATTCGTTTATGTGGTCTTTCCACTCTCACGAGAGTGTAAATTTGCAAGAATATGGCATGTATTGGCCAGTTCCATCTTATTATGCAGCTTTATTTGTTCAAGAAAACCAATATTCAGCAAAAACAAGCTACATATTGTTGCTGTCTGATGGAAACCTTGTATCTCTAAAATCACCATTTTTCCAGAATATAAAAAAAAAAAGAAAAAAACATTGTGCTTGAGTTACCAAGCACCACATTGATTGCACGGTGAGATGACCTTCACAAGCAACAACTCAGCCAGCCACTCGCACCTCACTAGTCCCTCAAACTATACCTCTCGTCGTTTGCGCTTTGCTCATAATAATACAATGAGTGCAGTGAGTAATATTCGCATCCAACTCTAAAAATCATTGTTTCTTACAATTCTTGCCATCTGAGGTTGCATTTAACAATACCTCTGAAGCATTTAGTTGGAAATCTATGAGCATACAGAGGTTGCCACTTTCAACCAACCATGTGCTGCCAAAGATTGTATTTCTACCTTTCATTTTAGTTTGGAAAAGACGTCATTGGTTTTGATCACATCGTCATGTTAGCTCCAGATGGTCATGTCCGAAGCGGCTCCCTTCGAGGCATTTGTGTAATTTACCCATTGCGGTGATGGTCTCTCCCATACGGGCCTCTGTCATTCAGACATTCCTCACGGCTCACCTGCCCATGGCCTTGCTACCTTTTCCCCTCATCCTACCCAAAAAATATCTCCAATTAGGCCACCATCTGTTTGAATTTAATTATTCCATGCGGCTATAGGTTGTGTTTTTTTCCTCAACACTGCAGCACGCTTTGGTTGTTATGCATTCAGTGATTGTTTTACATATATGCCTTATTTACCATTAAGTTATCAAAACATGCCCAACTTTTGCGTGATTTCTGGAGTTATTAGTGCGTATCTGTCTTGTGTGTGTTGTGTTTCAGCCAATTATGAGGTGTGTCAGCCATGGAGTCGATTCCTCCTCTACTGCCTGCGTAGCTCAGGAGAGAGCTTCCTCCTACACCCCGCCATTCTCAGAGTCATCACACTTGTGAGATGTTACACACACCCCACACCTTCAATAGTGCAAATGTGGATCTGTATGTTAAAGCCCGTGTATATGGTCTCATCTATCTGTGTGTTTGTTTCCTGTGTAGCTTATGCAGCATGGCACTCTGGTAGTACAGTGGGAGCCTGACCTGCTCCAGGTGATAGATGCAGTAGAGAAGAAAGGAGTTAAGAAGCTCAGCCAGGAAGCATCACAAGCCCTCAGGCTACTCCTCACACAGGTATCCATATCCATGGAAACACAATACAGTACACATTGATGGACTAATGAGAGACATGCTTAAGAGACCTAACTGACATTGAAGGCCACCATTTGTACTGGAAAGCTGCCCTCTGCAAATGTGCGTCACTAATGGCATGCCCGTGCCATATTTACCATGGCTTGCATGCAGATACCAAGCCCATTTGATATGTAAAACAATACCATCAAATACAAGGGTGTCCTTCATCTTACAGGGCATGAAATATTATGAATACCTATTTCATGCCAATTTCAGTAGCTGCCTGCTGCAGGAAAGGAAGACAACACAATGCTCACTGAAATAACTTGAAACTGATGATACTGGAATTTGCTAAAATGCACATTGGCAAGTCATGAAGGTTGAAGAATGTCCTTGAGACAGATAAGACAAAACCGGAGCTTTTTTTCCAGTCATATCAACTCTGATGAAGACTAAAAAAAAAAACACTTAACTGACTCTAAACTATAGCGGACGCTTCGTTATATTCTGTTTCATCCAGCACATGATGTCGTGAATCTGTGAAATGTACTTTGAAATCTCAAGATTATCAAGGCATTCTTGAGTGAAACGTGTTGCCCAGTGTCCGAATGTTTGGTGTCAGTCACAGGTCATGGTCCTCCAACAGGATAAGGACACAACTAAAAACAAACAAGATTAGCCAAGAACAAAACATTGCACTATTCTGAACAGCCCAGAAATAAATCGTGTTGAGAAACTGTGGAAGGATCCATGCAGTCTTGAGAATGCACCCTTCAAACAGCTGGAGTAGTTTGCTTACCAGTGCTCTCAGGAGTTACAGAAATGGTTTGGTTGCATGGCTGACTGAAAAGCAAGTTCAACAAATTATTAAGAGTCCCATCTTTTTGTTGAGGCTATAATTTCATTATGTAGTTTGAAGAATTACGTTGCTTGATTTTCATTATGTAATTTTCAGTAGCTATTTTAATAACATTCGAATTATTATACTTTTAAGCTATTTCAGTAAACATGTTTTTTTTCTGTCTGATGGATAGGTACAAACACCTGTGTGCTTGTGTAGTTTCCATTAAAAAAGAAAAAACAACAACAAAAAGGACAATAAGACACTGTATCGGTACAATGCCATCAGGGAAAGCCCAAGTTTGTTGCAAGAGTACTTAGTAGAGAAATAACCATCCTCATCAGCTGTTTGCTAGATAATATTTCAGTTTGAGGTGGACTGAGGGCCCGAATGTAAATCAAGTTAAATGTCAAAAACTGACACAAAATGTTGGTAAGTTTGGTTCAGACTGCTTTGCCACATGGGACTACAGAATTTAGTGTAGCTTTCTTTTTTTGACTGACTTACATACACTTGTATGCCATTACTGAGGAAGAACTTTACCCAAAAATGGAGATTTCTGTATCAATTACTACGTAACACACCCAGTTTGTTCATATTTCTAAAACTAATCATTTACGACTTCCACTGTATGTCTTGTGCTAGTGTTTTTTTTCATTGCAAGTGTTTTTTTTCTTTGCACTTCCTGCACTGATAGAGAAAACCCTGAGAGAGATTAATTATTACACTTTAAAAACTAAGCTCTGCAATGTTTCAATAAAATGACCTTGATCTTTTTTTGACCAACCACCCTTATTCTGACGCCATTATTCTACATTTGGTAGTCATACCAGCATCATCACAAAGTTTTCATTATAATCGTTCTTTCTCAATGTTCTCTGAATCATTGACCAATTAACATTACTGCTACAAAGATGTTGCACATGCCAGCATAACTGCTTGGAAGCGCAACCAGAAATGTTTTTAAATTATTGCTGAATAATTGATGAAAGCCACTGTGTTGAACTGTAATCATAGTCAAACGAAAAGCAAAAGGAGTGCAAGCTTCTCACTGTAATTGGTTTATCGACAGTGGAAACCTTTCATTTATTAAATTCTCAAACTTGTATTCGACCCATCACAAATGGAGAGTAATAATATTAATAAAAGTAATACTAGTCAAGGTAATAGCAATGGTCCCCCATAGGAGCCCACATGGATAAGTTTGAGTATAAAACACAGAGTGAAAGCAGTTTTCTTAGTGTTAGGTGTCACTTTCAGGGCATGTCAGAGAATAAATGCTTTATGTATGCCGAGAGTAGCTCAGAATAGGAGGAGTGACAGAATGATGGCCTCTGCCAGTGGAGGAGTGTATGTCTGGTATTCATGAACTACGCTAACGCGAAAGCCTGCCTGCTTATTTGCATGAGACGGTTTGCGCGACGAGTCAGGCTTCAGTGTCACACACGCTTCTCTTGATTTGAATTTTGCTCGGTCGTCCCCTCTACTCCCACCCAATCTCACTCAATCTCACGTGTGCACACACACACAGAGTTGTTGTTGATCTGACCGTGTTTCGTGGTGAGATCTCATTTTGTGAGGAAGTTATCTTCACCTGTCGGCAAACTGGTGTTATAGCAATATTTTACCGCCTGCCCTTGAGTTCATAAGATTACCTGAGTTTGTGAGTGTGTGTCTGTGTGTGTACGTGTGCGCACATGATTTCTACTTTGACCATATAGCACCATAATGTGAATACTCTATCGGAGGTGTTTTGTTTCGAAGGGCCATATACAGAAAAATGGAAGAATGCAATGGCCAAACATTATATATATGGCTGGCGTCCGGCCAAAACCTTGTACCTCCAAAATGGTTCATTTTTTTAATTCATTTTAAACACTTTAGATTGATCAACAATGTATAAAAGTAACACCCATGCGTGTGACTGACCAATAGTATAGATTTTTGAAAAAAATATGAAATCCACCAAAATGAGGTTTTGGCACGGCGTGAAAAAAAACTATATATATATATATATATATATATATATATATATATATATATATATAGGGGCGGCACGGTGGACAACTGGTTAGCACGTCCGCCTCACAGTTCAGAGGTCGTGGGTTCGATCCCGGCTCCCTGTGTGGAGTTTGCATGTTCTCCCCGTGCCTGTGTGGGTTTTCTCCGGGTACTCCGGTTTCCTCCCACATTCCAAAAACATGCATGGTAAGTTGATTGGACTTTCTAAAAAATTGCCCCTAGGTGTGATTGTGAGTGCGGATGTTTGTCTCTGTGTGCCCTGCGATTGGCTGGCAACCAATTCAGGGTGTCCCCCGCCTTCTGCCTGAAGACAGCTGGGATAGCGCTGTTGCATCTTTCTACCCTTAAAGCCAGGAGAGCGTATAAGTCATTTTCGGTTTACTGGTAACCCATTAAGCCTGGGAGCGCATAACCGCATTTCTACCACTAGAGCCGGGAGCGCTGTTGCGTCTTTCTACCTTTCAAACCAGGAGAGCGGATAGGTCACTGTCCTTTTTTAATCCAATTCTCCGTCTCTTAGCCAACTTAATGCATCAGAATATACACGTGACGGTGTCGCGAGACCACGGAGGATGTGGTGGAATTTTTTCGAGCCATAGGTAGGCTAACGGCGGATGCCGTCGATCGCGGGGAGCTCTGATTAAAGTAAGTAACGGCAGTGTTATATAGACGATGCGCACGACCAGTGCAACCAGTCGAACATGATATGATATGGTTTGTAGACAATTACAATATTGACGTCTTTGTAACAGAATCGAGGATGGTAATTACCACTCAAATTTTTTAAAATTAAAATAGTGCTTCTCTTGCACTGACACGTTATTTTTACATCTTCGATTGAAACAGTAAATAATAGTAAATTCTGCCTGTGTGAAAGCCACATGTCTAAACTCTTTCATTCTTTTGGAATTATGTTTCTGTCTGCTACAGGGGCTGAGATATTCATAGATATAATTTTGTAAGTATTGAATTTATGGGAGAACTTCAGGTTTTCAAGGGCAATTCCAAAGGCGCCCTTAGGTTTTGGGGAGCTGTTGAGAAAGGTGCTTTAGGCCTTAATGGGTTAATATTTCATTTTCGGTCTCTTAACCAACGAAATGCATCAGAATAGACGTGACGGTGTCTTGAGTCGTCAGAGGATATCCGGAATTTTTGCGAGCAGTAAAAAAGAGTCGCGGGAGCTCTGAAATGAATAACGGCAGTGATATAGACAACGCGATTGTGGACTTTGAACCAGCAGAACCGGTCAAATATGATATATGGTTAAGATATGTTTGTAGATAATGACAATATTGACGTCTTTGTAACAGAAAAGAGTATGGTAATTACCATTCGATTTTTTTAAATTAAACGTAGTGCTTCTCTTCCACTGACACTTTATTTTTACCTCTTCGATTGAAACAGTAAAGATGAATAAACTCAAGTCTGTGTGAAAGCCAGATGTCTAAGCTCTCAAATTCTTTTGGAATTATGTTTCTCTCTGCTACAGGGGCTGAGATAATTATTTTGTAGGTGTTGAATTTCTGGGAAAACTTCAGGTTTTCAAGGGTAATTCCAAACGCGACCTTAGTTAACAGAGGGCAAGTTACAATTCAGTTTTCTATAAACCAAAAAACATTCCCTGTTATAAAAGTACAAAATAGAATTTTAAAAAATTTAACTAATGAATTGCAAAATTCTACATTTTCCCTGTGTTATACTGCAAGTAGTTTCATGTGATAGTTTTATACTGTTCTATTATTAATTACATAGTTCCATTAGTTTTTCTGTTCAATGTTATTCATATAAGAATGTGTTGCACCCATGACAGGTCTGTTTGCAGGAGGGGCACTCCACCATGTTGTGATTGCAATTAACCCACATTAGAGTCCATCTTTACTGCCATCTGCTGCCTCCATCTTATGAGAGCAGAGTGCTTGGATAGTGGTGCTTATGTGTGTGTAAAACACGTGTGGAAAATGTCTTAACATGCGTTTGAAAATTGGCTGATTACCAAATGAGTCAAACTCATTGAGACAGGCAATGAGTCATAAGTGCTTTACGAGCCACTGCTCTAGTCCTATTCAATTCATATTTTTCCAATTTAGAAATGTCATTAGCTTCTCTAATCTTCCTTTGCATGACTTTTGTCATAATGGTTTTACATCCCACTCCTCTCTATTCTTTGCTATCTTTTCATGTCTTCTTATACTGTAATTGTTCTCCATAAGCTCTTATCTTTTTTCTTTGAATTTCACAAAATCAAATTGCCTATCTTCATTCTTTTATTCAGATACAGAGTGGTGTCTTGCAGCCTCCACCCACAGAGGAACACAAGCAGAGAGTAAGGAGTGTGATGCAGTCCCTGGACTCACTGCCACCCTCTGAGAGCTCCAGTCTGCCCTGCAACATCTTGTATCCCAAACTTCAAATGAAACTCACTACTATCCAATCTAAAGCTAAGCAAAACCTATGCACACAAGCGTGCGCACACGCACGGTATCTCAGTAAGGTTCTGACTTGTGTTGCTGCACACACCCATACTATACTTCCAGCAGCAGCAGTCAATCCTCATTCATTTCGTCTTGGCAATTCACTGTTACTGACGTAGTTTTCACTCTTAAGTTTTTTGAAAGTGGGTGGACAACACACTTATTATTGTTTTTTCCCCCCCAGTAACAGTCAATATTGTATTTTATAGACTCTCTTTATCTTTTTGGTTGAATACCTCTCTTTCTTTATCATACCCAGACCAGAAGGAAAATGTACTATAAATCAGACTAGTAAATGTTTGCCGAAACATTTGATTCAAGACCATCTAAATGCGACATTTTCAGAAGATTTTGACATAATTTTTGGTCTTTTTACAATACAGCCTTCAAAATAAGCTCCCATCCCTCAAAGCCACACAGCAGTACTTTACCACTTCATTGTTCCTTAACTCTTTTCTTCAGACGTCTGGGGAGTGTGTCTATCTGTTTGTCTGACTTCACCGTGAACAGCCAAAGTGCTCTGGAAAAGTGACACATTTGGAAAGCATTTGACCATCATTCTGTTTCTATTGCCACGTACTTTGTGAATTCACTTCTTATGCCCCAATAGCGTTTACACAAAGGTTTTATTTACAGTCTGTATTTGTTAACTAAAAAGTAGCATTCGGATGCTCTTAAAGAAAAGCTGAAGTAAACACACACGATAGCTATCACTTCAACATTGTAAATGACACACTATTAATCAATCAGTACTTTGATTTGACAGTCTTACATTTTTACTTCTATACAAAACACTTGGAATTTGTTATTCCTTTCCAGAGAGCAAAGTGAAAGGACAATAATAGGCTGTTCTGCAGCAGTCACTGCTAACAATACTATTTCATTCCAGGGCAACCAGACTATATTCCACAATTTCTCTAATAGAGTCCAATCGTCTCTTAGTTTTCCTTTTTTGTAATTTGAATTTTCATTTGAACGTTTTTCTTCACGTTTCAATTTAGTCCAGAATGTGCAGTGTACCCAAAGTGAAATTAAGAGTGCATGTGTTTAATACTTGCTACTTACATTTGTTTTACTGTAATGCTCTGGAATTCTTATAAATAAAATTTCAGTTTGTTGTTGTAAGGGGTGTAAGAATGAAAAGGAAATTACTTTACAGAAGTGAAAATCACTTATAGGGGAGACAACCGAAATATGTTCTTCAAGAATATGTTCTATGCAGGCCCACTAGTGGAAACACGACATTCTGATTAATGTTAATTAATAGAAGTGAGACTCGTGAAGGCTCATAAAATAAAATAGCAAAGAATTTTTGGGGGTTGACTTCCCCTTTAAATGGAATCCATCAACCATTGCACAAAGCTGTTTTCAACGTCATCGTGGTCTGCAAGCATGTTTGATTAATAATTGGGATGGATGGATGGTTAGAGAGAGAGAGAGATGGATAGGGATGTGCATCTCTCCTCAAAATATGATTTGGTACGGTTTTCGATATGTGGGGTGCGAAACGATTCAAGAACGGTTCAATTTGAAAGTGAAGCGATTTGACTCAGTGGGATTACGATTCGATTGGATATGGTATGGTTCAGTTCGACAGGGTCTGAGGTATATTTAAGATATATTTCTCCAATAAATATGATTTGTCGATATATTTCAAAGTAGAATGATTCGTTTTGATTCAATGCAATCTCATCTTTTCAATCAAAAAACGATTTTCCGGTTCAAACCGTATATATATATATATATATATATATATATATATATATATATATATATATATATATATATATATATATATATATATATATATATATATATATATATATGTTAGTGCTGTCTAGCGATTAAATTTTTTAATCGTAGTTAATCGCATTTTTTCAGAGTTAACTTGTAGTTAATCGCATATTTTATTTATTGTAAAAAAATCCCTTGATTTTTCTGTCCCATTATTTTCTTGAATTTTAATATCCTTAACATGAATAAGAGGATTGATGCAAATACTTTATTAAAGTGAAGTCAACCCAAACATATTATTTTTTAAGAATATGCTCCATGCAAGCCCACTAGTTGAAACAAGGCATTCTGATAAATATTGCGTTTGTGGAATAAGAGTTAATCCACCTGTTTTTAGTCATCACTGGGGGCGGCCATATCGTCACGTCTTTCAACTGAAAATGATATCACAGTTGCTCAGGGCTCACGTAATGACCAATCACAACTCACCTGTATTCTAAAACTTTATTTGAGCCCTTAGCGCATCTGTGATGTCATTTTCAGTTGACAGAAGTAATAAAATGGCCGAAGCCTGAGATGGTAAAAAATGGATGGATTTTACAACTTAACTCATATTCCACAAACACAATATTAATCAGAATACCTTGTTTGAACTAGGGGGCCTGCATAGAACATATTCTTGAAAAAAAAAGTTTGGGTTGACTTTCCCTTCAATTGAAAAAACAAGCATTGGCTTCAACTCACACGAACAGCCCCTCAGCCCTTTTCAAACACACACACATACATACACTGAACACGCACGTGTGTGTCTTTCAGCTGTTACTAAAAGCGTGCTACTGAACACCAATTGATTGGCTCACCTTGTCTTGCTTTAGAGAGAGAATATATATGACAAACACAACACTGCATTTTAAGGGCAAGCAAGGAAAGTCTATATAATCTAAGCAGTCTTAGTATGTAACCATAGGATGTATCTGTATGTACAGTATTTATGTATATGCTGCAGCTATGTATGATCTAAGCTAAATATTAGCTGGATATGTGCATTTGTGTGTTGAACTTGTTGGTTCAATGTTGCAATTAGACGTACTTAGCCGATTCTGACTTTGGATCATGAGCCGCATCGCGTCATTCTATGGCTAGGCGTCGGCCGAATGAGCCGGCCGGGCCGGCCCGGGCAGGATGTCTGCCTCCGCTACTCTAAAGCTTTTTTTTTTCCAAGATACATGTATAGATCATGATGACCAGCAGCGCCTTTATCAATGCAGGCGCTGGTTGCTATGGAAACCTTAATCACGCAATCAAAAAAAAAATTAATATATATATATATATATATATATATATATATATCTACTTCAGTTTGGTGTTCTAAAATGTGATCTGAAAACCATTTATTTTTATGGCTGCACAGAATAATTAACATTGATATTTGCACTATTGCCAACACATCTCTACTTCTAAAGTGCAGGGAGGGTTATCATGATTTACCATAAATCATGCATTCAACAGCTTTAAAGAAAATAAATAAATCTGTAAATAAATTACTGACAATATACACAAGTCAAGCAATAATCTACATGTTTTGATTAAAACGCGCATAGCAATATTTAAACCTTGTTAGTATTAGTTTTGACATATCATGTCAGATCGCAACGATGACAATTTGATCACTGACGGAGAGATGTTGGACATCTTTCACCGACCCACACAACATATAGTTGTAGGACTCAAGTGATTTGTAAGCTTTCATGTCTTGGAATGTGTATGCTTACAGTGTTCACTAAATAATTCATGACATCAGGATACATGATATTCTGCAAGAAGTCCTCCTCGTTCGCTTCGTACTGATTGATTTTGTTGATCAAACGAAGTTAGGACTTGTATCGCTCTAAGGACTATTGATCTAAGCCAGGGATCAGCAACCTTTTACACTCAAAGAGCCATTTCAACACGATTTCCACGGAAAAGAAAACACTGAGGGACGCAAACACTTTTTTATATATATCTTTACACTATGAAATCCATGCAGTCCATCCATGTTTCAGAAAATTTAATTTTATTTATTTGAACACATTTCGAACTCTTACAAAAAAAGCGCAGAGTTGAAGGTCTCTTTCGAATGAATTAAAAAGCCGAACTTAAGTTATCCATCTAGCAAACAAAAATGCCTGAATTTAAAAATACAGTGGGAAAAAAAATCACTATTTCACTGAACAATGAAAATAAATATTTGCAAAATAACAAATATCACAAAGGAGCAGTTACCAAGGTTATAATAGTCTGGGATTTTTCATTATATTACGTTTTTATTTTTCTTTGACTTTTGTTTTTTCAAATTGAGTTCGTTTTAATTAGTTTTTACAGTGTGTTTGCTAGTTTTTATTCATTTTCGTTTTTATTATTCTCTATTTCTTTTTTTTTCCAAAAATGCGTTGTTTGGATTGTTTTTATTAGTAAAACTATAATAAAGAGGTGGCAAATCCAGGCCCAGAAAGTAAAACCCTGCCACAGTGTGGCTTTACCCACAGGTGCTTCTACTTAACCGGCAGGAAAGGGAGCTAGTTTTCCGACAACTAAAGCCAAATTTTGGCAGGTCTTTTTACTTTTCACGCCTGGATTTGACACCTCTAGTTTTAGTATTAGTTTGAGTTTTTCTATGGACTATTTGACAAGTGCAAATAGTTTTTTTTAAAAAGTCACTATAAGTGTAGTTTAGTAAAGTAAACTGCAATTTACAATTCCCAAACTATAAGTGTAGTTTAGTAAAGTAAACTGCAATCTACAATTCCCAAACAACAGTTCTATCTTCCTTCTTTTGTACAACAGTACAGCTACAGTAATACCTAAATAAATACATTTTAAATAAACCCCAAAATCTCAGGACTGTATGAAACGTAATATATAGTTTCAGTTATCTTTTTAAGCACTCTGGCTTTTATTTTATTTCGTTATGTTTTTTTTCCATATTTGTTTTAATTAATTTTGTTCGTTTTCTTTAGCTAAACTTGACAGTTATTTGGTCGGCTGTCAAAACGTGTGTTTGTATAAATTTGTATAGTCTACAACACTGTCTCATCATTGGTACAGTGTACAAGTATACCATCAAATTACAACCAACAGACCCCTGATACAACGCATTTGCTTCTATCTTGCACGTTTTAGTTTTGTTTTGGTTTATGCCCAATAACTCAACGGAAGCGGCCGTGCGGAAACGGAAGCCTCCCTCCAAGTGGTGTTCTCCTTTAACCACTCCGGAAGGAAACCATGGCCTTAGTCGAGTGGCTGTTCGCTGTCATTCGTCAGAGGGAAGCCTACCGGTGAGATCGTGGCTTCAGCGTAGTGGAGCAGCAGCGAGTGCAGTCCGTATATGTAAATGAGCCACTGCAACCCAGTGTGTGTGTGTGTTTATCACCTGAGGATCTTCGTGGGTAAAGTGACTTTCCTGTCGAGCACTTGGGCGTGCTGAAATGAAAGATTAGTGCGCGGAGATATTTAAAAAGGGTCTCGCCTCAACGCGGTGAGTGATCAGTGAGTTTCATTTATTGGTCTGATCTTCTGTGTTGACTGATTGGGGACGATGTGGTCATTTGTAAAATATTCAATTCGTTTTGCAATGGATTATGCAGAAGCATGTGGCACATTAATAGCTGAAATAAGTACGCAAACTGATAAGTGTTGTATTATTTACACTCGACGAGCCATATGATCGCCTTTGAATGAATGAATGAGGAGCGGATGTAACTGTAAGGTGTTATTCTTCCAAGATGAAACTTGCTCACCGGAGCCTTGAAAGAGCCTAAAGGGGATTCGAGCTTCACTCGTTGTCCAGCACTGATCAATACTGGCGCCTGTCCCACGACGAGCTGCTCACACCTCCAGGCTCAGTTACGTGTCTTTAAATGGATGTG
Source organism: Filicampus tigris (assembly GCF_054856515.1). NCBI lineage: Eukaryota > Metazoa > Chordata > Actinopteri > Syngnathiformes > Syngnathidae > Filicampus > Filicampus tigris. The sequence continues at coordinate 15,425,458 of NC_141232.1, read as the reverse complement.
GAGCGTTTAGCTGCTCCAAGCTGCCTCCCACACTTAATATATTTTTTCTAGTTTTAAACCACTGGGAGTAAAACAGTAGCAGAGTGGCATCGCATCTTTGGATGCTGGATGCTTGTTTTCACATAACGGGGATTTCAAACATAATATCAAAACAAGTGTAGTTTCTAACGGTAATTCTTTCTTATTTTTTTCCCCAATAACAACGGTACTCCCGAATTACACTGGTATTTAACCTAAGCCTCTGCACCATAGGGGATTGTCGTCGCCTGGCAAGACTTGAGCACACTCCACTGGCCTCGGAGCTAAACACACTCAATTGGAGAAGCAGCAGCTGAAGCAAAATCTAATCGGGTGAGAGGAGAATCTAGCGTGGATAGAAGATGAACACACTGATAGAATACTTTTTTTTCGGGGGGTATACAGTTTAAAATCTGTTTCTTACAGAAGTGGTTGAAATTAGCCACAATGTGAGAGCACATCTTTTATACCCTCACAGATTTGCTCTTTGATTTTGATCTGTACTCTGGCTGGGTAATTCAAAATCATATATTTTATTGCACCCATCTATCCATTATCCAATCCGCCTATCCTCACAAGGGTTGCGGGCGTGCTGCCGTGCTGCCATGCTGTAGCCTATCCTAGCTGTCTTTGGGCAGTCGGCGGGGGACACCCCGAATTGGTTGCCAGCCAATCGCAGGGCACACAAACAACATTCACAATCACATCGAGGGGCAATTTAGAGTGTCCAATCAACCTACCATGCATGTTTTTGGAATGTGGGAGGAAACCGGAGTACACGGAGAAAAACCACGCAGGCACGGGGAGAACATGCATACTCCACACAGGGAGGCCGGGGCCGGGATCGAACCCACGACCTCTGAACTGTGTGGCGGACGTGCTAACCAGTCGACAACCGTGCCGCCCCCCGCCTGCATTTTATTCCATTTAAGTATTTGTGTTGGTGATTGCGGTGTATCCTCTGGTTTGTTGTCACACTCAAAGGTTGAGTTCCCCTCTTCAATTTCAGCATTCTAGCAGATGTGAAAGTTTTTGTCCAAGTTTGATAATTCCCTCGACATTGACTAAAGCCCCACTTCATCTCTTTTGGTCATATGCAACACAATTTACCGTTCAACATTGTAGAGAAACATATATTTGTTTTACATGATTTGCTTTACCTCCAATTATATTGTACATAAATTACCTTCAGTTGACAGATGTGACAAAATGGCCACCCCCTGAGCTAGCTAAAAACAGGTGGATTTCTCATAATCCACAAACGCAATATTAATCAGAATGCCGTGTTTCGACTAGCGGGCCTGCATAGAATATATTCTGGAAAAAAAACATGATTGGGTTGACTTTCCCTTTAAAGAAAACTGGCATTACAACAGGGCGGTGTTCGCTTTCTATATCCTTTTCCTTTCAGTGGCAATTCTACAACAGCCAATGCAAAATAGAAGAAAATATGTTGTTGTGCTTTTTCATGTGTTTGGACTATGTGTGAGTAAACCAGAGAGAACCTGCACACGCACGTGGAGATGTAATCTCCACCCGCCCAAGCCCATGCACATACTTTAGTTTGATTGATGACTTGAAATTGTCCAAATGGTTGACTGTCTGACATATGGCCAGTTACGTGTGCACCCTGCCTCTTATTATAAGTCAACTGCGATATGCCACAGCTCCCCAAAGACTTTATACAAAATATGTGGAAAAATAACTGTTAAAAAAAATATCCTAAGTTCCAACAGTCACGATTCTGGATGTCATCTTTTCATACAAACCCTGCATGATACACATGATCGCTGCTATTCAAATGGACAATTGAGCAGCATTAATCTCACCGGAATGTTTAGTGCTGTCTCTGTTACTGGTTTTATTTTATGTTTGTACTACCCGTTTTTGTTCCATTCCTACATGTGTCTCAAGCAGAACTGGCGTCGTGTGTTTGAGTCCATCTGTTTATGCTTTTGGACAAGAAGTAGCATGGTGTGGAGATGCGGGCTGCTATGTTAGCTTCCAGTGCTAGCTAACAAGCCACCGACTGTCTAGCTGCAATATGCTTGGCACTTGTGATCAATAGCTGGTGTTGTGTGTGTGTGTTCTGTTTTAAATTAGTGGTTGAGTTCATTTTCGAGTTGAGCTTTAAGAGCTGACAATGTCTTATGTGTTATTATTAGGCTGGTGTACTTGAGCTTGTACTTGTATATACTGTTAACAGTGTTAACATTTTTAAAATATTCCATGTCCACTTAACTGTTTTATGCTGGGGCATTTTGGTCTGAAAAAAAATACTGTATTCCAAATGTTATTGATCTGAATAGGAAATGTTGATGTTGAACAAGTGGTCTTTGTTATTCAACATACAAAAATAAGGTACTCACTGTGGAGTTGAATAATCAATGGTCAGTGCAAAGATTACTGGTTGTGTGCAGTGCTTCGCATAAAGACTTAAGTACATCTGACGTTGTAAATGATACAATCTTAAATACTTGTTTCGGGGACGGTAATTGTTTCACTAAGCTTTGTTAGCAAAACCTGCTTTACGGGTGTTTTTGACTGCCTAAATGGTGCCGTTGGTGATAACAACCTTACCTATAACCATCTGTCGTACAGCTACACCATTCTTCCTCCTGAGTCGCCCAGGAATCGGAAATAATGCAGCCAGCTGCTGTACATCTAGAAAGAGGCAGGTGCACTTCTTCCTGACAATTATATGGTAACGTTCAAGCGCTCAAGCACCACTTTGGGATATATAGAGCTCTGTCTCACAAAGCTAAGGACACGAGCAAAAAGATGAGCATATATATTCAGTATCATGGTTAACTTCGGTCCAAAACCTTAAAGCAGATCGCTGCCATCAGATCGAGCCATCCTTTGTCACAATTTTGGTAAATGTAATATTTTTTTTCACAAATCTATGTTATTGCGCAATTCACACATGTGGGTGTTATTTTTTTTTCTCCAAATCATTGACCAGTCTAAATTAAGGAAAATGGCTTGTTTCCTTTAACTATGCAATGTGTATGGTTGAACAAACATTGACATTTTTGGGGTATCCTGAAAAGTGATGATTTCTGAGGTACAAGAATTATTCCTCCCAAAGCCAACAATAATAACAATAACAAAGTCATTGAAACCGGACGTCTGTGCAGAAATCATTTTCAACTCAAGACAAACGTTAAAATTGATTTATTGATTGATTGATTGATTGATTGATTTTAATCAGAAATAATGTATCAGAAAGCTCTGGCATCCACTTTTTTCATCATCATTTTTTGTCATTGTCTTCTATTTATGCTAATGTTATACAATTATAAAATCCTTACATTTCATGATAAATATTTCATTAGTATCATTATTATTCGAAATTGCACTTATAGAGGGAAATATGGGTCCATTTTAAACGTATTTATGTTAGCTGAATCTTCTCCACCCTACTTAAGAGTAATCAGATGCTGCTTTTTAAAAGGAGTGGTTCGGATGAACTGACCACCAGTCATTAAGGGTTTTTTTTTCCACTTTGTTCTGGTGCTCTTGTTCAGCCGGCTACTTATCCACTGCACTTCTTATTCCCGCTCTGTCTCAGCAAAGACATTTTACCTTAATCCTCCTCTCAAAGTGCTGCTCAATGCTCACCCCGGTCACCTTCATCTAACCTTCTCATAGCACATTGATTGCCCCTGCTAAATTATGCATCTGTAATGTGAATTATCATCTGGCCTCTTCCTCTTCCACATAGTTCTTTTTTTCTGCTCTTGTTTTCTTCGTGATTTTTGCTTCATAAAATCTTGATTTGATGAGGCTCTATTTTTAGTTATTTATCTTCTTGCCCTCCCTTCCAAAAAACCTCTGCGGGAGGGAAAGTAGAAGCCGAACATCAAAATCGACTGCTGTGGATGGCGAGACAATTGGACTGGAGGGGAGGGGAGAGGAGAGAGAGAAGCGAGGGCAGTAGGAGGGAAAGAGGGTGGTAGCGTACTTAAAAATGTTCTCTAGAGATTAAACAAGTGCCAGAATCAGATGTTTTCTTTTAAGAGGGACATAAGGAAGCCCGCTTTGTAATGCTGACTACCCTCTGGTGTTCCAAATTGACCATTTTCCACTTCATGTCTCCATGTTCTCACGTTCCATAAGTAACAAAGCAGAGAAATGCTTAAACAAAGACATTGATTTGAACAAGGTTCTGTTTTCTCACGTTCTCCAGAGTGGTTAATTGTTTTATATCTGATTGTTCATTACCAAGCAGGATTGCGCAAAAACTTATTCAGTTTCCATTTTGTGGGGATGTTTCCAAACCTGAAAAAATTGTGGGTTTTTAAAAAACTCTATTTTTCAGTATTTCTCACACTGATTAACAAAATTCAAATGCTGGAGGTGGTTGTCCTGCAATTTGTCCACACTTAGGGTTGATTTTAGCATTTGGATTTCATCAGTTTTCTGCTTTGGCATCTCCCCGCAGGTCATTGGCGTCCTGCCGCTTCCTACTGACCATGTGGAGTGTATGTGTGACGGTCCTGGCGCTCGCCTCTCTCAGCTCGGGAGACACTGACACACAAAGGCCAAGACACGACTCAAACCTGCAGATCTGTATCCTTCTTCTGCGGCAATATTCTGTGTTTATGCGCGTGTATGTGTGTATGCCTGTTTTCCCGCGGTAGTAAGAGTACTCAATCTCCATATTTAGGTAGAAGTCCTACACACTGTGCAAAAGAAGACTGATAAAATTAGAAGCTCACATTTAACTCCTTTTTAAAAGAAAAAGTGAAAAAAGAACAGACTCTGAAATGTACAAAAGTATTTCTTTTCACTGTTAACTAATACAATACCCTTCATGTAAAAGTCTTCAGAAAAAAAAGAAAGTACGTAGTTATAGTCGACCACTGGTGTTTTTCTCCTCCTGACCTTCTCTCACCAGATAAGCGAATGTTTGAGACAAAGAGAAAAGATCAGCTCAACGCACTCAAGAATCTGGTTGAACTGAATGACATTAACCAGCAATATAAGATAATAGACATCATGCTCAAAGGCCTCTTCAAGGTAATGTGTGATATTCATCCATTGTACAGTGCTCACACAGACATTAACTTAAAGCGGAAGTCAGCCCCAAACATTTCTTAACAATAATATGTTCAATGCACCTCCATTAGTCTCATGTGGGATATGAGTTAAGCAGCAAAATCCACCAGTTTTTAGCCATCTCAGGAGGCGGCCATTTTATCACTTGCTGTAGACTGAAAATGACATCACAGTTACACGGGGTTCAGGTTACGACCAATCACGGCACACCTGTTTTCTGAAGCTGAGGGCAGCTGGAGCCTAAACCAGCTGACTTTGGGCAAAAGGGCAGGCTATATCCTGGAATGGTCACCACCTAGGCCCTGTCTACACGTCGCCGGGGTTTTTGAAAACGCCGGATATAAGCCTGCGGTTAGCCTATCATCCACACGTCCCCGGAGTTTTTTCACCGAAAACGCAAAACTCCGGCCGCAGTGGAGATTTGCGGATATCTCCGGATATCTCCGGATGTGCGTTTTGCTGTGGACGGTTACACCCGCAGATTTACGTCGTCAATGTGCGACAACAACGCTTTGACGTCATTGCATGACTTGTGTTTTCATGCGAGGCAACATGGATTCTCACGGCGCTGCGTTGGTTAGCGCTCGATGCGCTTTTTTGCTTACCTATTTGTCCGCAACCAACCACTGCCTCTCCTTGAAAGGTTTAAAAGCAATTCTGACCTCTTGTCGGTTCTCCCGAACGAGTTTGGCGCCGTGTTTTTGGTTTCGTAGAAGTGACGTCAAAGGATGGAAGTTCCTTCTGAATGGACAGTATTTGGCTAACTACTGCCACCCAGAGGCTTGGCATGCGTTTGAAAACGCAGTTCCGCAAGCGGGGGGAGTATAATCGGTTGTTAAAAAACCCCGGCTACGTGTAGACATGGCCTCAGTCTAAGGATAGAGACAGACAGGCATTCACACTCACTTTCAAACCGTCACTGAGTGGGAACTGAAACCACACTGCTTGCACTGACATTAGGCAAATGATGATGGTGATGATGATGATGCAGAGAGCCCTCTTTGTGATCTGCTGATGAAGATGTCTGTGGTTGTGGTACTGTCCTTTTGAAGAGCCTTCCTTTCTGCAGCCACTGTGCCACACGGTCTCACCTACTGCCTGAAGTCAGCTGGGGTAGGCCCCAGCTCACCCGTGACCCTAATGAGGAAAAATAGTAGAAAATGGATCAGTAGATATTGCAGGCCTTTATTGATTCCTATCTTCTATTTCATTATACACTTTGGGTCATTGTTTTCTTGTAATGGTTGTGAGAAATATGCAGTTCTTTGACCCTGAAATCAATCCAATTTTACACATCACTCTACACCAAATATTCTCATCACAGCAAACTGGGCATACTGTACTTCTTTATAACAATCCATTACATCACATGACATCACGGCAAACATATCAAACACAGGCTTAAAGAGGAAGTCAACCCAAAAATGCTATTTACAATAATGTGTCCTATGCAGGCCCACTAATCTAAACGCGGCATTCTGATTGATATTGTGTTTGTGGAGTATGAGTTAAAGGTCAGGGTGCAAACATTTTTCAGAGTCTGTTAAAATTCATATTCTCATTGGTAATGGGTTTTATAATACATACAAGTCACTTCCTGCAAGTTGTCAACCACAGATCGATTAGAAAATAGGTTTTCTTACTCATTCTGAACCTCATGGAAGCTCGAGGAAACGCCGGAAGTGACGTAGATATAGCTAAACCGCTCGCTACACCATAGACTGTACATTTTCCATGCGCTATAAACACAGCACATTCAATGGATGTGCGATGTTTTGGAATGAGAGGATTTTGAAACACACGAGCCGACAGAAGGGGGCATTATTAGACCGTTCATGATTAGTAGTCACTGAATCCTCCGGCTACTGTGACGTCACATCTCCGGAAAAAGCCAAAGATGAGAGAGAGATTCAAACGGCAGACGACACATTCTGAATTGTATTTAGTGATTAAACTGCTGTCTACCAACGACCTAATCACATTTTAAATTACATCTATGCATTGTAAAAGGGGTTCTAGAAGGCTACAGAAAAGTTTTCATTGTTTGCACCCTGACCTTTAAGTAGTAAAATCCCCCCCCCGCCCATTTTTTTGGCCATATCAGGCATTGCCACCCGTTTTTAGCCATGTCACGGGGTGGCCGTTTTGCCACATTCTGTCAACTGAAAATGACATCACAGTTGCTCAGGGCTCTGCTAACGACCAATCATTGCTCAGATTCAGAAAACAGATGAGCTGTGATTGGTCGTGACCTGACCCCTGAGCAACTGTGATGTCATCTTCAGTCGACAGAAGTAACAAAATGGCCGCCCCGTGACATGGCTAAAAACGGGTGGCAACTCTAAAATTGACTGCTTTCCAAGCGCTGACCTCCTTGTTCAGACTGAGGGCAGCAGAGATTCAACTGCTCCTAATCCAACAATTATGTTCATCAGCAGGTTTTCAGGCATTTGCTAGAATATTCATTCCTCTGCTGTGCGCCCCATCCAGTCTCACTTTGGCTGAGAGCTATGCTATACTGTCAGCCTGTGTTTCCCATGTGGCAGCTTTGTGTCTCCCAAGGACTAGTCAACCTCCAGCTAAAATGCATTGTCAGCAGATCTTTACCACTTCGTACAATCACCTAACATAGACATGGGATACAACGGCACAATTTGATGACATCCAATATTAGTCGTGTCTCAGAAATGCCTTTAAGGCATAAGATAATAATGCTGAATATTTGACATGAAGTAACGTCATATTTGAAATTTAACCAATGAATTTTGAGCATGGTTACCTTTGTAAGGACAGAAAGTCACTGCCCTTTACAAGTGTGCCTAAGGAATTTGTCCAGCGAATGTCTGTGCGGATCAGTTCTGCTCATATGTCCAGTGTACACTAATTTAGATGCATCACTGGCCCAGATGAACACATCTTCCACTCAGCACTAATGTCTAAGCAAACGTGTCACAAAGCTACTCCAGCAATATTATCCAAGGCAACTCATGTTGAAGAAGCCTTGCCTTTGCTCTCCAAATTGTCATTTGATGTACCATATGCAGTGGGGGTGAAACAAGCCAATGAAGTGGCGTTAATTCAAAGACCATGGTTTTAAAAAGTGTTCTAGTAATTAATGTGATGTTCTTCCTAAGGTTTTGGAAGACTCCAGAGAAATCCTGGTCTCAGCCAACATGCAGCCCGATGACCCATTCCCTCTGGATGATAAAATCAAAGAAGGTATGACTCGCCTTTTTTTTTTTTTTTCATTTGACCCTTTTAACTTTCAAGCAGCAGCTCCACAGTGTGTTTCAAACACTCCCTCCAGTCTTTACCAACCTGACTGGCTTGATTCGAGCGACGTAGCATTTCACTCAAAGCAATGCCTCTGTCAGTCTTGCCTTCTTTCCTCTTCCATCAGAGTGAGCAGCTGCCAGCAGCCCAAATATCACCATTCCGTTTGATTTATACAGGCCATCACCGTGTTGTCGTCCGACTGCGCAAAGTCTGCATTTCACACCCTTTTATCTGTCACTCTGAGCGTTTTGTCAGCACCTTGGTTATTTTTTCTGATTAACCCCTCTTGCGATTATTCTTCTCAGCTTATTCCCATGTAGTGGAAAACACTGCATTTTTTGGCGACGTGGCGTTGCGCTTTCCACGCATTGTCCACCACTACTTTGACCGGAACGCTGACTGGGGTGGTCTGCTGCGCTGGGGGCTTAATTTTTGTAACCAGACCGGAGTTTTCACAGGAGGAGCCCATCAACATGTCCTCACACTGGTAAGATCACCAAATGAAAATGTCCCTTTTTTTAAACTTCAAATCTAAAAAAAAAAAGTGATGTTTTGTCCACAATTTGGCACTTTTGTGTTGAATAGGGTTATGGCCATCAGATATTTGGTTCTTCCCTGGGACCCAAACATACTAAAAATTTGCACTTAATTTGAGGTTCTTTTGACTTTTAAGAGCACATGTCCAGCTGTTTAACATTTCAGTAATTGGAACAAGGAGGGGACAGCAAAATTCACAATAGCTTTTTCATCCATGAATCATCGAGTACATTTTCAAGGACGTCAACTTGTATGTCTTTCTGTGAATTGTGAATCATAGTCTCTTTTGCAACCTTCGGATGATATTCGTGGGCACTTCTAGCTCTGGTTGGAGCGCGGTACTGTTGATCAATTCTTAGGTGTCGTTTTGCTGTCGAAATGTAAACAGATGATGAAGAGGGCTGTTTAAAGAGGAAGTCAACCCTCAAATTTTCGTCAATTCAAGGATCAAACACCTGTTGTGAAATTTGTCGTTGAGCAACACGTGCATTTGAAAAATTCAAGGTAAAAAAAAAAAGTTTCTCGAAAGTTACAGTGAATTTCACAATGACACTCATTGCAGCTAGGTAGCCAGAATATTACAAAAACTTGTCAGTACAGGTATAACGCTGTGAACGACAATAAACTGAGAAGAGTAATCAAAACTGAGCTTTATTACAATAAGCAAAGCATGTTGTTTTCATCACCTTATTTCTTGTATTATAAACTCACAGTTCACTCGCTTGACTTCGGCACTGACAGTATGGGTTTAGTTATTTTTAAGATTATTTGACCGTCCAAGAAGTTCCTCCTTGGGAGTGCGATTCTAAATCTCTTTCAATGACAGAATATTTGACGGAGCACTTGAATAGAGGCTCATTCTACTGTGCAAGTGTGCTTAATGTTGTGGCCAATGAGTGTGAGTAGTTGTGTCTCTTAAGGCAGAGCTACACAGAAAAGAACAAAATGATAGTTCCTAAAATTCTGTACTTTAAACACAAGACAGGGGTCTTTTCCAGCTCAGACAAGCTAGCATGTTTTGCATTAGCTTTTGAAATAAGATGCAAGAAGAGAGATTAATTGTGAAACATGAAACTACATCTGTTCGTGTTGATAGTTTCAACATGCCCCAGTGTAAGCAAATCAAACATGCTTTATTACTGCAAGAAGATTAAGTAAGTGTAGACTTTGTAATTTCTTGCCTTCAACATGACAGAGTGCAAGTTAGAAGGCAAGGCAGCCTCACAATCTAATGGCTCCTCCTCGGCCCAACGCTACATTTTGTATGATCAAGCCAATGTATGATAAAGCAGAGCAGTTGCACAATCCGTAATGTCAACATATACATTTCTTGTTTGTTACTTATGCTTTCTTCTGTACTTGTGTGTTCTTCTCATCTTCAAGATGTCACAGGAACTGGGAATAACAGAGAAATCTCCAGACTTCATCAACCCTTACCGGACAGAAAGAGACGATGTAAGTAAAATGTCAATATAGTTCCCCCCTTTTTCGTGTTATACATTGCGTTTGCATACTATTAATCCACTCTCAGTGCCACTAAAAATGGCAAAACAAAACCACATTTTAGAATTGTAGTTAATCTTAAAAAAATACAGCAAGCCTAGAAATTTGTTGTGCAATGGTCGTACAATTTGGAAACCGACAAACATAAGGAACACTATAATTTTGAAGTTGCACTAAAATGTGACAAGCCTTCAGGATATACTATAAAATTAACTACACCAATGTTTTCTTTTTTTACATCACCACAGAAATATTACAAGATATCACAGAGATTGTGTGATTATGACCATAGACTGTGAATGGAACGTAGTGTGACGTAGCAACAAAAGTAGGACAAGTGTCTGTGTACTGGCTGCTTGGAACAATATGGCGAAAGCAACAATAAGATGACATTAATAAGAAAAGAACAGCATCTGTTTAATGTGAACACGCTAACTTCCCAGGCACAGGCTAGAACAGGGGTGGACAAACCTTTGGACTTGCGGCCCACATTGGGATGTAAAATTTGACTGAACATTAGCATTGAATGTTTGGGCCAGATAACACACGCAAATAAACAAACAAGCCGATTGACTACCAGCGTGCACTGATTGCTGCCCCTTTCAAACGTGCAAAAGAGCTCTCATGCAGGTAGGACGTTTGTGTCAATGAATATCGTCGCTGTTCTGTGAAAAACATCTATCTCCTTTTTTTTCCATTTTCTTATTTTTACATTAATGATGTTTCCGCCTTACAGGCGTTGCATTAATGTGAAAATTAAAAAAAGTTTCCAAAATTGGAGTTAAGTGTTTTTCACAGGACAGCGACAATATGCAAGATGCGGCGCTTCCACACCTGTTCATACAAGTACTCTCCTTGCGTTGTCCTCTTTAGCGACTCCATGCTCAAAAGCTCCTCAATGATCTCAAAACTTTCTGGACTTTTTTTCTATTTGTGGTAATAGATATTCATTTATTGAACAATAACATCTACAAAAAAATCAATTAAACTATTCTTTTTCACTACCGGTACATAAAATTTTGACTATACAAAATATCAATAATTTAAACCAAATGAGCCAGAGGATGGAGTAAAAATAAGTGTAACACATTACTATTAATAAAGAATGGATCATGCAAACAATAAATATCTCACAGATTGGTGTGAAGCAAAGTTCTTTGGAATGAACAACACAAGGAACAAACTTAAACAGTAAGGAGCAAAGAAAAAAATGGTATTGGTGTTTTAAATCTTCGTTCCTTGTGACGTGTTTTTCAAAAACGCAAGGCCCTGCCGCACACCGCACGATGAGTAAAAACCCAGCTAGAAAGAAATATATATATTTTTAAAACTGAAGAGGAAATTAGTGGAGGACGTGAACGAGAACAAAAATAATAATTGGGATCAAATTCATGATTTGAATGTGCCCGACAAGTAATGGCCGCTACATTTTGGCCACAAGCTTTCACTATTTTGACCCATTTGAAACTCAAAATGTGGTCATGGCTAAGAATTGTTTGCAAACTCAACGTGTATATATATTGTAACTATGGCAACGCCGCGCACCTTCAGAGCTAGTGTTCGCCCGCGGCCGGCGGCGGACCGAAAAACTCTTCCCCTTCACGCTCAACCAAAGCCAAGCAGTGCGAGGCTTCACTATCGCCACTTCATAAATTGGATTCATTTGGCGTGCTGGTGGGCAAATCTCACTCGCTTCCAGACCCGGAAATGTATATTTCGCGTATGTGATGGCCTGTGTTTTGTGTGACCGAATGACGTAATCGCTAGACAAGCCCCTTTTCCCCATTTCTTTCGTGCACAAAGACAGTGGGTGCGGCTTGCCACAAAGGTCCACCAAGGGTCAGTGCGCCATCTGCTGGAGAAGTTTCGGCGGGCCGGATTAAAAAGCCGCGGGCTGTAGCTTGCCCATGCCTGGGTTAGAAGAACAAATTAAGAGTTGTGTTCAAGAGGAAAGTCACCTCAAACCGATTTTACTCAAGAATATCTTCTGTACAAGCCCACAAGTTGAAACAAGGCATTCTGATAAATATTGCGTTTGTGGAATAAGAGTTAATCCACTCATTTTTAGCCATCTCTGGGGGCGGCCATTTTGTCACTTTTGTCGACTGAAAATGACATCACAACTACTCAGCGCAGGTAACGACCAATCACGGCTGACCTGTTTTCTGAAGTTGAGCTGTGATTGGTCGTTACCTGAGCCCTGAGCAGTTGTGATGTCATTTCCAGTTGGCAGAACGTTGACAAAATGGTGCCCCCCTGAGATGGTTGAAAAGGTGTGGATTTTGGTGCTTAACTCATATTCCACAAACGCAATATTAATCAGAATGCCGTGTTTCAACTAGTGGGCCTGCTGGCAACATATTCCTGAAAAAAATGTGTTTGGGTTGATTTCCTATTCTTTTCCCACTTACAAACCTTCAGCAATCCATTTTAGCTTTATTCAGTTAACCAAAGTTAGCTGGGATAGGCTCACCCGGGAGTCTAATGACAATAAGCGGTACAGAAAATGGATGGATCACTTCATTATAAAACGGTTGAATTCTTACTAACAACGTATGTGACACACTTAAAAATATTACAAAAAACACAGTGGTGATCTGTGGATTTAGTACCTGAGCTTTCTTTCAGTGGGGACTTAACCCAAATCAACTTCTGAATGCTAGACGCCATCAAAACTACAAAACCACTTTATAACAGCACACAAATGTGCTGCATACATAATTTGAAGAGACCCTCTAATATTACTGACATATGTATTGTACTTTACTGCTATACACTGGATCATATCTGAGCAGTCTCCTTCTCATGGCCTCAGGTGCTTCACACTGCGGAGGCCTTCCAGAAGATCCTGAGGGAGGAAGAGAAGAGGAGGAGGAAGGAGGAGAAGAGGAAAGAAATCCGAAAAGGCCCTCGCATATCTCGCTCCCGCAGCGAGCTATAGCAGCACACCTCAACAAGGCTTAGCGGACGAAGAGAAAGGATGGAGGGAACAAGCAATTCACAATGGTTTCCCTTGTAGACTCTGATGACAGAGTGGGAAACAAAAGCTATCGTCACGTTGTCATCACAAAAGACGTGCTTCGTGGAAGATCAAATGGAACATCACCATGATGTGAAAAAAAAAAGTGGATTTTTTTGAGGGGAGGGGGTTCTGAATTGCTCTTACACTGATTGATCATTACAAGATAAAGTGTTGTGTTACAGGCAAGAGAAGTCTGGAGGTTTACTTGTTTTTAAGCATTTAAGGCTAAATTGATAAGAATTAAGTATTTGTGTTTCGGAATTAGTTTCATGTATTTACTTCAAAACTGTTCCATCTAAATTTACTGTCTGTTTTAAGTCCATATGCTACAGGTTGCCAAGTATAAATTCGAGCTTACCTCATTCAAAATGATTGACCTGTTTTTGATTAGGTGACAAACATTATTATGACGCTTGCTCAATGATGATGCAGATGTATCGTATGTTCTCATCAGTTTTCTATGTCAACGACAAGCGATTAGCAGTCATACTTTTACTTTTGTTTTACAAGAATCCAGTGGGTATGCTTTAGCCACTCATTGTCTATGAGTACACAGTTTGTCTGTACAATATTTTGTCATCGTTTTGGATTCATATAATTCTGACTGTTAAAATGTGCACGCCAGCCACAACATTACTTCCTTGCTAAAAAAAAACAAAAATTAACAAAACCGCATAGACCAGCATGGTTTTGTTGTGTTTTCCTGCTGGTGTCAGCAGGGCAACAGCAGAACGCTGGTCTCGTTGGAGTCACTAGCACGACCAGCAGCAAAAGAACAACAAAAACATCCAAGATCCAAACACCCACCTCTTGGGTCACTGGCCAACCCACTTTACTGAGTCACAGCCACCCAGCAGTTCAGGTGATCGACTCTTGGCTGATTTGTTGTGCTCTTGCTGCTGGTGACAGCACAACAAAACAATGTTGGTCTATGCTGTTTTTTAAATTTTTGTATTTTGTATTTGTTTTAGCAAGGTTGCATTTGCACTATCGAACGATATTCTATGTATTATGAGAGCTAGAAGAAGCCTGTCTTTGCAAAGATGATTGTCAGTTTTTCACCCATCATGTAGCTAAATTAGGTCATCAAAATGTTACCGATTTTTATGATACAGTGCATATCTGAACACTGCAATCTACACAAACTTCACCTTTCTTACAGTGCCAATGTGAGCAACATTCGGCTCATACTCCTGTATTGGATTTGGATCCCAATAGAATGTGCAAATGTATTTCTAATGTTGTGCCTGATGATATCCAGTGGAAGCACATTGATGCTACAGAATGAACAAGCCATTTTTGTCTGAAATGTAATTAAAAAGTGACAGATACATATGAAGACCATACTTGTGCGTGTATGTTCCTGTCAGCCACTGTCTGTTGTCTGCGTGCCTCCTTTTACACTTGCAGGGGTCACCAACGTGGGCAGGACCACAAGGACCACGTGACGTGCGTGTGTGTATTACAAAATGTCAATTTTGTAAATCAATGACAATGGATTAGCAACAATTATACGATTGACCACGCCCTCTCAGTGTGCAGTTTGTACAATATTTCTTCATTTGGATTCACACAATTGTTACTGTTAAAATCTGCACACCAGCCATAACATTTGCATTTACACCATCGAACGAGATCCTATGTTGTGAGCCTCGAGCAAGCCAGATTTTGCAAAGAGAATAATCCGTTTTTCACCCATATGTAGCTGAATGAATTTGGTAGTCAAACTGTCAGAAACACTTTTATGATGCAGTGCAGATGTGAGTCACCGCAATCTACACGTACTGATTTTTCCTTATGTCAATGTAAACAACGTTCTTCAATCATCTCACGTGATTAGGGCACAAATCTAACGCCATAGTCGTTCAAAAGTGCACTCACGTACTGTTAACTTGTAGGCGTGCCTTCTTGTGCAGTACTGGGACACGGACATAAACGGGCGACGCAGACACCGTTCATGACAACACAAACGTCCTGAAAGTATTGAATGTGTCGACCTACCAGTATCTGGGTAAAGTATTTTAAAACGATTCAAGGCTTTTCGACTTTATTTTAATAGTGCGCAGTGGCTTTTGACGTGCTAATGCTAGTTGCTAGGTCTCAATTTTGCTAGTTTCGCATTCAGTCTAGGTCTGTAGCAAGAGTTTCCATGTAAGGTGATGTGTACAGTCCTTATTTATGAGGTTGACGACATGAGGTTATAGACTGCAATGTGTTTACGAGGCGCATTCACAGTGCACATTCTTCCAGATTTTCTTTTTATTGTGTACGTGTACGTGTACGGGCGCGATTTTCAAACAAGTGTTTACTGTAACGATAGTTTTGCTACTGCTTATTACCATATGTTAGTACGGTCGTGTCCGCTATCGCAACCTATGAAATACATTGTCTTCCTTTCCTAAAAGATGAACAGAAGTAACTTCGACTACAACCATTAAGAACAATTTGCAGTAATTACTTTTTAACATATCAGAGTATGACATACAAACGTCTCATTAAAAAAAAAAAAAAAAAACTAATACAACTCATCCCTGGCTCTCTGGCCCCATCTCGTGCCTCTAATTTTAATTTGCAAGAAACCACCATATCTGTCATGGTTTTCGTGGAGAACGACCCAAACGCAGGAGGCAAAAATCGTGTGCAATATAAAGTATTTAATCCGAAACAAAAGGCAAACAATGTGCTGGGATAATACTAAACTAACAAAAATGTTGAAGACCCAAATAAACAAGGAACAAAACAACTAAACAAACACTAGGACTAGACTGACCTTAACTTTGAACAGTGACAAAAGAGCTTAGACAAGACAGGACAGAACAGACGGACCAACAAAGGCTGAAAGAAAGATGGCAACTAAATACAAACGAGTTAACGATACAACGACGAACACCTGGACAAGACACAGAGGGTAGGAGGAAGCTGGTTGGTTAACACGAGGGACTGGGATGACAAGCATAGGTGGACTCAATAACTTAACGAGAGACAAAGGAACACAAGGAAAAGTATGAAACTAACCTCAAAAACAAAACTCAAAACACAGACCATAACAATATCCCAGGGAAAACAAATGTAATGAATTAGGAACATGAATGCGGTGGAACACTGTAAATTGTAACGGACTGATTAGAACAAGACTTAGAACAAGATATACTGTCATTTAATCACTTAGGAGCAGAGTTCCAGTCATTGTCACCCAAACCTCTGTCAAATTCTGCTTCCCAAACCTGTCTAATTTAGCGGGAGATGTATCTTTAAATTGGAAAATCAAAGTACCTATACTTAGTATTTATTTGGAAATAAGGCTCTCCTGATTTGTAGGAATGTCCAAAATTGAGTCAACAATTGAGCTTGGTGAAATATTGAGAAAAGAGGAATTATTTGATTTGACAATATTCCAGACCTGGAAGTAACGGAATAAATCAGAATAAAGAATAATATCTTTCTCACAGAGATCAGTGAAGCTAGCAAAGATGTTATCAATATAAAGATCCCTTAGTCTACTCTTCCATAAAGAGAAAAGCGTATCTCTTGTGGAAGGGGAGGAAGAGATGGTTATCATGAATAAGGCAAAGATTGGACAATCCTTGAAGTCCAAATTACCTCTAAATTGAGACCAAATTCTAAGAGTAGAGATGAAAATGAGATTACATGTAAACCGGGGTGGCCGAAAAGGCAGTTTAGATGCAAGCAGAGCGAAGCGGTTATGGGACTTTTCGCTAGTCTGTGGAACCTCCTCGATGCTCGACTCTCACGCCTAAATGCAAATTTTAAGAGAAATGCTAATCTTTAAGGTGGCATGAGATGAACTTCGTTGTCACACTTGAAGGAGTGTCACACTTTGAATTTTGCAGTTAAACATGACATCCATCCTGTGTCTTGCATTACCACACGTAATTACCAACGTGATTTCTGTTTCTATACTCAACCAGGTAAATGCTCCCATACTGCATTTCTGAAAAACATTTCAATGGTTCGGTTTGGTTTACAGGCTCACGCACCTTTTTTTTTGTCATTTACTAATGAGCCGTAGCTCTGTATCGTAAATAGCGTGGACCCCCTCCATTCGTGAATGGGCTGGCCCGCCAAAAATTAAAATCTGCATATAATTGACGCCCACTGAAATGCATCTGGGGAGGGGTTATCTTGAAGCTCCCCAAATATCTTCAAACACGGCAATAAACATCTATTATGCGTTTTGCATGAAAAATGGGGGTTGGCTCAAGTAATTGCTTTTCATGAGTTTTTACGGCAAGTCTGGAATGAAATTGTGCACCTTAAGTGTAGTACCATGTTTTGCTGCAACATGCAAGGTTCTATGGAGCACAACTGGAGGCGACACAGCTTGTACTTTATTGCAAGAAGGAAAGGCAGAAAATGTCCTCAACTAAACTCCAGTAATACTTGTTCCCACAGACCTGTATTGTTGTATGCTCTGTTTACTGTGTGTTGCTACTCTATGACTTAGCCCTTATCTACACGTAGCCGGGGGTTTTGCAAACGGCGGATATTAGCCTGCGGTTAGCCCTATCATCAACACGTCCCCGGAGTTCAGAACTCGGGCCACAGTGGAGTTTTGCGGATATCTCCCACGTTTGGCTGTGGACAGTTAGACCCAGAGATTTACGTCGTCACCGTGCGACAAAAATGCTCTGACGTCACTTGCGCGACATGTGTTTTTAAGAGTCAACATGGGTGCCCGCGGAGCCGCGTTGATTATAGCCATTCTCGAGGCGCTTTTTGCTTACTTATTTGTCCGCAACCAACTACTGCTTCTCGTTGAGAGGTTTAAAAGCAGTTCTGACCGCTTGTCGGTCCTCGCGAACAAGCCTGGCGCCGTGTTTTCTGTTTCAAAGAAGTGACATCAAAGGACGAAAGTTCCCTCTGAATGGACTGTATTTGGCTAACTACTGTCGCCTAGAGGCTTGGCATGTGCTTGAAAACGCACTTCCGCGGTGTAATGTAGCTGCGTTTTTAACAAACTATGATGTGTATTCCTACACTGGGTGGGGGAGAAATATTCGGTTGTTTAAAAAAAGCCCGGTTACGTGTAGTCAAGGCCTTAAAGTATCAGTTGTTTAAATGCTGATAATTATGTACATATATGCTAATTTGAACCATCATCATGAATCATTGAACTTTTGGATTTTGAATGTGCAATGTTTCATTCTTGTTAGTTTACTGTGGGAATTTTTACAGTGAACTTCAACTGGAAGTGACAAACAAACAGCTTGGTGCAAGCACGCTGATTTGGAGAAATGTGTAAGCAAGAGAATCTTCTTTTCATTTCTTCAAAGTGATGTTTTCCCCATTTCGTGACCATTTACTTAGGGATACTTAAACAGTGTACAGTATTTTAATATGTTTAAAAGTATTTTAAGTGTAAATGTGTTTTTTTTATTTATTATATGTTTCCTGTACTAGAGATGGACTGACATGTTTTACTTATAACGATTATTAGTAGTCAAGGAGGCCGATAACCGATATTTGGAGCTGATATTCATTTTCAGTTAAAAGGGAAATAAATTAACTTAATTTTGTTTACACATCTTTAAAGCGGAAGTCAACCCAAACATATTTTTTAAGAATATGTTCTATGCAGGCCCACTAGTTGAAACAAAGCATTCTGATTAATATTGTGTTTGTGGAATATGAGTTAAACCGCAAAATCCATCCGTTTTTAGCCATCTCTGGGGGCGGCCAATTTGTCACTTCTGTCGACTGAAAATGACATCACAACTGCTCAGGTAACGACTAATCACGGCTCAGATTCAGGAAACAGGTGAGCCGTGATTGGTCGTTATCTGAGCCCAGAGCAACTTCGATGTCATCTTCGGTCGATAGAAGTGAGAAAACGGCCGCCCCTGAGATGGCTAAAATCGGGTGGATTTTGCTGCTTAACTCATATTTCATATTAATCATACATTGCCTTGCTTCAACTAGAACATATTATTGAAAAAAATATGTTTGGGTTGACTTCCACTTTAAGCATATGTTTCTTGAACAATTGTTCAGATTTGCATAATGTAGATTTAAAAAAAAAATATTATTATATATTTTTGACAATATTTTGTATTATTATTATAATTATATGCGTCTTTGTTATAAAATTCTAACAAAAAGTTCAGGGAACACTCAGGGTCACCAGCATGTCTTAAAAAGTTAAATAAAAACTGAAATAATAGCTCCATATAGTCTTCTACAGTAAATGAATGAATAATTTCAAAATGACAGAAATGTTAAACTTTCACATATTTATCTTTTGATTACAACTCAGTTTCAAATTGATTTATTCTCGACCATCAGATCTTTTAAAAAGCCAGATGCCGATATTCATCCGATAATCGGTCCATCCCTAGTCTGTGCAGTTCATTGTACTGCTGCACCGAATGATGTGACCGAAAAGTAAAAGCGTAAATGAAGTAACTGCGTGCTAACATTTACGTCGGGCAGGTTGAGTCACGATAGTAACGAGTTTCAACGCGTTTTGTGCAGCTTTCCCATCACCGAGTGCAGAGGAGCACGAGCCAGCTGACATGGACGAGGTCTCGGGCTTCAAAGGGCTTGAAGACCTCAGGCTGGTTCTGATCGGAAACACGGGATCTGGCAAAAGCGCGTCTGGGAACACCATCTTGGGCCGAAGACAGTTCGTGTCAAAGTTCAGTGCCAGCTCAGTGACCCGGAAATGCCAGGCTGGGAGCACAGAGCTTGCCGAGGGTCCTGACCCGAAGAGACCGCGGAGTGTTACGGTGGTTGACATGCCAGGCTTTGGGGACACTCACCTCAGTGAGGAGCAGATTCATGCAGAAATCGCAAAATGTCTGTGTTTCTCCGCTCCTGGGCCCCATGCTTTCCTCTTGGTGGTGCCGATCGGGCGTTACACACGCCACGAGGAACAGGCAGTCATCAATCTTGCCCAAATATTTGGAGATGATGCTGTCAAATACCACACGGTGGTTCTTTTTACCAACGGGGATGCTCTTCGAGGCATGGAGTTTGACGAATACCTGAAAGAGTCTCCTCCAGGGCTTACGGATCTCATTAACAAGTGCGGAGGCAGGTACCAAGTGTTCAACAATGAAAACTCTAGAAATGCGGCGCAGGTTCAAGAACTCGTAGAGAAGGTGGACAGGATGGTGAAGCAGAGTAAAACCCGGTTTTACACCAACGCTATGTTTGAAGAGGCCGAGGCAGCTATAAGGGAAGAGCAGAGAAGGATAATGTTGGAGAAGCGACAGGTAGAAGACTTGGAATTGGAGCGTGACGAAAAAGAAAGTAAACGTGGTTCACAATGGCCTAGGAAGAGGAAGTTGCATAGAGAACATGAGAAAAGCAAGCGAAGGGGGAGCAGCGCAGCCTCAGAGGAAACGAGGGAACAGGCTATTCTCTCTCCAACGGTGCTGGCGAGATTGAAGCGCATGGTGGCTGCCTGCGTCGTAGGCCTGACAGTCGGGGTCGCCTTTGGCATCGCCGTCCCCTTGGCGACTGGCCTCATGGCATCTCTTGTGGGGAAGGCCGTCGGCTTGGCTGCGGTTAAGCTTACCGGAGCGTCTGCAGTTGGAGCCGCGGGTGTCGGGAACGCTGTGGGCGCCGTAGTTGCGGCAGCCTCAGGAAAGACCGCGTTGGCTGTAGGGGCAGCAGCTGGTGGACTTATTGGCGGTGCGATAGGAGTCGTTGCCGGTTCAGATTCAGAGAGTGTGAAGGAGGGAGTTTGTGATACTCTTGAGCAGGTTAGTAGTGTCGGAGCTTTTGCAGTTGCGGCTTCCCTAGGTGTGGGAGCTGCCTTGGGGGCAGGGGCAGCCGTGAGCGCTACTCTTGCGGCGCAAGGTGCCACCACTGCGTCCGTAGCTTCGGTGACAGGGCAAAACGCCCCAGCCTTAGTTGGAGCTTTAGCTGCAGAAACAGGCACGACTTCCTCTGCCACAGCCGGGGCAGCAATAGTTCAGGATGGCGTGCAAGCTGCTCCTGCAGCAGCAGCAGCAGCAGCAAAACATCCAGTCCTAGATACAGTAATTACGGTTGGGAAGGCTGTAGCAGCGCTAACCGTACCTTCTTCTATTGCAGTGAAAGTGGTCAAATGTAAAACCAAAGACTCCGAAAAGAGTACTTATAAGTGCTCATGGAACAAATGAGGATGAAAAGAGTGCCTCTGACTATCTCTAAAATATTGTCGGATAATTACACGAGAGATGCAGTCAGAAATTGGATTAAGTCCAGTTATTTGATTAAGCATATATACAGTATATGCACAGTACTATACTCTGTTAAACCATGGTTTAAAGAAACACTGTGTCGTATGTCAGTTGTTATTGATTATGGCGGCGCCGTGTGGACAAAAGCGGTAGTGTTCTGACAAAAGTCAGCCACATTTCCCATGCGTGCCAGCGCGTATTGTCTTGAAATCCTGAGCTGTCACTGGCATGCAAGTTGGACTGAATTACATTTCTATTTCCAGTGACTGTGTGAAAGATGAATAGCTATGAGGAAATGAATCTAATTTTGTTCAAACAATACTTTTGTTTTTGTTTTGGGGCTTCTGCCATGACACCAGTAATAGCGTGTAAGTTTTATTTTATTTTTATTTTCCTAAAAATATCTTTGTAAGACATTAAAATTGCCTTGATTGATATGAAACATTAAGTGTTTTGGGCAGAAAAAAAAACAGGACGATGGGAAATACTTTTCAGAGAGTGTTAAGCCTTACAAATATTCTGTGAACAAATGAGTGATTCAAATGTTGTGAGATCAATCATACCCTGTGTATGATTGTTTTGGTTCCAGGCCTCAAAATATGATTTGGATTCAGTTTGGTTGAATTAAACCAAACCAAATTAGAGGTTGAGCTGACTCGTCGATGAGGCGTCTTTACTTGTCCACATCAACATTTAAAGAGGAAGTCAAGTCAAAAATGTTCTTTACAATATGTTCTATGCGCCCCCACTGGTACAAACACGGTATTCGGATTAAAATTGCGCTTGTGGAATATGAATTAAGCTGAAAAATCCATCTGTTTTTATCCATCTCAGGGGGCATTTTGCCACTTGCCGTCGACTGAAAATGGCATCACAGTTGCTCAGAGCTCAGGTAACAACCAATCACAGCTCACCTGTTTTCTGAGATTAGTCATGTGACATTTACAAGCTGAGATGGATAAAAACGAGTGGATTTTGGTGCTGAATTCATATTCCACAAACAGTTTTAATCAGAATACCATGTGAAGACTTGTGGGGCAGCATCGAACTTATTGTAAAGAAACTTTGATTTGACTTCCCATTTAAAGCTTGAAGTCGAGTAGTCGCTAATCACATGTTGTCGGTATTGCGTCTTCCAAACGGCCACATTACAGAGGAATTTGAACTTGCCCATGTGCTGTCGTCGCCCGAATATAACTTTCTGTGGAGCTGTGAATTGTCCACCCAACAAGAAAACAGTCTTCATTCATATGCCCTCGAAGGTTCGAGAGTACAAAAGTAAACCGGTTGTAGATTAGTATAGCGCTGAGCCTTGCTAACTTCGGCTATTCTGATTGGTGCTAGTCTTAAAATATTCAGACCATCTACAAGCGTGTGAAAATATTTCACCGAAAATGGTTAGCACGATCACATGCAAAGTATGCAAGTCTACCTTCAAAAACAATAAAAGCACAAGTGAAATAGAAGGAGAGAAATTCAAATTTTATTTTTAGCCTGGCTACGATCTTGCAACATGCTCCTCTATTGAACAGAAGATGAGACCAGGCAGCTTGTTGAAGAGAAACATGTGCAGGAATCCCATTGTTTATTTACAAAGCATCCTTGAACCATGTAATGCCAAATGACAAATAAATGCACTTTTCAAAACATTTGGTGCTCTACTTTTCTATCTATAGCAGGCAATCAAAACTGTGGAAGTACATTTTTTTAATATTAGCGTAATTACACAATAGCATTACGGTTTGTTGTTATGGCCTTATTTTAAAGGTGTTTGGGGCTCCCCCATGAACGTGATTTCTGATTTTTATTTATTCGTTTTCGTGTTTGCTTATAGAGAAAGGAAATGCCAGTGACATGATTCAGTAGTTATCCTTGTTTCCCCCCCTTTATTTTATGTGATTTGGTTTATTTCACCTGCTAAACAATTTTGAACGATTTTTTTTTTTTTAATCCTTCACTTACGTCAACTTCCACAGAAATGTCTTATGGCGTTTTTTTGCTGTTGTTTTTCAGATAATAGTATATTTTTCTCTTGGAAAAATGACCCTTTTGTCAAAACATGTCCAGCTATACGTAAAAAATAACTAAACACAATCCGTAATAAATTAACGTTTGATTTACACAATTTAACTTAAATGCTGGTTTTTGTCTCAAAAACTTCAGGCTAAATTCAAAAGATTAGTCAGTGGTTAACATGTATTATTTGATCTAAAATAATGTTGGCATTGTTTATGTTGTTTTTAACGATAAAGGGCATTTAGCCATGATGTAATCGGTAGGCGGATGACGGAAATTAAATAAAATAAATACATACATTTCTATTCATGGACCAGTAATGTCAATGTGTTACATTTAGCGGGTGCGGTTCCCTACTAGCCGGGGGTGCGCGCTGGGGGCGGAGTTTATTCTAATGAGAGCTTCTGATAGATGACGTACTATCAGGCCATGAAGAGTGCGGCTTTCTCATTGGTCAATCTTGGCTGGTCTGCTGACAACAACACATCGGTTTGGACCAATCCGATCGCGGTTTAGACTACAGCGTCTATTTGTGAATGACGTAACTACGGTAAAACAATATGGCGTCGTCTGCAGGCAGCATACTTGTAAATGAGTATAGCCGGATAGACCGCTGCCTCTTTTGAGGCGCTGGTGTTGTCCGACTTTCACTTTTGAATACAATAAATAAATATTAGGATCCTGCGTACTTGCTGTTTGTATTCAACTCGAGCTTCCTGTTTTAGCCGAGTGGCGAGTTGCCGACGGCGGTCAAGGATGGACTGTGGAGAGTACATGTCTCCAATGGAGAACGTGGACCCGACTTTTGCGGAGTTAGGAGAATTAACACTGGGGGACCTCGATGGTAAGTTGTAGTGTCTCTGACAACCGTGTTACGTGTTTATTTATTTAGCTTTAGTTGGCCGGTTTCTGGACAGCCTGTTAGGCATGCGAGTCTGAGGCTGAGCATGTCCAATTCATTTGGAGTCTTTAGTAATTAGAGAGAAAATCTGACTGATCTTTTCCGTTGTTTATTGCAAGGTTACTCATGAGCTCTCGTTAATTAAGTAGTAGGCATGCTTTCATTCAAATTACTTACATGAATTAAAAGTCTCATGGAGTGGATGTTTGTACATATGATTGTCTCAGTGCTACTGTATGTGCAAAGATGCAGATTCATAAAAAAAGGCCCTCACTGGACTTGACCATGGTATAAGACACCTGAACACCAAAATGGAATACAGTGAACCCCAGTTCATAACGTGGGATAAATTCCAGACCCACATGCAATTGTTAAAAATACACCAAAAAAACATTGGCACCTGTTAGAGATACCCATTCATTCAACACAGTTTTACCCCTCCCAGCCACATACTTTCAACACATATAAAAGCATTGAAACACATGGAAATGGAATAAAATACACTTTAAGGTATTGCATAGTGTCTTTTCTAACTCTTGCTGTCAAGACATTGGAGATTATCTCATAACATCACTTTGAGGAAAAGAAGACTCGCTTGTACAATCCTGCAAATAAGATGTCACTTCCAGTTAAAGTTAACTGAAACATGAATAAAACAAAAGCAAAACGTTTTATATTTAAACAAAATGCAAAACGGCACAGATGGATGAACTGAAATGAACATCGCTGTTAGAGAAATTCTAAAACTTCAGACAACAGCTACTGCACTGAAGGCGTGCAACTCTAAATTCTTGCATGTGTCCTGTTAAAACTCACTGAAAATGATTGCTTACAAATCTGCAATATAGCGATTATGAAGTGTGCAATCGGGCGAACACTGTTTCCAAAATGAAACCATTACAATGCACTTCAACTTGTTGTTTAATTACTGTGTATGGTGCAATAGCTGTTCTGTGCAAGTTGTTCATGTACCAGATAGCCAAGCCCGACACCACAGCCATCTTCCCTGCCAAAGCACTATGTCATCATAGTGGAATTTACGTAGTGTAAAACAATGTTATAATGGATAATGATGATTAATGCCCTTGTGAGTTGCTGCATGGACAGCCCACACCTCGCAGCAAATTATTGTTAGCCATGAAGTCTTGGGGTATCATACTCTTACTAGGAATACCAGTTCTCAGGGGAAACCCCCCACTGAGTTCAACATACCCTGAACAATGGAGGGAGCATTAAACGTTCAAAATCATGATTTTTTTTTGAGAGAGAGATAAGTTGACTCTATGTTTTGTTCAACCAAACACATGTACTTATGCACTTGTCCCTGTACATCTAGAACACTCCCTAATTACTCTCTTTGGGACTGTAGTTACATAACCTTTTTTCTTTCCACCGAGAAGCCCGCAAAACTGATCTTCATTGTTTGGGGGCTCCTAGCTGCCTTGTTCTGTCCAACAGTCTGCCCCGCATTGAGGTGCACACATGCATGGTTTTGTGCATCTGTCAGCATGAATGTGTTCATCTGCAATACATGACAAAATATGCTTGAGTGTCCAAGTAGAGTAAATGGTGGCTAACACACAATTGTTGGTATGAACGGTTCTTACCTGTTATATACTGTATAAGGGCAATTACTGTTTACTCAACTCGTGGCCTCAATTAGACACATTGTCCCAATTAAGTGACAGGCGCTTCAGCTATTGACTTAAAAAAGATGGATCAATTATGCACCTAATCTCCCCCGCCCCATTAGGAATAAAAATGTGCGTCAGAACTCTAATGTCATAACACACACTACCTGCAGAGCTGACATGGTGTTTGTAAAGCTGAAGTATATAGTGGAGTTTATGGAGAAACTGCTGCTGTACGCTTACATTTTAACACTGCTCCTAAAAGAATAGGGAGAATGATAAGATAATGAAATTCAATGAATTAAAAAAGAATATCTACTGACAAGAACAATATTATTGACGAGTTCCACCCAAAGCCTCAATAGAGGAGTGGATGTGAACAGAACATGGAACTCAAAACCAACCAAACAAAGTTAAACTAAATGAAAAAAAAAAATTAAGTTACACTTTTATTTTATTTGTATTCGTTCCATGCAGGACAAACTCACCTTGAGTTGTGTCCAAACAAAAAAAACAAAAAAAAACATTTGAGCTCTACACTTCACCCTTCATTATTTTGTAAAAAAAAAATTATATATATATATATATATATATATATATATATATATAATTTTTTTTTTTTTAAGAATAGTATATTGCTTTTGATAAATACTGTAATATAATATTAGATGCCTACTCTATGCAGTTGAAAAAGTAAACACCCCCTTGTCAGTCTGACAAAATACTGTACGATGCTTAATCATGACATACATTGGGACAGGTTGATGTAGTTTTGGCAGTTCTTCAAACCATGAGGTCATGTCTAAACTTAAAGGTTGCTGTGTGTTAGCCTCCCGAACTGCCGTGCATCTTCTCTGTTGTTTTGCTGGTTTATTTTGGTAGGTGTGGCTGTACGTCATATTCAAAGGTTGCCTACTTATTTCCTCATGACATTTCATCAGTTTCACGATGATAAACACTTCACTGAGTTTTCAGTTGGAGGCTTCACAAGACCTCTGGAAAAAACAAAAAAAAAACTTTCATCATCAAGATCTTTGGATATTTTTAAACCAGTCACACGTTAATGCAAAGTCAACTCATTTTGAACGTTCACTTATTAATGACAGTATTCTCCTTCATATGAATAAATATAGTCATTGGGGTGTGCCGAGTGATGTCATGTCACCAGATGAATGTGGCAGCCTACTTTTGTTTTTTCAGCCTAAAGCTGCACAAGGATGACTATCTGATTTCCTTGTACAGTACGTGCATTACAAATAGGGCTGTGCATTAGTGCCCACAAATCATATCCTGGTCCTGTTGTACATCTAAGGGGACGTCAACCCAAAGATATTCTTTTCAAGAATTTTATTTATTTAAAAAAAAAAAAAATCCCTTGATTTTTCTGTCCCACTATTTTCTTGAATTTTAATACCCTTAACATGAATAAGAGGATTGATTTTCTTATGCAAATACTTTACTATAGAGAAGTCAACCCAAATATATGTTTTCTCCAGAATATATTCTATGCAAGCCCACTAGTTGAAACAAAGCGTTCTGATGAATATCGCGTTTGTGGAATAAGAGTTAATCCACCTGTTATTAGCCATCTCTGGGGGTGGCCATTTTGTCACTTCAGTCGACTGAAAATGACGTCACCCAACCAGGGCTCAGGTAACGACCAATCACAGCTCGCCTGTTTTCTAAAGCTGAGCCGTGATTGGTCGTTACCTGAGCCCTGGTCTCTTATTCCACAAACGCGATATTTATCAGAATGCTTTGTTTCAACTAGTGGGCTTGCATAGAATATATTCTTGAAAAAACATATGTTTGGGTTGACTTCCACTGTAAAGTGTTAAAAAGTGAAACAAACGATTGGAACATTTTTTCTTAAATTGAGAGCTGAATAAGAGTCAAACCGGTAGTCAAAATCTGGTTGAAGACATCATTCTTAAAAAACATTGACAAACTGATGGTGTGCGATCAGGATTTTCTCTGCTAAAAAATGTGCAACTGTGCAAATAGCAATAAAGAACGAGACCACTAAACACTACACTTACTTATACTGCTATAAATGTTATTTTGTCTTACTAAACTATATCTTGCCACAAAATACATTGAGAAATTGCCAGATACTGCCCAGCACAATTTAGATCCCATCTTATTAAAACCGACCCAGGAAAAAAGGTGAAACATTTCCAGCTTCAATAGGCAATTAAGTTTCAACCACATCAGCACCACAAACTTAACAACGTTGAAATTCCAGTTTTACAGTTCTTCTTGTCTGTCTGGGCCATCAGCACATAATTTTTCAAGGTCAAGGGCAGAAGCAATGTCAGTGTGTGTGCATGTGCCTCTTCAAGGCCAGTCTGCAACATTCACTGCTATTTCTTGTCTTATCTTTTGGCCATAAAAACAGCTTTGACGCTCTTCAGCCGTATCGACTGACAGTCTCAACCCCTCATGATTAACTAATGCGTTTCACTTTTACTCAAGGCCGTGAAGTCATCACCGGTGTTACTGTCATAGTGGGTACAGTAATTGCAAAGTTTGACACACATGGACAAATTGTTTGTACCCCTTTGTTTAAAAAAAACCAACAACAACAACACAATGGTTATTGAAACAACTGAAAAATAAAGATAAGTGAAAGTCAATGAGATCAGGCATTTCTAAGTTGTGGTCCAACAAAATTATATAAAAAAACAAACTGCTATGAATAATGAAAATCCATGATCAATTGTGAAGTGTTTGCCTTTATCTTTCCTCAGAGATGCTCCAGCTTGTCAACCCGACGGGGGACTTCCTCGACTTGTTTGCGGAGCAGATGACCTCCACGGGCACGCTAAGCACCACCGCTCGATCGGCCAATCAAAACTCCGGACCTGCCCAAGCATCAACCCCTGTTGCCTACCACAGTTCCAATGTTGGCCTCTCTGCCCCTCAGACATTGTCACCCAGGTGTGGGTCCCTCCCCCCATCTCTCTCTCCTGCTCAGAGCCCTTCCACAGCCACAGCGTCTGCAGTACAGCAGCAGGTGACCCGCAGCCCCCCGGCCCTTCAGCCACGGCCTCAGGTGGTCCAACCCATCCAGCCTCATCTGATGGCTCAGCCCACCATTCAGGTTTGACAAATTTCCTCTGCCGCTTACACCCTTGCCAAGTGAAGAATAGCTTGTTGTCTGATATCACATCCCATGTCGTTGCTGTGTGATGACAGTCTAGATAAGACGTAATATTAACCTTTTTCTTTTACAGAGTGCTTGATTGATACATGCCTCAAACAACTGAAGTCAGTTCACATACAAAAAGAGGTCATGGCATTCAGATTAATATTACATTTGTGGAATATGAGTTAAGTAGCAAAATTCAGCCATTTTTGTCCATCTCAGAGGGCGGCCATTTTGTCACTCCTGTCGACTCAAAATGACATCACAGTTGCTCAGGTAACGACCAATCATGGCTCAGCTTCAGAAAACAGGTGAGCTGTCACTGGTCGTTACCTGAGCCCTGAGCAACTGTGATGTAATTTACAGTCGACAGAAGTGACAAAATGGCTTCCCCCTGACATGGCTGAAAACGGGTGCATTTTGCTGCTTTAACTCATATGCCACAAACACAATATTAATCAGAATGCTGTGTTTAGACAAGTGAAGGTGCATAGAACATTTTATAGCAAATGTTTTTTGTGGGGTTATACCACATTGATTTTTATTTTATATATTTGCTTAGTTCTTCTGAAGTTATAATGATAGCTAGCAAGACACACACACAAAGCTCATAGTGATAAAACATTGCACTCGTGTTTTACACGGACATCTGACTAATTTATAGTTTCTTAAATAATATAGCCACCCAATTTCTACCTTCTTATATCAGATTTTGTGAAGGCAAATTTCACTTTTACTGTTAATCATAATCATTAAAGAATTCAGTATTTAAATTTGTTGGCTTTTAATGTATTCAAACAAAGTAGCCAGTCAACTGTCAAGCAAGCTGTGCATGCGAGTCATCATCTTCCCAAGCAAAATAAACATGGGCGCTGCACACTGTTCTTAAGAAAATAACATGATGCTGTAAAACAAATGTTTAAAAATCATCTCTGATTTATTAGTGCTGATGGAACATGGTTTTCATTCATCTTTTTTTTTTTTTTTTTAAATGCAGATGCAGACCCAGCGATTCCCAGTTCACACTTTGGTTCAATCACCCATCCAGACGCCGGCTGTGATGATTGCCTCCAGTGGTGGCCAGCCCCGTTTTATTCAAAACCCGGTCATCTGCCACCAGAGCCCTACTCCTGGTTTCCCAGGTGACAAAGACTTGCTAACTTGAGTATTCAATTTTAACACTTCCTTGTCTTTAAGATCCATCCATCCATTATCGATACCGCTTATCCTCACAAGGGTCTCGGGGCGTGCTGGAGCCTATCCCAGCTGTCTTCGGGCAGTAGGCGGGGGGACACCCTGAATTGGTTGCCAGCCAATCGCAGGGCACACAAACATCCGCACTCAGAATCACACCGAGTCTCATCAACTTACCATGCATGTTTTTGGAATGTGGGAGGAAACCGGAGTACCCGGAGAAAACCCACGCAGGCACGGGGAGAACATGCAAACTACGGGGAGAACATGCAAACTCCACACAGGGAGGCCGGGGCCGGGATCGAACTCCGAACTGTGAGGCGAACGTGCTAACCAGTCGACCACCGTGCCGCCCATGTTTTTAAGATGTTCTTGTTTATTTAGCTTGAATGTGACTCTTCACTGAGTACTCTTACTCATTTGTTATTTCTCGTGTTCTTCTAGTACTTCAACCACAGGTGCAGAGCATCATGACATCACCCCAACTCCAACCAGTGACAATTCAACAGCGCCTTCTCACAAATGGCCAGACCATTATTTCGACAGCGCCCACTACAGTCCATGCTGTGCCTCAGCAGGTGCAACAGGTACCTTAACCTTTTGTTTTGCTAAAAGTCTAAATTGCGATTGTCTCGATTTTGAGACACGTCAGCTCTACATGCTCCTTTTTGATGGCGTGTGGGTGCTTTTCACCAGGTTTTGGTTCAGCAGCCTCAGATTTTGAAGACAGATTCCCTGGTTCTGTCCACCATGCCAAACCCAGCCGGGATCACCACATTGACCACACCCCTCCAGAACACAACACTGCAAGTCCCGGTACACAGCCAGCAATACACTCCAAACATTAAATGTCACTTGTTAATTCAGGGGCTCCGTAGTTTATGACACAGTTCTGTTTTTACGACATAACCAGAATTTGTACTGTGCATAAGTCAGAATGTGCCGTAGTTGCTTTTATTAACTAATCACCAACCTATGCTTCCACATGAGTGAAGTCAGAATTACAGTAGCTATTGGTGCCGAAAGCATTTCAAGGCCA
This sequence comes from Filicampus tigris, assembly GCF_054856515.1. Lineage (NCBI taxonomy): Eukaryota > Metazoa > Chordata > Actinopteri > Syngnathiformes > Syngnathidae > Filicampus > Filicampus tigris. Next base: position 15,393,920 of record NC_141232.1, on the reverse strand, counting down.
AAATATAAAAAAATGTCGGCTCTGCAGTAGCCGAATGTGGCTTCTTGTGAGGCACAACAACGGATTCAAATGCTGCGGTGCAAACTACAGTAGTTGTGTGGTAGACCGAGAACAGTCTATAATGAATCCACCAACTGTCAGTGTTTGCAGTGTTCACTAGCAATTAATTTTGTCTGTAGACACTGATGGGCAGCAACCTCCTGACAATCAAACAACTACAGCCAGGCTCCTCCCACTGCGCAAACGGCACCATCTCAAGCGTCGAGCAAAGCCCTATGACTGGAGGGGGCCTGTGCCAAGGAGGGGTGGTGAAGGAGGGTGAGAGGAGGACCACCCACAACATAATTGAAAAGAGATACCGCTCGTCCATCAATGACAAGATTGTGGAGCTGAGAGACTTGGTCGTAGGCAATGACGTCAAGGTCAGTGATTTTATTTAGTTTTCATTTTTTTAAATACATTTTGTAAATGGCAGGGATTCCGAATTTTGAGAGAAGCGAGCTGCTGTAAAATGTGCTAATATGCTGTTTTCTTTTTTTTTCTTTTTTTTTTTTTTTTTAACTCTCATGTAACCCAAATATTGGGCGCAGCTTTCATTTAGAATCACTGCATTGCTAAACTGCAACAAACGATGTACCTTTTAAATGTCAGTGTAATGTGATTTTCATGTGATTTTTTTTTTTTCTACGTTTTTGCCTTCAGATGCATAAGTCAGGAGTGTTGAGTAAAGCTATTGACTACATCAAGTACCTGAAGCAGGCCAATCACAAACTTCGACAGGAGAATCTGTCTCTTAAGATGGCAAACCAGAAGAACAGTAAGTGTGATACATAGATAGCTGCATGTGGCAAATCAAGTATAATTAATATCTTTGTTTATCACAGAGTCAGCGACACTGTCTGAGGATATGGATCCTAAAGAGGAAATTGCAATGATGTCCCCTCCAGCCTCTGACTTGGGCTCAGTTTCCCCTCACCAATTCTCTCCCTACGGTGTGGACTCTGAGCCCAGCAGCCCCTTAATAGATCATGATGAGGTAGTGTGCAAGGTGGTTAGGGACATCACAGTATTTATTTCATTTTGCCCACACCACTGTGGTTTGTAAATATTACCAATATGTTGCCCTATGTTATAAACGTAAAGCCAGAGCTGGGCATTTTACTCAAATTTGCCAGTTCGTTTATCGCCTTTCGTCTGCAGCCGGGGTACCCTTCCGCTGTCCGTCTATGCATCTATTTGTCAAGCCGGATCAAATGGTAATCGCCTATCGGTCAGTCCGTCTATTACTTTAACCGCGCTCCCCTTATCGTTATCATATTTTTAAGTTTCCCGTTTATTGCCTGCAAAATGGGCGACCGTTATAGGCGGCTAGACGGACTGGTCCGGTGGCTAGGCGGAATACCCAGCTCTGCTTAACCCTTGTCCTGTTTTGGGATCAAGTTGATCCCAGAATTGACTTGAATAACGGGTCGATTTCGACCCCAACATAGGACAAGGGTTAAAGTGGAAGTTAACCCCAAAATGTTCTTTATAAGAATATGTTCTATGCAGGCCCACTAGTCGAAACAAGGCATTCTGATTAATTCATTCACTGCCATTGACATATTTATTATTCTTTTCACAGTCCAGCCATTCAATCCCAGGAATTTATTTATATTTTTTTCAAACATTAAGGTAAAAGAGGGTCTGAAAATGTCTGGCAGTGACTGAGCTAATATTGTGTTTGTGGAATATGAGTTAGGCAGCATAATCCACACGTTTTTAGCCATCTGAGGTGGCGGCCATTTTGTCACTTTTGTCGCCTGAAAATGACATCACACTTGCTGCTTAACTCATATTCCACAAACATGAGATTAATCTGAATGCCATGTTTAGACTAGTGAAGGTGCAGAGAACATATTATTGCTAAGAATGTTTGGGGGTTGACTTCCCCTTCAAAACTGTATTGGAATTTAAAAGCGGACCAAAATAATTTGGTCTATATTACTCACAGCAGTCTGTTGTCTTGGGTTGCATATGAGCATGATGTCATTCTTTCTTTCAGATGAAGTGTGAGCCCGACTCTCCTTCCTCTGTTGGAGTGATGGATGGTTCTCGTCTGCTACTCTGTGCTCTGACCTTCTTCTGTCTCTCCCTGAACCCGCTGCCCTCTCTGTTGGGTTCTGAGACTTCAGAAAGTCTCTCTTCAGGGCATGGGCCCTCAAGAACTCTTGTCTGGTTCCCGAGCCCCACACAAGATTTGGGTGAGCAAGCAAGCTTTTTTGATGAAGCTGGATTCTGTTTGGAATTTATCTCCATTTGAATTCAGAGAAGTGCTGCTGTGAGAGCACCTTAACAGTGATGTATCATACCTGTGTGGCTTTTTTTTTTTTTTTTTTTCTGAATCCTAGCCGCTTGGCTGCGCTGTCTGTTGCCATGGGTGATGGCTTGGATGCTGAGTGGTCTGGGAGCAGTTTGGGGTTGTGTGCGGGTGCTCTACCTCTGGGAACCCGTCACGCCGCTTCACTCCCCCAAGTCGGTGTCCTTCTGGCGACATCGAAAGCAAGCTGATGTTCACCTTAAGAGAGTATGTACAATGAACTAACTGTCTGTCATTCATTCAGTTGACATGCATTTCACAAAATTTGGCTTCTGCATTTAAACCATCTCTATCGCACTTCCCTTATTTGTCACACTGGGACCAGTGGCAGCTTTACAATATGCAGCAATTTGTTTGGGTGCATTGCTCAAGGAGAACAAAAACAGAACAAACACTGTAACCACTTTGCAAATTGGAGGAGGCTCAGATATGTCCTGGGGGCTACCTTGCTGTGTCTGGCGCAGATTATCACTCATTATAGCAGCAGTGTTGCTATTTATATACTAAGTAGTTGCAGATTCTTCTTTAGGAGCGTAAAACCTGTGATTGCGCTCCATTAGTCTTTTATTGTCTTTCTTATAAAAGAGGAGCGTAATTTTTCATTTACCATTTCAAAAGCATTCAAACAGCCCGCTTCATTGCGGAACTTTATCAAAGGCCGTTAACTTAATTTATTTTTATGGGTTAATTTTCCTTGTCATTTGCACGTCATATATTTTGCAGGAAAGGAAAAACAGGATTAGCGACTAGTCGACATTTAGCTCTAAAGATCATTGTGGAGTAGCACGGCCGATTAGTCTCTACAACCCCTTGTTGTTGTCTGTATGTTCCCAGCAATTAATGCCGAAGAAGACTTTAATATCCCTTCCAACCTATTTTGCCCTTGCACTCTTCTCTCACATTTTTCCTCTATTTTCCTTCTCTCACAGGGAGATTATGCTGCAGCATTGACCAGTTTAGAGACCTCCTTGTCCATCTTGGCCAGAGCGTTGCCTTCCACCAAGCTGGACCTGGTCTGCTCGTTGTCCTGGAATCTGATTCGCTATTGTTTGCATCGCCCAACCCCTCTCGGATGGCTTGTGCACCAAATCAGAGGCAAACACGAGGGGGACGAGGCTAGGACAAGCGCGAAGGATGCTGCCCTGGTATACCATCGTCTGAGCCAGCTGCAACTCACAGGTAAGTGTGGAAACGGTCATTCAAAGAAATTCGTTTTTGTGCTATGCTATAGGGCTGCTCAATTATGGAAAAAAAATATTAATCACGATTATTTTGGTAATAATTGAAATCACGATTACTCAAACGATCATTTATTTTTTGGTACAAAACAAGAAAGTATTTAAACATGAAAAATATAAAGACAAATCAAATTCTTTGAAACGCTATAATTACGTAAGTTCCAAACAAAATTGATAAAATTAGTTATTATAAAATAAAAAAAGGTGCAAATCTATGATTTCCTCGTGTGGAAGCAAACATAATGCGTTGGATATAAATGTATTATAGTCATCGTTTTTTACGATTATGCCAGTTTTGTAATCGTGGAGTGTAATAATCATAATTGTATTTGAATTTCAATGAATTGCACAACCATACCATGCCATGTTTTAATTCTCCTTGTAGGAAAGCTGCCTCAGCGAAGCAGCTTGTGGTCCCTGTCTCTGTCTCTGAGTGCTGTCAACCTCAGCGAGAGCGCCCAAGGCAAGATGGCCCCCGCTCAACTTACCGAGATCTACGTCACTGCAGCCGCAGCTATGCGCACTGTACTGGGTCTCCATATCGCTTGTCTGCCTGTATGTGTCTTCCGTCTGTCATCTACTTTAGAAATTGTAGCCATTTCAAGCGACACAAGTCCTTTTTCCCAGGGTTACTTACTGAGTTGTGCAGAGAGCGTTGCAAACCAATGTGAAGCAAAACACATTCCTGACTGCCTGCGCTGGATCTTCACCCCATTGGGCAGGCGGTTCTTTTTAAACTGTGATTGGTCATTGAAATCAGAGAGCAGCGATGGGGTGTTCACAGCAGAGAGAGACCCAGGTATAAAGTTTAACTCTGCTCCTCCAGATTGATTAAGGTGGAATCTTGCCATCTTGTTACTTGGAAATCGTGCTTCATGCTAAATGACTTAAATTGTTTGTCAAAGCAGAAACATGCCACCTAACTCAATGCTGTCTTCCTGTAACTGTAAACGTTTCCTTTCTAGCGGACCCAGTTGCCCAGTTGCACCGCTGTTTCTGCAGAAAGTTGCTTGAGAAAGCTGTTCACACCCTCATACAGCCTCAAAGTGACTCCGAAGCGGGCAAACACAAAACCGGCTCTGGGTATGACAGGGGCCCGGGCAGCATTGCCTTCCTGGAAGTCGACTCAATGACATTGCTCTAAAGCTAAGCACTTGTTGCTTCTTTCTTCCAGGGAGTTTTCCAGTGCCCTGGAGTTCCTTCAACAGTTGAATAAATGTACAGAGGACGCTCCGTCTGCTCCTCCCTTCTCAACTCCTCCCAGTCACACCATCACACCAGGTACAGTATGCACGACATGGTACACCACTTCCTTGTTGGAGATATTTATAATTGAACTTCCTTCATGGAGTCCTTGAAGTTTAAATGCCAAAGTAAGAGTCAATATGAATTGATTTTCTTCTTGCAGCAGCAGTACATTTATAGCACTAATGTAGTTTTTGGTATCCTGGATATAATTGGACACATGCAATCAATGGAATGCTTTTTATTCCCATTTAGTTCATTCTTGTTATGTTGAGCCCTACAATACACATCTTACACCATAATATATGTTGGAAATGATGATGGTGAAAGTGTACTAACATCTTCAAATGTTATCATTTATCTATGAACCAGTAAGACACAATCAGAAAAATGATTTGCTGTGTTGTTTTCATAGCAGCAATCATTTAAAATCATCTTTTTGTCTGGCAGTGAGAGATCCAGTGAGTCGGTGGTGGGCTTTGGTCCTAAAGGCTGCCGTCTATTGGCTTCAGGGTGATGATGTCACTGTGAGGTCTCTGTTGGTGGAAGCAGAGCGAATGCCAAGAACTCGGCACACTCTTGAGTAAGTCATCAAGTGTTTCCATGAAGTACACAGTCCATTCATGTACTTTTTCAGTCATTTTTGGCTACATTTATAGAACAACCCATACAAAATGCAGTATTCCATTGCTTTATTGCAGTATTCCACTGCTTTACGTATTTTTGTGGGACCTATCTACTTGTGTATTGCAGAAATTCCTGCTATAGCACCGAAACCTTCCATTTACATTTTTTAAATGGGTTTTTATTGTATACAGCACTATTGGGCAATATGGCAAAAATATCATATCACAATTTTTTATATTACGAAGAAAATCACGATCATGATTCTTTTTTACATCGTTTTTTAGACTAATTTGCACATTTTTGACCATTTTCCTCATGTTAAACATATTAAAAATGATCATATTTAAAATGTATATAAAACTCTAAAAGAAAAAAAAAGACATTTTAAGCCAGCTAAGCTTTCTGAACAGGTTTTCATTTGAATAGTGACAATTCTTATCAAAATGTACAGTGAATGTAAACAAAAGGTAACATCACGTAAGCATAAAAACACAGCTCGTAAAGCGGGTCTAGTACTTTGAAGAGTCTTTCAAACCCCTCGTTTTCCACTGTTTTAATGGAAATCATGTCTTGAGCACTGCCTCAGTTACTTCTTTACACTGCTTGCTTGTTTTTTCATATGGAGTACCCTTGTTGAATGACTGTTACCGTGGGTGGCGTTAGCTTGGAGCTAGCGGCTGCCTCTGGCTACCATGTGTCTGATCTCCCTTTGCTTTGGCTGACGGCGTAGTTTTTTGGGTGCTGTGTCTGTCCCCGCAACTGATTAAACAGGTTTGTTGTGTTGCCATCTGACGTCAGAACCGAGTCTCTGCAAACTTTGCAAATAACTGGTTTGCGCTTGCTCCTCTAAGGGAAAGCAAAACCAAATCGACACTGTGGATGTGGAGTTTCTTTTCGGGAACAACTCCGCTTCGTGGTGACTTTCCGCTAGAGCTTCCCGCTATACAAACTAGGGATGTGCGCGACTAGTCATTAAACCGTCTACAATTTATTAATCGTTTAGTATTTTATTAGTCGGTTAAACACTGCATTAAGTATCACGCATTTTGTTCCTCACGCCTCTGCCTCTTAACAAGCTGAGCCCCAGATAGTTAACGAGTCTTCAAAAAAGAGGCTAAGTTCTTACCTCAAGTTCGTTTATTGCCACTGCCAGTTGAAGTTACTATGAAACTGAACATGAAACAAAGGCATTGTGTATTTAACCTAACTTTACTTTATTAATACCTTTGCTAGCCTAATTCTAACACATAATAAGAAATGTCATTTATAGGCTAGCAAAATTAGTATTGATTTTTTTTTTAGGAGTTATAAATCTTTAAACAACTTATATTCAAGCACAAAACAGCACATGCAGACTATACTGTATAACAATATGTCATTGACATATATTCTTTATCCTTTGCGAAGGACAATATATTACTGCAGCTTGGGGTGGTCTTCTTCTGTGTTTCAACTTAAAATTTACATGTATAATAGCTCTTTGTATTATACTGCCCCCAGGTGGCCAAGGCATGCACACCAGACACACAATGCCCATTGAATTAAAGCATGAAATGCCTTAAATCATGATGGACAAACTAACATTCTTGTTTGTTATCGTTATATTATTTTCTAAGGTACAGTGCTCTTTATTTGTGTTGTTTTGTTTTGTGGGTGGGATAGATTAGTAGCATTTTCATCCACCGATCCATTTTCTATACCACTTATACTCATTAGGGCTGCATGATATTGAAAAAGCATGCAGAATTGATATTATTGCGATACTTACCATGTATCTAGATAAATGACATTTTTATTATCTAATGCAACAAGTAATTTTTTTTCATGCAGTAAAATAAGCAAGCTCACAGTGTTCTGAGATAATAAATTGTGATTCCCCTAGATAATGTTCAATTATTAGGTGGCGATGCGCATTTAAGTTTGCATCGGACTGGTCGAATTCAGATAAAAGCTTGCAATTCCATGAGAAAATGATTGCATGTCTTTGCGATATGCATATTGCATAGGCCATTATTGCGATATAGATATTTTTTCAATATATTGTGCAGCCCTACTCATTAGGATTACGGGTTTGCTTGAGCCTATCCCGGCTGGCTTGAGGCGAGAGCCTGAGATAACCTGGACTGGTTGGCAGCCAATCTCAGTATTAATCGCATTTTTGTTCAGTAGGGAAAGGTGATTTGAGATACGAGTGTTTTGAGTTTCGAGCGTGGTAACGGAACAAAGGACACTCCTAAGTCAAGGCACCACTGTACTTGCTTACTGTAATTGTAATGCCCTTGGGTGTGGGAAAGTAGAGCCACAGTTGCCGATACACTTTTCTGGCATTTATTGAAGGCCAGCAGAATAAAAAATTCAAACAATGATCACTGTTCACACAGGAGCTGATGTCAGCCACAGCTCACATAGAGACTCTCACATGCAGATACTACAATATGCTGTGAATGTTCTATACATTTTATGCTTGCTTTTTTTTTTGTTTTCAAATATGTTTCCAGTGTGTTAAAAGTTGATTCATTAGAATAATTTTAATAAATGTGTGTGTGTTTAAAGTGTATGGGAAGGTAAAGCTACAAATGAAACGAAGTTTACATGTGGTCTCTCAATAGCTCAGATTTCCACCTATTCCAGGTGGGTCTGGAAGGTGTCTCCTGCGATAAGCGGTGGTTTACTCTACTCATTTAAACTGTCTATCCCTCCTTTTGGTTTCAGCCACCCTCTACCCAAAGCTGTGCAGTCACTCTGCAAGTCAATTCAGATAAGTCTGTCACCTCTAAAGGGAGAAGGAACGGCAGCCTGCCTGTCCCGTTGTGACCAAGCCAGCAGCTACCTGCGCTCCAGCATCTCTGTGCCTCTTGGCCAGCCTGGCGACTGCTTAAACAAGGTAAAGAGTAAATAAATATCCGTTTCAAACCATCTCCTTTGGAGTTTTTAGTTGGGTTTGTGATTAGAATGCTTTATATTGGGGATAAGTGGAAGTTTGCAGTAGTGTGTTTGTGCGCAGTAGAGATGGCAGGAGGTGGCTGTGGTGCATTGTAGTTGCATTGCATGGTCTTCAAGCCAAGTGCAATGCATCTGCAGTGCATTACAGAGGCCCCCCAGGTCTGCACGCTGCTCATACACCAACCACTGTGCTGTGGCACGTTAGTGTCTTGCGTAAGATCAGAAGTTGTGGAAATTATCCGATTTCACGTCATTGGTGCAAATAGTGCATATTTGATCATCTATTTATGTCAGCGGTGTGTAGTGACAGGCAGGACGAGTAAATGCTTTTTCAACAGACGGACAAAGCTACAATTAACTTCTATTCATACAACAGAAAAAGCGATGGATTAATACACGAAATTAACTCAATCGGAACTTGGTCACGGAAAAAATTGTCAGTGCAAGAAAATACAATGAACTTCTGTTTTGGATCGGACCACTCTTGCCACAGCTGCCTTGGAAAAGTAACTTTTTGGTGATATATTCATTTAAAGTTATATTACAAGTTACTTTATTAGTTACATTCAGCAGCTACTGACAACAGTGTCTCAACATAAAAATGAGGTTTTAGGCAATACTTTATTGGAAGTACATATCTAATTAAGAAGATGACAGACCTACCTTTAAAACGATTTTTTTTTTTATGAAGAAAAATAATTTTTAAAAATCAATAATAAAAATAAAAAAATAGTGACGTATAGTGATTTGGATAAGTAACTTTAAACTGATTAACTGATTTAAGCAAAAACACCATCTCCAAACAAAAGACTAGTGTTGTTCCGATGCCATTTTTTGACCCCGATAACGATTCCAATACCCAGCTGTGCGGTATCGGCCGGTGCCGATACTGTACCGATACCAGACTTTTGAGAAAAAAGAAAAAAAGAGATATATGAGCATTTTTTTTCTTGTAATTCTAAAGAACTGCATACTCACTTGGATGTAAAACCATTGCTATCATGGCTTGGTCAGACTTAAAAACCTTTGTGAAACAGGAAAAAATAAGAAATAATATACACGAGGTATCTTTGAGAGAGATTGTGGTGGAGTAATTACAAAAGCTATATGACATTATTATAAAAGTTTGTTTTGAGTAATAGTGACCCATCGCAACAACTTCCACTTTCAAAACCAAAAACAAGCAGTAGAATAATCCAACAAATTCAACTCCAAAATCCAAAATTGAGCACGGTTTGTTGTTGCGGTCCATTCCCCTTGTTCATGCTCGCTGCCGCCGCCGCGAGCTCTTGGTGCTTGTTCACATGTTTCGTCCTCAAATGTTTTATCAGGTTTGACGTATTGAACCAGGCCACATTAGTTCCACCTCTTGCAACATTCACACCGCTAATTTTGCACAGCTGTTGTACTCGCTGGAGTTTCTATGTTGAAGTACAGTAGTTCCATATCGCCGCTGACATTATTTCTCCTCTACCTCACAGTTTTTTTTTTCTCTCAACATGAAAAAGCAGCCCCGCCATTGGTTAAGAGCGTCCGCTCTGGACCAATAGCAACGGCTAATACTGAACAGTCGCCACACACCAGTTTCGTGAATGAGCAAGATAGGTTTAACGTATTGAACCTGGCCACTTTGGTTCCGCCTCTTGCAACATTCGCTCTAGCTGGAGTTTCTATGTTGAAGTAGTTACATATCGGCGACATTATATCTCCTGTGTACAGTGCGGTATCGGGATACTTGCCGATACCAGTATCGGTATCGGAACAACACTACAAAAGACCTGTCTGTCATTTTAAAACAAAGACAGAGAATATTTGGGAAGCAGGCAGCTTTGCTGAGGAAAATAAGCAGGATGAATGAGAGCCTTAAAACTAGCTACTAAATTACTGACCTCATCACTAAATTCCTGCGAGTCCAATTTTGTGTTCACCTCAAAGAGATGTCGCACTGAGTACGTTTATGAGAAAACTGAAATGAGATCATCTTTTTTCAGTACACAATGGCACCGTTTCACAGTTATGCACCATGGTAAATTAGGCAACTTCCATTTCTTCCTTTTTATTAATTCCAAACAATATTAGGCAGTGGAGGCTATTATATAACTTTATTCCCAATATTTCCTCTTGATTAAAATAATATAAAAATGGGCACCAGTTTATCAGTACAATAGTTGTATAGTAGTGGTTCTCAGTTGATCTATTCTCTATCCTTCTGTCAAACGAAAGTCGATATCCTCTACTCCTCACTAACCACCGCTCCCTCCTCCCCTCTCTTCCTACCTGCCTCTGTCGCTCCTACCACTCCGCCCCTCTCTAAATTCACACCCGTCTCCTCTGCCGAGCTCACCAAAATCATCTCTACAATGAAATCGTCAACCTGCATGCTGGATCGCATTCCATCATCCCTCGTCAAGCACTGCTTTCCCACCATCTCTCACCTCATCACCACCATAGTTAACTCCTCCCTCAACTCTTCCTCTGTTCCCTTCTCACTCAAACTTGCTGCTGTTAACCCCATCATCCAAAAAATCCGGACTCAACCCTGACATCCTGAGCAAATTCCGACCCATCTCCAATCTCCCCTTCCTGTCGTCGCATCCCAAATCAAAACCCACCTCGACAATAACCTACTCTTCGAACAATTTCAGTCTGGATTCCGCACACAACACAACACTGAAACCGCCCTCACACACAGGAAACAATTCATCCACATCAACAATTGCTCCTCATCCACTGGCGCCTTGTCCCACGGTGTCCCTCAGGGTTCTGTGCTCGCTCCTCTTCTCTTCATCCTCTACCTTCTCCCCCACGGTCAAATTATCCGTCACCATGGTCTCCGCTTTCACTGCTACGTCGATGACGTCCAATTGTACATCTCCACTAAATCCATCACCTCTACTATCCACTCCACTCTGTCCAACTGTCTTTCTGATATTAAATCCTGGATGCAAACCAACGTTCTTTTCCTCAACTGCTCCAAATACCACCTGCTTGGCCCAACTCAACCTCAACCTCAACCTCACACAAACTGCCTCCAACTTCAACCTTACTGTTGACAACTCCACCCTGTCCGCCTCCTCTCACTGCCGCAACCTTGGTGTCCTCTTTGACAATAATCTTTCTTTTGATCAACACATTACCCAAATCACCAAATCCGCTTTCTTTCACCTCAGAAACATTTCTCGTCTCCGCGCCTCACTTTCCTTCACTGCCGCTCAGACCCTTATCCATGCCTTCATCACCTCCCGCCTTGACTATTGTAATAGCATCCTCTACGGCACAAGCTCCAAACTCCTGCATAAATTACAATACATCCAGAATTCTGCCGCCCGCCTTCTCACTCACACCCGTTCCCGTGGTCATATCACTCCCATCCTCAAAAACCTCCACTGGCTCCCCGTTCCCCACCGCATCCAATTTAAACTCCTCCTACTCACCTACAAAGCCCTTCACAACCAGGCCCCCTTCTACCTCTCCTTCCGATCTTCTCCACTCATACACTCCTTCCCGCACCCTCCGCTCCTCAAATGCGAACCTACTTTCCATCCCCCCGACCAAGTACAAAACCTGGGGGGACCGAGCCTTCTCTGTTGCCGCCCCCACCCTCTGGAACTCCCTTCCACAACACATTCGGAACTGCGCAGACCTCACATCCTTCAAAACACTCCTCAAGTATCACTTAATCTTTGCTATTTTTTTTCTTCTGTTGGTTTTAACTGTTTCTGTTTTAATGGCAGGTTTTATTTTGTTCACTTTGAGTGATATGAAAAGCGCTATTCAAATGAAATGTATTATTATTATTATTATTATCATTATTATTATTTTTTTTTTTTCTTCATCGTCTAAGGCGATGGAGCTCTTGGTATGTGACCTTCTGCTGACCTTGAGGACCAGTTTATGGCAGCGAGGAAGCAGCACTAATGGGGAACCTGGCCCAGCATCTGCATCTCAGTTGGCCGGTTTTCAAAGTGACCTCAGCGCGCTCAGAAAACTCACACAGTGCTCCAGACAGGCCCAGCATAAGGTGAAGTCTTGACAAGAATTTTTCAATAACAGGAAAATCATTCCCCTTGCCTAGTTTAATGAGCTTCTTCTACTCCAGCTGTATTTACACCCGGCGACCGTCGCTAAGGCAAGTCTGTGTCTCTTTTGCTGTAGGTGTTCCTCCATGAGACCACAGTGAGGCTGATGGCCGGAGCCAGTCCCACAAGGACGCACCAGCTGCTGGATCACAACCTGCGACGCAGGACGCACGGCCCCTACACTGCAGGTGAAATACACCAAGGTTGCTTCGGCACGTTATACACACGACAGAATTGCCGCGTCCTTCCTTTGTCCTCGCTTAATCATGCCGTAGTCTGCTGCGTTACCGAAACCAAACTTCTGCTTCGCAAATACTGTACAGTATAACAAAATGCTGACGTCTACTTTCCCCAATGTGCCTGCTCATGTCAGAGGGCGAGCGGGAGCGGGCTCATGCCATTCTGCTGGCCTGCGGCCACCTGCCCATGCCCCTGTTAATCCCTCCCGGGCATCGCGCCCACCTGCTGGCCGAGGCCAAACGCACGCTGGAGCGGGTGGGGGACCGTCGATCACTGCAAGATTGTCAGCAGATCCTGTTGCGCCTGAGCGGCGGCACAACCGTCATTGCATCCTGAACGCTCACACGCAAACACACACAAAGGCTACCGTTGACTGAACTCGTCAACTTACAGTACCTAAGAGTCAATCGTGTACGCCCAAACATTTGTAATCTTTTATCAGCATCTCTCAAATGCTCAGCTTTAGAACAATCTCGCCACCTTTTGGCACAAAGTTGGAACGTGCGTCATAGGAATATCAGGTGCAATGGGCTTCCAAAGGGAAAGGGACCTGTTTATATATAACTGTTCAAATCCATGCAATCGCACAAAGTGCATTGTTTAGCCGTTTCTTCACAATAATCATCACTTTGTAACATCGAAATCTGGTAGCCAGCTTCATTTCCGAGGGCTGTAAAATGCATACACATGAAGGCGGACTGGTTTACTTTCAGCTACAAGTAGTGTCGCTTCTTATCTACCTCATTCACAGTGTATTATACTGTGGGGAAAATGAAAATACCCAATCACCCGGTCTGTTATTCTCAATTGGAAATAAGAATGTGCAGCTTTCAGTAAATCACATAGAGGTGTCGCGACTACGAAGGCAGGCTGCTGATATGTTGGGTTGTTACTAACGCCTGCTTGCACAGACACGTACATTTTGTAGTAACTGTAAAATGTATTGAAAAGTTTGTATTTTGGGTGTAAATACAAATGGAATAACTTTTTTAAAGTAGATTAAACAGTAAGCGTTTGGCTACTTGTTCAAGGAAAACCCACGTTGAAGACAGCATTACTGGTCGGGCGAATGGCTAGACCAGCAGAGCAGTTTTAGCTGTCTTGCCCCAAATGTCAAAATTTTTGCTGAGTTTTCAAAAGTAATTCCATTGTGCGAAAAAACAATTGCAACCCATTTTATTTGAATGTTAAATAGGTGTTTGTGCAGTGATACAGTTGAAAATGTTTATTTTGTTAGACGTGTCGTCTACATTTGTTAATCTTTCAGGCAAAACACCCTTGATTCTAAACAAAAATGTTATTATATCGCATCATATTTAATATGGTGTTTGAAATTGTTAAAAGCCCTTTGCTTTTTAATTTGTAATTTTTGCCTCACCTGGCGCTTCTGTCTATTCCTGCTTTTGTGTCGTATTTAATTAACTTTTCAGATTAATGCTTCGCTGGAAGGGAGGAAAGTCAGCCTTTTTGTGTATATTATGTTTGAATGTGAAGAATTTAAAACAGAACAAGCATTTTAGATGGTGGCTAGCTTAGTGTTGCCATTTCTTCTATTGCAAATTATTCATTTTAGAATAGAGAAGCAAACACAATTTATGCTTGTAGAAACTTCCAGAAAATTCTCTTACAGGTCAAACCAGGCAGATGATTCTCTTTCTTGGCTGCATAAAGAACAGAGCAATGCTTAGTTCGCCACGGGTAGGCTGGGTTTTTACTCTTGTTATATTTTTATGATTGTTACATGTTTTTCCTTGTTGTTTTTCTTTTCTCCATTATGTGTTTTACTTTTAAAATCGTATTCCTGTTCACTATTTTGATGTTGGTCTTTTATAATAAAACAAAGTATGATGGTGTTTGGAGTTCATGTTTATTCCTACTGTGAAAAAAAATTATATCCTGCTTAAACCGTAAAATAACGACACTTTACTCTCGTTGCCATTGGCTGTCATTTGATTGCCCCTTACTCATCTGTGTCGCCTAAATGCTACATCTACATCTAAAGAGAGAATGATTGTATTATTATTTATTCTTATGTAATTATGACAGAACTTTTTGCACAACTTGCTGTTCCCTAGCAAAAAGCTGAACGGCAGTTCATTCAGTAGTTTAGAGAAGGTCAAATTTAAGTTGACCTAAAATTGTTACAGTGCATTTTAGGTACATCCTGATATTTCATCCGAAAGTCCGTACATCCTTAACTTTTTGTGAGTTTAATTTCTCATTCTGGATGCATATTGTATTATAGTTTTGACGTATAGCAGGAACCTTTATCACTGTTCATGTTTCAGTAGGACATAGTTAGCGAGCGCGCAGTTAAACACGGAAGTCGTTAGACAACTGATTCGCATACACATGGAAAATAAGCACACACGGCAATGAAAAACAGAAAAAAGACCAATAATGTGCCCAACAGGGCCAAATTCAAGTCTGGATCTAAGAAGAGGGAAAATAAATGCGTCGTAATGTTTGACGACAAAGAGAGGGCGTAAGTGACCGCATCAATATCAGTATTTGTCATTGTTTCGCACGTGCACACTTTAAACAGTTTATCGCATTTCCATTTGAGTTGGGTCTACAGCTTGGTGCGCCTTTATGAACGGCGATTTATATTATTTTATTATTTGAAACTTAAACAACTCTCGAGTCTGATGCAGTGTGATCTTACACTGCAAACTGCAACCACCAAACAAATATTAAGAATATCTGTCTTTTAGTGTCAAATTAAGACGAACATTGTTAGGCTATAGACTGGAATTGTAAAGGCAGATATGTACACTGTTTTCATCATCAGGGAATATCTGACTGGTTTCCATAAGAGGAAAGTGGAAAGGAGGAAAGCAGCTGTAGCAGAAATACGCAAGAAGATCAAGGACGAGCAGAACAGAGTCAGAGAAGAGGTAGGTGCCAAGCAAAAAGGAGCAGATTGTTGAAAACTATTTTCGACTTACACAGAACCGTGTTGCTTTGATAACTGTCTTTCAGAGGCATAAGGAATACATAAAAATGCTGAAGGAGCGACAAGAAGCGCTTGGTGAGTCAGAAGGCTTAAAGCAGACATGCATTTTATTTTCATCACGTAAATGGGTTTCCAGGTGTCGCAATTAAAGGTCCCAAATACTCTTTGGGAAAAATACACAAATAAGAAAGACTTACAACACTTAACATTGGAACACTTTTGTTCAAATCACTCAGTTTTGGGAGGTGGTTTATGTCTGATCTAATTGCAAAGCACGACTTGTTACCACGACAAACAGAGGCCGCTGAGATCACGTGAGCGTGACTTGGTGTTAATGATTATGTTCCTATATTTCGTGTACCCTCAAGCACAAGTTTTCAAAATACGAGAGTCCTTGAGATATGACCAGGCTCGTAACTCAAATCATAACTCAACCCTCAAATCGTCTTTTCCATTTAAAATGAATGGAACTGCAGTTAATGCTCTGGCCACCTGGGAGCAATCTAAGACAGAAAGATGTACAGTTCATTGCGATGTCTTAGCTCCTCTCAGCTCATCAGTGCGGCACTAGTGTTAGTATTGTTTTGCAGAAGACAGAATATATGGCTGTGAGTTCATTTTCTTTCTGCTCGTGATGCTGCCTCATTTGTGTTCAGTACGGTATTTAAAGAATTATCGCACTGCAACTTAGATGCTAATTAGTATTAGCAGACTGAAAGGAAAAGCTATGTGGAACTTTGAAATACTCAAAGTGTAATGTTCTTTGTTTTATGTCGGACAGTAAACTTTAATTATTCCCTATTTGCCAAAATATTATTTATTCTGACGTGAGACTCTCACCTGAGGAGGGGATGCTTACTCCTCCTCATTCAGACTGTACGAGAGTGACGCATGTGTCACATCACCACCCGCACCACTTTTCGTAACAGTGGCACGTGACTTTTAGGTGGTCATACAGTATTAGATGACAAAAGAGATACAGTGGTATTATGACATGCGAGTTGAATTTGTTGACTTGGTAGAGGATGTTTATGGAATATTCTTTACAGAGGAAAGTGAAGATGATCTGGAAGATGTGATCACCAATACAACAGAGTCTGTTCAGTTTGACCATCCAAATCACACGGTCACAGTGACTACCATCAGTGACCTAGACCTCACCAGCAATCACCTGCTCGAACGAGTAACAAATAAGGTGAACACGCTAACTTGAGTGTGCATCAAGTCTGTTTGACTGCTTAAAGAAAAACCATGCTATTAAAGTCAAGGTAGCATAGACCTGCTATTCATTGTCTTTTGTTTTATTCTTAGGTCAACGAGGAACATAAAGAAAATGAAAATGGAGAGGAGGTGGAGAAACCAACGACAATGCCCAAAAAGGCTGGCAATCCAATCTTGAACAAAAAGTAAGCTTCTACTCATGCAGGTTGCAACTTTTGAAGCTGGATCATGGTCATGTTGTGCCAGCTGTGACTTCAAATGTAAATGCTGTTTGAGGACCATCTCCTATTGCAGTGGTTGTCAAACCTTTTACAAAAAGTAGCACCTAAAAAAACCCTTACTGTAGGTCTCCAAATACCACCATCATTACCAGTAGAGTAGTAGGCCTAAGTGCTCATAGAAAACAAGCAAGACAGAAGTTTGATTCCTAAATACCATATTTAATATTATTGTAAGCCACTGTAGCATTATGCCAAGTTTGAACATTCACACTGTGCTTAAATATAGGACCATAAAAAAAACTATAGGGAGAGGGGGGAGAGAAGGAAGCGAGAGACAGAGACTTGAAGGAGATGTATCATGCTAGTTTAAGCTTTCCACTGTTAACTAAAGGCATATATAATGGTGATCAAATTTCTTATGAAGGATGGGTTATTTTGCTAGCTCTTTTTCTAACCGGGAAGTAAGACGCCTGGTTCACCAAAAACCCTGTCTCTCCGTGTGGCTGCCGCGCCTCTTTGTCGTCCCAAAGCTGGCAGCGCGCACCGCCCACCAAACAGTAACTAGTAAAGAGACGATGGAAGAATGTATCGTGGAGCCTTACGCTCTCGATATAGGGTCCGGCCATGAATTTGAAGTGCACGAAGCACCACAGAGACCCCAACTCCGGTGCAAAAATAGACACGTTTGGCCAACCGCTGCTGGCTTCTGGAGAAAGTGTTTAGTGAAAGTGTTTACTCGGCAGGGGCGGTAACAATGTCAGGACCCGGTTGATTTCTTTGGTCGGGCAGGGCTGGTGCTTAGAGAGGAGGAAAGAACAGGAATGCTCAAAGGTGGATGAATGGAGGAAAACACCACTTTGGGGGTGTTTTTGGTGAGGAAAAGGCATTTTAACGTTGCTAAATGCTCAAAAAAGTTGATTCAGCATAATACATCTCCCTTAAATAATGATTCCGTTAAAATGCATTGCACTCAAAAATTTGCTAGAAAATTGGATGTAAATGTTTAAAAACAAATAGTACTGAAAAATATTGAACTTAAAAGTTGAATACAACTGATCTGTACTTGGGCAGTGAGTCCTTCGGATTCCACTAGAGGGAGCTCCCTCACGTCCAATAGGGCACCATCATACAACCTTTAGAAAGTATTATGCAATTTCTTTTTTAAGTAACACTGTAAACTACTGAATTTCCACATCAGGGTAAAATGTATATAAATTAATACGACATTCAGTCTTATCTTAGAGGACAGTTGACAAAGACACAATGAGTCGCAACACAGGTTTGCATCATTTTTGAACATTTTTGTCACACAAGTTTGACAATAGGAGTGTGACAAAATCTCTATATAGTGATACATCACAATATTTTGTCTTCCGATCGATTATCGATACGCCTCCGCCAAGTATCGATATTTTAAATTAATATACGGGCGCTGTAAAGATTCCTTTATTGTTCGTTGCTTATTGGGCAATTGCAGCAATCGAAAGTTGTTTATGATAAACTACTTACTACATCAATTTGGATTAAACAGCTGACAGATGATGTTATGTATGAAGCTTGTTCATTTTTTGCCCAACTCAGCCCAGCTTCCACTTTTGTCCGTCTGTTCCCCTACTATGCAGGATCCGCTCGCTCACTGCCTCGCTCAATGCCTACACCAGCAAGGGAAAGAGGAAAGGGAAGCAGGACGGCCGAGGAGGACGAGGCCGGCAGACGGACAAGAAGGCTGACAAGAGAGTCGGCGAGAGCAAAATCAGCGCCAAGAAGACCAGCAAGTGGCAGAGGCGACGCATGACGGGGAAGAAGCAACGTCAACAAGACTGAAAGATCATCTTTTTTGGATTATTGACTATTAGTGGCGAACATATTTGCCTCGCAGTTGTAAAATGTGAGGTTGACACTGACCAATTGCTCAATTTAATGAGAACCAATACACAAGCTGTATCCACACGCAGTAATCATTTTGAGCAGCACTGCCGCAGAGATATGACTGTAACAATACATTTATGATTGTGGTTGTCGTTTGCCAAACTGCACTGCATCCTACCGGGAGCTGTTTCTATGTTTTGACTTCAAATCATTAATACAAAACATTTAGTGTATAAAGATATAACACTGCAAAACAATACAAAGCGTTCACATGGCAGGACTAATAAAACCTAAAATTATATTTGTTAAAGGCTGTTCTTGTATTGAATCTGAATCGGGGAGGCATGGTCCAGTGGTAGAGTGGTCGTCTCATAACACAAAGGTTGTGGGTTTCGATCCCTGGCCAGTGTGACCATGTTGAAGTATCCTTGAGCTGAACCCCAGTTGCTGAAAGCACTATACCATTCACAGCCCATTTACCAAATCTTTATTGTGGCAGTGCCGGTGTGCCTAATGATGTGGCTGGTCCAGTATTTCCGCAAGTCCTGCCATGTGAACGCTTTGTATTGTTTTGCAGTGTTATTTTTTTATACACTAAATGATTTGTATTAGTTTGATTAAAGTTTAATCCCCCCCATTAAATCCTAACATTGTCACAATTATTGTCTCCGTGCACTGTTTACAACCTGACTGGAGCTGTATTTACCTAGCTCAATATTATCTCTTTCCCTTCTGAAGATATTAGTCAGTGTATGTTCAGCCCCCTCCTCTCGTGTTTATTTATTTACGCTAACCTGAGCCTGCGTGTGCCAGCTGCCACCACTAGCACGTGCGTTTCACTTCGCTTTCTAAAGCCATGATATTTAATACAAGGGGGGCTTCGCAGGCAACTAGCTCCGGGGTCGACCCCTGAGTCTTTACCTTGTCCATGTTGAGCCGCGGCGCTCGTCATGGATGCTTCTGTTTCACTCATTGTGTCCTCAGCCAATAGGAGGCATGTGCAGATGCAGACTTTGGAGACCATGAGGATGAGCCATGTGCCTGCTGGGGGGGTCAATGGGCAGTTCTGCTCAGGCAACAAGACGCTTCCCTTGTCAGGTGAGGCTCATCATTTTCTAGTAAATTCTGTAAGAAATGTTTGCTGTTTCTTATTTTCCGGATTTTAGTGTTTCCTTGGCTGTGTTAGTGCTACTTTGAGAGCACGCGTGGCTGGATTGTGTTTCACTTTTACTCTTGGTGGTAGTTATCACCTTCCAGCTATATTGTTTTTTTTCTCTTCTAGCCCACCACTAGTCTTCAGTAAAGCACGATGATCCTAGCCAGGCTCAATAGGATTGGTAGGTTTATTGAAAAACTTTCATTTAAAAAATTGATGAAGGGTGTATTGACAGAGCCCTTAATGAATCCATTAGGAGTTGGACTACATCACAAGTGTCACATTCAAGACCGGATATATCATTTAATGTGGCTCACTTAAAGCCGAAGTCAACCCAAACATATTTTTTTTCAAGAATATGTTCTATGCAAGCCAAGCCCCACAATAGTTGAAACAAGGCATTCTGATAAATATTGCGTTTTTGGAATAAGTGTTAATCCACTGGTTTTTAGCCATCTGTGGGTGCGGCCATTGTGTCTTCTGTCGCCTGAAAATGACATCACAACTGCTCACAACGACCAATCACGGCTGACCTCTTCTCTGAATCTGAGCCGTGATTGGTCGTTGTGAGCAGTTGTGATGTCATTTTCAGTCGACAGAAGACAAAATGGCCGCCCCCAGAGACGGCTAAAAACGAGTGCATTTTGCTGCTTAATTTATATTCCACAAATGCAAAATTAATCAGAATGCCGTGTTTCAACTAGTGGGCCTGCTGGGAACATATTCTTGAAAAAAATATGTTTGGATTGACATCCGCTTTAACTCATATTCCACAAACGCAATATTAATCACATCGCTGTGTTTCAACCAGTGGGCCTGCTGGGAACATATTCTTGAAAAAAAATATGTTTGGGTTGATTTCCTGTTTAAGGGGGAAAAAAGTGTCTACTTCATGTTTCTGGCGAAATAGATTTATTTTCATTTTGGCAGAAAATCTGTTCCAAAATAGATTTTTTTTGTTCTTTATGTGTTTGCTTGCCTCTATCCTCCCATCCATCCATATCCATCTATCTAGCCAATGCATATAATCAAATGCAGGGGGCAGTGTAATGATGAAATGTGAGTTTTAAAAAAAAGTTCCAGTACTGGTATTATAAAAGATATACTGTATTTCAATCAGCACACCGACAAAGAAATCAATACAAAGAACAATCTGTGGCTGTGTCTCTATGACAAAAGGCCTGCGCACAATGTTCTGAGCATCTGACAGTTCCTGGCTGAGAATAACATTGTCAAGCTGAAGCAACCTCCCTACTCACCTGACCCCCAACCCCTTAAAACAGCTCTTATAGGAGCAAAGGTCAGGACAAAAACTTTTTTTTTTCTTCCACTGATTCATTTACCTTCAGTATAATAATGTGTTTTAAACAATAAATAAAGCTAAACCTGAATACCAGATGTTGAGTTCACTGAAAATAAAAACGTGAAGAAAAATATCAAATGTGTAATCCTTTACAAATAAAATGTCTGTATTAATTATTTCTAAAGGTCCAACATTTACTGTATAAACTTACTTCCATATGAATCACTGAACTAATATTTAATTGTATGTTGTGTCGGCACAGTTTTTGAGAAGTGCTTCACATCAGTATTGGATGGAGCAATCTTGTGTTCAATCCACATCGTACTGCAGCATTTAGCTTTAGGACAATGTGTCCTTTGGCAAATTGTAAACTCTTCTAGTTCTTTACATGTGTGTTTTGTGTATACAGAGGGACATTGTAAAATTTCATTTAATTGGCCTGGGAATTTTTTTATTGACTTCAAATATTGTATCCTTCTTCATCTATATGTGCCAGTGTAGAATAATGATAGGTGGAACAGTAAAATGTTCTTCCACGAGATGTCAGGCAGGACAATGTTCCTGTTTATCCACCTGTTGTCTTTCATACAATGGCAATAGTTTCATGTTCAACTAAACAGGGCTCAATTTCACACTGTAAGCCAATTTGTGAGTAACTGAGACGAGATCATTATTTCAGTGCACATTTGAACATTTTTGTCTTGTGGTATGATGTGATTTTTTTCCCCAATACAAAATACAGTGAATATAGAAAGTCTACACACCCCTGTTCAAATGCCAGGTTTGTTTATGTGCTTTAAAAATGAGACCAAGATGAATAATTTCAAAGCGTTTTCCACCATTAATGTGACATAACCTAACAACTCAGTTGAAAAGAAAAATGAGATTCTAGAGAAGTCAAACGAAACAACTGAAAATATGTTTGCACAAGTGCACAAACCCTTGTTAACTGTGGCTGTGCTCAGAATTAACCAATCGCACATGCAATTGGGAGATTTCATGTTAGTTAGTTTTGCCTTTGTGAGGTACGACTTTTGTCTTGCCACACTTCTCATAGCCCAGATACAGGAAGAAGATGGGATTGTTTTCACATTTGTTTAACAGCCTGTACTTGTCAAAGATTCCTGCAGCTCCTTCAACATTGCTGTTGTTCTCTTGGCAGGCTTTTTTCATCGGTTTTGGAAGGCTATCCGTTTCTTGTAACATCAATGTTGTGCCATATTTTCTCCACTTGATGATGACTTCACTGTCTTCCATTGTATATTTAATGCCTCGGAAATTGTTTTGCACCCTTCTACTGATTGATACTTTTGAACAATGAGATTGTCTGTGAAAGCTCTTTGCGAACCATGGCTTGTGCTTTAATATTTGACAACAAAAATGGAAGGAAAAGCCTTCTAGAAAATCTGTATTTGGCTTTAGTCAGAGGTACTTCAAATGATGGCAGGTGTGTGCTGACTCCCATTTAACATGAGTTTGAGTATGATTGGTTAATTCCGAACAAAGCCCCATACGCGGTTATAGGAGGGTGTGAACACTTGTGCAATCACTTTGTCATTTATTTTTCTGACCCCTTTCAGAAAGTAAGCACTTGTGCATAAGACATATATTATCAGCATTATCCTGCCACCATATGTGCACAAAACTATTTCTGATACCATTATTTTTGTGTCTTTCTCTCTTTTGCTCTTGTTTCTCAGTTCTCAACGCAGGATGTGATGACGATGACATATCACATTCCAAAATCATCATGCCTCTCTCTGATGACGAGCCCGTGTGCCCCAAGTTTCAACCCAACGTCTTCGACCCATCCCGCTGCCACGACTGCCTACGTCAAAGGCACTTTCATCATTGCGCAGGGGACAACATCGAAACGGCCCCACAGCTGAAATGTACCGTAGACGTTCTGACCGCGGCCAAACGTAGGACGGGACCGGGCAATGATCTGCCCTTAACGCCAATCTCCTCACAGGCAGAGGAAAAAGACACCAGCAGCAAGGTAGGAAAGGCAAGACAGGAAGGTACAGTATATTGCTTGGCGTCAGATGGCAAGAAGAACGGTGAAGCAGGACAACATGCAGAATGTGTGATGAGTGATGGGATTAGTTGGACCTGAGGATGAAAGGATTGAAGTAGAGGTCATAACATAAGGTTAAAAGTCATCCTGGAGTATTGAGGCAAACTACTTTAAATGTGATAAATGAGGGAAGTCAGCAAACAGGACCATAGCTTGAATTATTTTAAGAATAAAGTTGGTTCTTTGTCTGACATCTTGGGAATTTTATGTAATATTAACCATAGGGGCAAAAATACCCAAAGGCATGTGTATACACTCGCTAGCGACTTCATTAGGTGCACCCAAAACAAATAATACCTTTGTCATAATATTCTGGTTACCTTACCTTAGTTCTTCAGTTAAATCGGAAGTCAACCCCCAAAAATTATTTGGAATAATATGTTCTAAACATGGCATTCTGATTAATATTGCGGAATTGTCACATATTGTCACATCTGTCGACTGAACATGACATCACAGTTGTTCAGATAACGACCAATAACAGCTCACCTGTTTTCTGAAGCTGAGCCATGATTGGTCGTTACCTGAGCAACTGTGAGGTCATTTTCAGTCGACAGAAGTGACAAAATGGCCGCCACCTGAGGAGGATAAACACTGGTGGATTTTGCTTCTTAACTCATATTCCACAAAAACAATATTAATCAGAATGCTTTGTTTCAACTAGTGGGGCTGCATCGAACGTATTTGTGAAAAAAATGTTTGGGTTGACTTCCGCTTTAAGTGAAAGGGGTAAAGGGCTCGAAACAGCTCCCAGTATGATACAGTGCAGTTGTACAACACTGCTATTCTATAAGACCTCTGTCTGTACAGCAATATTACTATAATACTGTTTGTACAATCACTTTGAATATGTGACGATCATGTCTGGCATTCTATATAGGTCGCTAAGGTTACAATAAAATTAAAACAGGAGTTTGTGGTAAGAAACATGTAAATAATGAACGACCAAGGCCTTAAGGTGTGTCAAGTTACAGAGGTGTAACCCTAATCGAACAACAGACTGCACATGTGAGTGTGGCAGAGGTGAGAGAGTGTTGACGGAGTCAAGAGCCTGTCAGGCAAATTTCATTATTATTCTACAAAAAAATTTGAATATCAAAATGATGCTGTAAATGAGGTGAACTTCATCTACTTCATATGGAGAAAAGTCGTTGGTTCCTTTTCCTCTGTTGCTCATCCCTGTGGTACTGCCAGAGCTTGGAGGTTGTGATTGGTCCATGTTGATCATCCTATCAGGAGGATTCGGACCGTTCGTCGGTGGTGAGCAGCTACTGTGATGTCACCGGAGGTTGTCCAGGTCATGCCGAGAGCTCTTTGTGTATTCTGAGCCCAGAGTGTGAGCTGTATATCTGGGACGGAGATGATAACGACAGCACTGACAGGTAAGGCTTGCGTGTGTGCTAGCTACCTGCCGGTATTCTAATAAAAAGACAGAAAAACAATTGCAGCATTGCAATAATGTAATGGTTTGGCTTTTTTGGGTTTTTTTTTGTCAGTTTTCATCACCACGTTAGACTTTCTTTGCTTATCTGTCTTTGTTTTCATTTTCCACCTTCATTTTAATATATCTTCCAAACAGCTGTCTTGACCAGAGTGACTATCAGGAGGTAAGTGGCTCCGGCAGTGCAGAGAATGAGTACCTCCCACTGAGAATGACACGACTTGACCCGTCACATCACCGAACGAACCCTCGGGCCTGGATGGATGAAGCTCACCGCGGCGATGCTTTCAATAGGCGCTCAGGTCAGTGGCAAGCGATCAGAGCTAGCATAGCTTGCTGGCCTTAAAACTATCAGAAGCAATGACCTACAGTTGCAATCTTAATTCTAATTTGTTCAATGAAATTGGATTAATTTGTTCCCAAGAGTCTATTCTTCACTTTGTAGTGTTTTTCTTGGCTGCGCTAGTTCCAGTTCGTGTGAATGTTAGCATTTTTTTTGTCTAGGTACATTTGACGTTTGTCTGCCATGTGAATGTAATCTCTCCAAGGCCTTCATGTCTTATTTCTTATTATGCCTATTTTGTCCTCACAAGAAGAAGTACTGGCTCTTGATGACATCAGCATTTTTCCATCCTTTGATTGGTTGTTCAGAACAAATCTTGTTCGTTTTTAAGTTCGACTAGCAAAACACATCCGTAGCATTAATACATTTAATAATCAGCATCTCTGATAATTGTGATGTATTTTATTGAAGTGTTTTATGGTCACATTTTTAGATTAATATTGATTCTGAACTGCTCCAGGTGATATACATTTTGTAAAATATTGATGGTTTCTATAATAACAGTGGTTGTATTAAGCGGTGGATTAAATCAAGGAAGGCCCACCGGAAGACTCCGGTACCAAGTACACCATCCACCACTGCCTCTTTAGTACATGTTGGGTTGATCATAACTGCGTCAGTGTTTTTGTTTGAGAATGTCCAGTTCCATGTATGAACCTTCCGTAAACTTATGACTTACTGCGCCTGACTGTTCTACTGTATATCCTGTTACAGCCAGAGGTGTTCTTTACCTGGCAATACTTGTGATGCCACTACCTGAGGTGTCCTAGAGCAAACATCAGTAACATAATATATCTTGCTCGGTTTGTGTCAGGAAACCTTGGCGCTCAGTATTTTGTCTTAGTGTTCCCACTCCTTGATTCTACTTTTGTCACATTGTTTAACTTCACCTTGCCTCCAGGGTTTAAAGAAGAAAGGGAGAAGCGGGAAAGCGGCTACTTCTCTCTGGGGAGAGCAGCAGGTGCGCGTGCTCCCCGCGATAGCAGCCCTCAAGGGCCTTTTCGTCATTTTGAAAGAGGCCATCCAGTCTTTAGCAGTAAAAACATAGAGCCCAAAGATACCATCCCCTTCAGAAATCCCAATCTTGGCCTGGCCTCTGACAGGCAGGTACCCGAGGTTCTGGATGAAGAGCTGCCCGTGGAATTCGCTCCTCCTGACCCCTATGACATTGCTATCGAGGTTGAAGCACAGGTTGGCGCTCGTTCCCCGAGTCCGACACCTTTTAAAATTGCCGAGTCTCTGGCCTCTGTGGAGCGAAAAGGTTTCATCAATTCTTACGGGAGAGGAAACGCTTCTTACAATTCTTCCTACCAGCAATGCGGGCGCTTTGATTCTTCGAGGCAAGGCTCAGCTCGACAATCTCGCTCTTCCTCACCGGCACGTGGAAGCACTCGATTGAGTGGTAGTGACATTCCTCCCCCTATCAGAGGGCATACCGTTGATGTTGGAGGGCGGTCTCAAGGTAAAGAGCCACGATTGAGAGGCTCCCTGCAAGGATCACATGGGCCACGTGCAGAATCTGGAACTTTGCCCAAAAACTTTCAATCTCTTGCTGGTTCAGTCAAATCCCAATCCAGTACCGTATCTGATTTTAGGAGTGCCTTACGAAAAACAGAAGTAAGTGGCTCCCTCAGTGGTCGGGGTCTTGAAAGCAAGAGCTCATCTGCTGGCAAAATATCACTCCGCAAAACTGAAAATACGATCAGTTCATTACACAGACTCAACAGCCATACAAACGCTCCATCTCGTAGACCTTTTGAGAGTCGCCATGAAAGTCGTGGGAATTCACCCACAAGAAGAACTTACAGTTCATTGGGCCAATCTGTCCTTCGTAAATCGGAATCAGTGACCTCACTGGACGGAAGAAGTCATCATGGACGCTGCGGGTCGCCAATAAGAGAAGGCTATGACATTGAAAGTCAAGCGGTCCTGCGAAATGGACTTAATGGCTTAGATTATGAAAACCCAAGCTGCTCCCCATCTAGATGTAGTTATGAAACAATGAGTCAGCCAAAACTTAACAAGACGGGATTCAATATTGGCAGTGGCAGTCAAGTCCTTGATAGCCATTCTGAAAAAAGACTCTTTAAAACTTCTGCTCAGTATCCACTTCGAAAAACAACCAGCTGTACTTCGTTTAATGGTCGTGAAAGTCGAAACTCCTCTCCTTCAAGGAGAAGTTATGAAACTCCCACTCAGTCTATACTGCGCAAATCTGAAGTTAAAAGTTTTGACAGCCGTAGCTCTTTGCCATCAAAGCAAAGCTACAGTGCCGCTCACCAACCCTCATTTCGTAAAAATGAACGTAGCAGCCCTCTAAAGAGAAATAGTAACAATAGCCGTAACGCTTCCCCGTCTGGAAATACCACCAATGACTCTCCAGGCTACTCTGTCCTCAGACATGCCACCAATGGAGAGGGTGGCCGTTCATTTCAGAGAAAAAACAATTATTGTGACTCAAAATCTGCCGCTGGTCTCTCACCACGGTCATGGCGAGGATCGACACATTCCCTGCGCAGCTCCTCGCTATCCCGTGCTGCTTCTCCTACCACGCAGAATGCAAAAGTCAACAGAAAATCTTCCGTCACTTCGCAAACTCAGAGAAGCCCTGGTGGTGCTAGAACTAGGGTTGGAAGACACAGTCTAGAAGATCGCTACACCGCGCCTAGACCTCATCATGCTCGGAGGAGCACTTCACCTGTACCTCAGGTAAAAATGCAAAGCCAGACCTTATCACAGAGCTCCTTGGATTCTTCTGAGTCAGTGGCATCTGCTGGAAGGAAGAAGGAGGAATATGCAACAATGGCTGATCTGCCCAAGGTCAAAATGATCCATCAGAGGGATGACCTTGGCCACACGGAGAGACCTCAGACTCACCAGCGCACTAAGAGACAGGAACTCTTCAAACCAGCCAGGTTAGATTTGATTTAATGAAATAATGCCGCTTAAATGTGAGATGTGCTCTGGGCGTTTTCCTGGATTCGCAATTGTGGTACATAACAAGCACTCAGTGGTTGCAGCATCTTCTTCTGTGCATTTCATTGATTCATTTGGCACTTAACTCTCTTGTGCTGTTTCAGCCACTCCCTGAGCAAGCATCCCTCCAGAGAGTGGGAAGACACAGGGGAAACTGACAGAGAATGGTACTATGGCAGTACTGGTTATCTATCTCGAGCTCACTCCTCCTCCTCATTGCAGGTAGGTTCAGAGATACTAATTTAAAGCGGAAATCAACCCAAACACATATTTTTCAAGAATGTGTTCCCAGCTGGCCCACTAGTTGAAACACGGCATTCTGATTAATATTGAGTTTGTGGAATATGAGTTAAGCAGCCAAATCCACCCCTTTTTAGCCATCTAAAGGAGCGGCCATTTTGTCACTTCTATCGACTGAAAATGACATCACAACTGTTCAGGGCTCAGGAACGACCAATCACGGCTGACCTGTTTTCTGAAGCTGAGCTGTGATTGGTCGTTATCTGCGCCCTGAGCAATTGTGATGTCATTTTCGGTCGATAGAAGTGACAAAATGGCCGCCCCCTCAGATGGGCAAAAATCAGAATGTCATGTTTCGACTAGTGGGCCTGCATAGAACACATTCTTGTAAAGAAAATGTTAGGGTTGACTTCCCCATTAATGAAAAATAGTGTTTGTACACATACAACTCTTTATGTTAAGATATACTCTCACAAATGTTAGGGTTACTGGGCTTTTGCCTAAAATTTCAGGATGAACAAATAACCTTTCCAGGTGAACTTAATCCTGTTTTCCTACTTTGAATGCACATGTTGAACTCTACTGTTCAACAACATGTTGTTCCATAACTCTCTCTAGCAAGGAACTGAATGAATGAAATTCACAAGTTGTGTGACAATCTGTGACATTTAAATGGATCAAAAAAACTGGTGTGAATTTTTCTCTTCTACTCCTTGTTCAAGAACAGCAAGTTCCTAACTATGAGTTACTGCTTTTTAGAGGTCTTGCAGTCCCACAGCAGATGAGGGCAGTTCTTGGAAAGATTATCATCACAGATCAGCACCAATGCAGGTATGAGACACAGCCAGTACAAACAACTTTCCCTTTTTTTTCTCTCTGTTGACAAATGAAAACACATTTGTTACATAACTGCAAGACAAACTGCTTCCCAATTAGTGTCATAAGCCCATGCTTCAGAACAATCCATATCAGTAATAAACATTATCTTTCTGTTATACAGTTGCCAGACCAGATGACAGATTTCTCAATGTTCACAGATCATGATTATTATTATGTTCATTATTTGCGCATTATATCTTAACCTTCTTTTTGTTGACGTGCAGTTGTTTTGTAGACTCTCTATTGCAATGCCTACGGGCATTTCTTCAGACTGAGTTTTGTCACTTGCGGTGTGCTGGCTGGGGCATGTGTTGAAATTCCTGGGCTGCACCAAGTGAAACCAACAGCGACAAAGCTGGGTGACCCGGATGTATGTGGTGTGGACCATAGATACGTATACACAAAAACCGCCTTGGCACTAATTGTACGTCTAAGTCATGACCATATTGGATGTGGAAAAGTGGAGCGGTTGATGAAGATGGCTCATTCATTTGCTGCATAGAGATTTACAACCAACTGACACTGTATACTTAAAACTAGAATACATGCGATTAAGACTGAATAAGAATTTTTGATCATATTTGCCCATTTTACAGGTTAAAGGATGGGGCTAACTGGGGCTACACAGATTTCTGATGGGGCTTTAGAATCCCCTAGCCCTGGTGTAGCACCGTCCCTGCTGTTAAATCATTTTGCAAATTGAATTAGTTGACTCTATGGCTGATACTATGGACTTTGAACCACAAACTTTAGAATCACTGTGACGCAGATGTGCTAACCAACCAATTAAATTAAAGTGGATAATTTCCTACGGCACACCTGACGATCCCTCGTGGCACACTTACTGTGTGTCACATACACACTTGGATGGTATTCGCTAAGACAGCGCCCATGTGCCTTAACTAGTTTAAATTTGGCATTCCGATTGATATTGCATTTGTGGAATATGAGTTAAGCAACAAAATCCACCTGTTTTTAGCCATCTAAGGGGTGGCCATTTTGTCACTTCTGTCGACTGAAAATGACATCACTTACTCCGGGCTCAGGTAACAACCAATCACGGCTCACCTGTTTTCTGAAGCTGAGCCATGATTAGTCCTTACCTGAGCAATGTGATGTCAATTTTAGTCATCAGAAAGTGGCAAAATGGCCACTCCCTGAGATGGGTAAAAATGCTTGGATTTTGCTGCTGAGCTCATATTCCACAAATGCAATATTAATCAGAATGCCTTGTAACAACTAGTGGACCTGCATAGAAGATTTTCTTGTAAATAACATTTTGGGGTTGACTTACTCTTTAAATGATGAAAAGAATTAAATTCAGTTTAAATAGAAACCTTGAGCAGACCCAAGACTCTCAGACTCAGTGTGGGGCAGCCATCTTCCTCGGCTGCTTGTGTAGAAAGTGTGATAGAAGAATGAGCAGTGAGAGCACATCCCCCAAATAAATTAATGTGTGCGTAGTGGTTAACTGAGAGGCATTTAGTGTGCACTTAAATTGTAGATTGTCGCTCTATGGCGGTCAAACCATTGGCCTAAGGTGACGCGGGCAGATCTGCCACATCAAATATGGCTGACGCGTGGACGTATTAGAGCAACTGGCTATGCGGCATAATGAGGCGTTTAGTGTCTATTCGTCTAGGTCTAGGCGCTGGCAGTCTTGGTGCCGCGCACCGCGAGCGGGAGCTACAGAGCTGTGTTTTCTTCTTCAAAGAGTCGAGCGGAGCCGCCCAGGAAGTGAACCACAAGTCAAAAATACGAGTAGAGTCTCTACAGCCTTAGAGCACGCTGAACAATTTTCTCCTTTTTAGCCGCATTTACGTCAAAAGTATCTGTGTTTAGCGGAATTCACTTCCTGCTTGCGGATGTCGAAATCTTCACTTGATGGGACTGTGAATGGCGCGGTTTTATCCATTGATTAACGTTGGTTTTGTACAAGAAAATAGTAGTGCTTTACTGACGGGTTGATTTAGTAAAGTAAAACAGGGAGTTCCGATAAAGACAGTTAGAAGTTCGTTTTTTTCTCGAGTTAACGGTACTTTGCTTTTTTCTTCAACCACGTCCTATAACCGGATCCTGTTATCATGACGGTAAGTTTTTTTTCTCGTCAAAGCAACGTCTTAACTTTCTTCCTTCCTCAAAGATAGACGTTTTTGCTAGTGAAGCCTGATGTTCAAATGGCAACGGCTTCATTCTAAAATCGTACTAGTTTTGCATTTGTAATTTCACGTTAAATGAGCTGTCCTGGACAGCGTGTTTGTCACAGTTCAAGGGTGTGTTTTAAGTTGGTAGCTTTAATGCTATTTAAGCTATAAAACTTTTAAAATGGACTCTAATTTTTGTTTCGTAAGATTCCCAACTCGGATTTTCTACATTTCTCGTGTCAGTTTAGCCTCTTAAAAAGTGTGCCGGTTGCTTTAGTTGTACTTATATGTGTTGTTTACGGTAAAAAAATGTGTCAACTGCTTCGTGCTTTCATGTGCGTCAGTCATTACAGCAAGCAATGACATTGGCGCGTTGTCAGCGACAATAACAATGTCATTATACATGATATAATACGTAAGATACGTTATAAACTAGCGAAGAGACAAAATCAGCCCCACCTGTACCATGAGAGACTCAAAGTATCGTTTGTTGTAAATCACTTACAAGAAGACAGTTAATTGCTATGTACATGGGCGTCGATATGGGGGGTAGTAGGAAGCCTTCTAGGGGGCCCCCTCTGAAGCTCCCCAAACTCGAAGAATCCGTTATTTAAAAATACTGATCGGTGAAATGTTTGCCTACACTCACACCAAACGTCAGCTTGGATCGGCTCCAACTCAACCGCAGCCCTCATGAGGACTAGAAACCGAAAAGATAATCTTGATACAATGCTTAAAATAATGCTGATATATTGGAAACTCAAAGGTGCAACACAATCTGGTCTGGGCTGCTGGTGGAATGCCTGTTGTTGTTTGACTTTCAGCTTAGTCCCAATTTTAAATAACAGAACAACAACAATGTACTAGTATACAACTAAGATGACATTGTTAAAAAATGAACAATAACAACATACTAGTGTGATTGACCTACATGCCTTTAATTGGATAAGGGGGAAATCAATGAATACATATTTTTAGAAAGTATTGGTTTTAATGTGATGTGAGACTTTGTCTGAATGATGTGAACTCTCTTTTTCAATGCCGATGTGGCACTGACCAGAAAAAGGATGCCTGGTTATAATGGAGGTCTACATGGATTAGTTAAACTTCCAATAGCTGACATTCCTATTTACTATAAGATAGGAAAGGGCGATTCATTGAAATCAATTTATAATTTGGATTTTAGCTTCTCACAGTCCTATAAATGGAAGAAAAATGATTAATGTGCCTAAAAGCGTGGTGTGTGTTTGCAAGCTCCTATGTTGTGAAAGCTGCCTGAATGTACCATTTGGTTTACAGCAAGTGTGATTTATTCTGTTTAATGACACCACACTTGGTGAGAAGTTGTTTTACTGTAAAACTAAACCCACAACAAAAATAATGCATACATTGTATATTTGAATACAAGACACATTTTGTTGTAGAAACATCACCAGTGCTAATGCTAGCAGTCAATTGCCAGAAAAGCCACAAAAAAGAACTAACACTTGAAGCATTAATTCCTTGATCAGCAGTTGAAACTAAAGTTTTGTGTTACTATTGAGGCATATATTTCCCTGCATTTTGAGCCAAACTCTGCATTGTTGGAGTATTTATTGACTCCGCAGCTCCGCTGTCATTTATACTGAGATTGTTTTACTAATATTAGTGAAATTCAGTAGTAGGTGTTGTTGTCAGTGAAAAGCAAAAGTGAGAAATGCGCCGCAAACAAAAGTTGCCTAAATGAAAGCAAATAATCACCAAAACTTCCCTATCAACTCCTACATGTTTTTCTACGGGTTAAAAAGCAGAAACAGGCTGACTATTGGAAATGGGTCAGGGGTTAGTGTGAAAATAATCTACTGTCACTGGTTTATGACAAGAGTAGTACTCTTGCCTTCTTAAAATGCCTCCCTTATATGGGTTTGCTGATGCAGATACTAATGTCCTTGACTGGAAAACTGTGCTGTTTCTTTTCACACCTGTTTCTGACGCTGCAACTTTGTCGTGCCGCACTAGACCATGATCATGTTGCATACAGTGAATATAAAAAGTCTACAGACCCATGTTCAAATGCTCGGTTTTGATATAAAAAATGAGATCAAGATAAATAATTTCAGAACGTTTGCCACCACTTATGTGACCTTTAACCAGTACAACCCACGTGTTTTAATAAAAAATCTTTTCAAGAGGGGAAGTAACAATAAACAATCGCGATAATGTGGTGCCCAAGTGTATGACACCTTCTTATGACTGTGGCTGAAGTGACTGTGTTCAGAATGAACCAGTCTTATTTAAACTCATGTTTAAATGTAATCAGAACACCCCAACAGCATTGTAATGGCCTCTTATCAACCTCTAATGAACTTTTGATGTTCTAGTAGGCCTTTCCTGCCTTTTTTGTTTGCTTTCTAGCAGAAATCTGAACAGTTTGTGCTAATATCGGCTACTATTTTGTAAATAATTTGTTTCATTTTGTCAAAGGCCCTTGTTGTCCAGATTAAGAAAAAAAGTCCCAAAGTATGATTATGCCACCACGTGCTTTACTGTAGGTATTTTGTTGTTTTCGGGATGAATCTCCCAAGAAGCATGTAGGAACTTTTCAATTGAATTGTACATGTCATAGGTCACAATGATGGTGGAAAAAGTTTTCAAATTATTGATCTTTGTCTCATTTCTTATATCACAGAAGTCTTGACTTTTTGAGCAGGGTATCCACTGTGTATACAACCACTGTAAATACAACCTTGTTTTATGTATTAACAATGACATTGTAAAACGTAATCTACTAAAACTGTATTTTATATTAGTTCAGTCAATTAAACAACAACAACAACAACAACAAATTACAAATGCATTCCAAAACTCAATTGCAGAAATGTAACATTTTCCATCTGGTCTGATGTTTTGCCCATCTTAGGGGGAACCATTTGCATTATTTTACATTAACTACTTCAAACATTTTAAATATTTGACCTGATTCACGTTTTATTCACATTAACAGGAGGATATATGTTACATTAATGAAGCATTAAAAACTTTTCAAGTGTGATAAATATCTACACAAGGAGCAAAGGCCTCTTTTGTCCATAACTTTGACACTTCTCTATTTGTGGTGAAGGTTACAAACATTGATCTGTGATGCTCTGCCCCACAGCCTGACCTCCTAAACTTCAAGAAGGGATGGATGTCAAAGCTGGATGATTGTGGAGAGGTAAAATACCAGCGAAGATGTGCCGTGCTTTATTTTCCTGCAACTCTATGCTTCGCTTGTCATTTCTGTAGCAGTCCATTCACGTCACTGAGCTGTACACAAGTGCACAATACTTTTGTGTTCAAGGGCCACATTGGATTTTACACATGAACAGATGGGCAACGAATTTGGAGGTTTAAAAAAAATAAAATGTAAATGTATATATAGTTGATTTTGGTAATAAAATATCATTTATTCTCGTTTAAAAATGCATTTATAATTTAGAATTGATTTACCGTACTTAAAATGAATTATCCAGATATTCATTCATTATCCGAGCTGATGATCCTCAGGAGGGTCGCGGGCGTGCTGGAGCCTATCCCAGCTGTCTTTGGGCAGTCGCGGGGTACACCCTGAACTGGTTGCCAGCCAATCGCAGTTATCCAGTTATTTAAAAATGACCAAAGCAACGATTGTAAGACTTTTGGTAGTGTTAATGCTTGGTGGTTCTGATTTAAAGATTGATGTTGGATGTGTGTAGTCCTTAAACCATACTTAATCTTATCTACCCCTGACAGGACACATGTTGGCTGCATGGCAATAACTGCACCATTAGTGACATGCTAACAGCACAACATAGTGTGGCCTGCAAATGAAGTCACCAAAAAAAAAGAGGAACAAACTGACTAGTGACAAGAAGCAAATGACTATGAATCCTGTCAGCATTGTAATCGACTGGTTAGGTTATTTTTTTTTATTCCATTCCTGCAGCTGCTCTCTCACTTTCACTCAGTGGACAACAGTGGGACTGGCTGCACTCTCTCCTTTCAACTTTTCTGTTTTATGTATGAGCTGAGATTATCTGTTATATTTCTGTTGTGTTGTCTGACATCTGATATCTGCTATACACAGTGGAAGAAGCACTGGTTTGTTTTGACTGATGCTGGGCTAAAGTACTACAGAGACTCCAGTGCAGAGGAGGTAAGTTTAGTAGAGTTGTTTGTTTTCTCAAGCATAAATATACACTAATCATAAAAAATAAAACACATATGGAAATATTAACTGAAAGGAATCTTGGTGTTCTGGACAGAAAGATGACTTGGATGGTGAAATTGATCTGAAATCCTGCATCAGGGTGTCTGAATTTGATGTGGAGAAGAACTATGGGTTTCAGATACAGGTGAGTATTTCACTGGTCAAACATTGATTGTTTTCTTTTTCAGTTTTTTTTTTTCATAAGATCAAAATTTGCCACATTTTGGTATCTTTGAGCATTTTTGTCTGTTGTTCTCCAGACACGAGAGGCCATGTTCACTCTTTCAGCCATGACAGCAGGAATCAGGAGGAACTGGATTGAGGTTTTAAAGAAATGCATCAGGCCCAGTACCTCACCAGACATCACACAGTAATTTCTGCATTGTTATTTATAGGAAATCAAGTTTTTAAAGTGTAGATCAAACCAACAGCTATTACTGCCATCTAGTGGTGAAGGGTAATATTACAACTTAAAACGATACAGTGGAGCCCCGCTATTCGCACGGGGATGGTGACCAGGCCGGCCTGCGAATAGCGAAAATCTGTGTATAATTGACGGCCATTGAAATGCATTGGAATTTTTGGTTTAAATTACTCAAAAAAAATGCTGATGAACCTCTAATATACATTTTCCACAAAACATTAATCAAGGGCCCACTCGGAGTGTGGTCTGCCAGTTTCAGTATAAAACTGAATAAGTCAGATTACGATTGTAGTGACCGAAGTAATCACAGCCATCATTACTATCACGGTGTTGCTAAAATTAATACAAACAACAACAAATAGTTGCATTTTTTTTTGTGAATACAAAAAAATATATAAAAACAGTTTTTGTTACCATGAAATTGATATATATATTTTTTTGTTTCAAATATTCTCCAGACTGCCTGATAGCAGTAGTGACAAAGAAAACTCCCTCTCACGCCTTCAGCTGCCTTCCCGGCGACCGTCATCGCGGCACGCTGACGTTCCCTCGGAAATTCCTCCCTCTCAGCGCAGGTTTGACTATGTTGAGCTGTCGCCTGTTCCTGCTTCGTCCAGCTATGTGCAGGCCAGTCACAGACAAGAGGGCCAGCATAAGGCGCAGAGTCAATGGCAGGAGGACAAGACACGAGACGCCGCGAGCAGCCAGTGGGAAGCTGTGCTGTCTCGGAAGGGCACCGGCGGAGGAGTCAATCAAAAGCTACGCATGGAGGACGAGATCGAGAAAAAGTGGGCAGAGTTTGAACGTATGCCTCTTAAGGAGAAACCAACAGTGGGGTCACGGCCTTCCAGCCAGTCAGCCAATGAGGCGCTGCAGAGGGAGGTAGTGTGTGGACAGGTTTTTTAATTTGCAAACAAAATAAATATGCAAATTAACCCTTCATCTTTTTCGGATGAAGTATTTTCCGCTTTCAGCCTTTTTATACAAATAGGCACTGTCTTTCTGGCCTGCCTTTGCTCCGGCAGTTTTCCCATAAGATCAAAATTTCTAGATGAAAAAGTGGACTTGGGAAATGCTGCTACACCTTCTGCTTGCTGTGCATCTGTGTGTTCTATTTGGCATGATTTTATTCACATTCTAAACGATACACACGCTATGCTGCTCTTTTCATCAACAACAGCTTAACAAATATGCTAAAAGTAAAAGATGCAGCATATACTGAAACCCGTGCACAATGCTCACGTCTAAGGATGAGATTGAATGTAGTGTTTCAACCACAGAGCATTCATGTAACTTAACTACTCTGGTGGACTGACACATTCATATGTGATTCCTATTGCAATACTGCATCTGGTATTGCAATGTGGGAGATTTTTATACACATTTGTATTGTCAAAAGCTTATAGAATCCAAAAAGACAGTCGTGTCGACCGAGTAACGCACTTGACAGTCAGTGGGCTTTACCTCTGTCCTCGTCTCTCTTCAGGTGGCGTCACTGAGGCATCAGCTTGAACAGCTACAACAGGGGGGAGGAAGGGGAGGGGATGGAGGGGTGCCGGGTGGCTGTGGTCCTGACGGTCCATGCGGCCGCAGCCTGACTGCCATGGACCACGCTCATCGACAAGCGATGGCGGAGCTGCAGAGGCAGCACGACCGCCAGATGGCAGAGTTAGAAACAGAGAAAAAGAGGCTGCTGCTGGAAGAGATTCAAGATATGTCACAAGGTCAGCTTGACTACATTTTAGTAGTGTGTAATTTAAAAAAAGGGATGACTATTACGAAAAAGCGGTGAATTGCGTAATGGTTTTGCTTCATTCGAGCAAATAAAGTATCTATACACAATGGAAGCAAGTGGGAAGTGTGTCTTTGCCGCACTATTTCCCCCGCCTCGCCATCCCATAAACCAGGGCTTTCGCACGCTTTTCGACCCAGGGACTCTTTACAGGGGATCCATTTTACCCAGGAGCGCTCATTCTTGACCCGGTTCTTAGAAAGCAACTAAACCAAATGAAATGACATTAAATGTTTATCCATCAGCGCTAGTTGATGTGCATTGCTTGCACTAACAACATGAGCGCTGACAGCGAGGCGCTTGTTTACGAAAGTGCAGCGTTGCCAATTTAGCGATTTGGCTATTTGGATACTTACTGAAGTTTTCGACTCCTCTTTCTTCCCAAAAAAGTGACTAGAGAGTTTAATTGCTGCAAAGAAACAAGAAAATGTTCACAGTTTTTTTTTGGTTTGAAAAGAATGGAGCCATCGCAAAGGCAGTCACAATTAAAAATTGCCAAAGACGTGTTCATTTATTCTAGCCATGAGCAAGCTTGAATTTATGGGCACATGTAGGTATGTCAGAGAGATTTGAATGGGCCAAACCTAAGTAGGGAGAAGTAATTAGTTCAGTGTTTGTTTTATTAGCGCACTAGACCCCATATGTGTGTATGCACTTTGTAAAATACGATACATCATGACTAATAATTTTTTTGCTAGCTATTTTGCGGAAAGTCAACCCGGCACCCGTCCCCCCTCCCCCAATCTTTCGGACCCTGGGGGGTCCCAGGAACCCAGTTTTAGAATCACTGCGCATAAACAACCTTATTTGGAAGAAGAGTGCCCCTTGGTTCTAAGAATGTCACGTTTTTGTTTCAGTAATGGACGCAGTCAAGAAGAAACACAAAGAGGAGCTGGAGAGAGAGGTGGAGAAGGTCAATAGACTAAGCAGTGGATTGCTTGATCCACAGAGCTTGCGCATCCAACAACAGTAAGCTAGATTTTGTCAGTGTATGTAGAGATCATGAAAACCATATGTATTCATTCTTTACAATTCAAAGTAATTGTACATTTTGATTTGTCATTAAAAGTGTTGTGTGGATACACTTACTCATAGATAGGCACAGGCAGACCAACAACCATTCACACTAAGCAAATTCACATCAAATGGGCAATTTAGAGTCTCCGGTTCATGGGGAGATCAAAGAAAGGTTGTAGCCTTTTACTGTGGACCAAGTGTCCGTATTAGTTGTCTGTATTCCCATATGCACTAAATTAATTGATTGATGGGCCATAAATTGATTCTGTGTTAGTTTGTACATTCTTGAGGGTCCATTCACAGTTCTTTGTCTAAAAAAAGACATCACCACAGTGGCCACCAAAGAATGCGGTTCTAGATTTGTATTCTTTACAAGCTCCATGGCGTCACTGCAATGCCTTCTCTGTGATTGTTTCAGAAAGTATTGTTAAAACATTAAACTACAGTTTTTGATTTGAGCCACTCTTTCATTTTTTTTTTTTGCTCTTTCTGTTGCGTCTCTCGAACTGAATTTACAGCATTGGACTTAGGTACATAAAGTTGTGTTCATTATTATGTCTCTGCAGGACAGAGAGTCAGGCCTTGCAGAGAGAACTAGGCGGACTATCAGAGCGCTACTCTCAGAAGTGTCTGGAGTTGAACCGAGCTGAACAGAACAATGCTGAAAGGGAGCGGGAACTCAGTCGAAAGGAGAGAGACCTTGAGCAGCTCAGGAAAGAGAACCAAGTAAGTTTTCTGACAAAAACACCAAAAATATATACAGTATTTATTTATATGAGCACATTGCCTTTTTAAGGCAAGTCAACGCAAACTTTTTTTTTTCAAGACTACGTTTTATGCAAGCCCACTTGTTGAAACAGGGATTTTTGATAAATATTGCATTTGTGGAATAAGTGTTAATCCACTCGTTTTTAGCCCTTTCTGGGGGCTGCAATTTTGTCTTGCAACGGCTCACAACGACCAATCACGGCTCAGATTCAGAAAACAGGTCAGCCGCGATTGGTCGTTGTCAGCAGTGTGTGATGTCATTTTCTTTTGACAGAAAACAAAATTGCCGCCCCCAGAGATGGCTAAAAACCAGTGGATTTTGCTGCTTAATTTATATTCCACAAACGCAAAATTAATCAGAATACCGTGTTTCGACTAGTGGGCCTGCTGGCAACATATTCTTGAAAAAAATATGTTTGGGTTGACTTCTGCTTTAATTAAAAAAAAAAAAAAAGTATACCTATTATTCCTGGCTACTGTTAGGTGCAAGGCACCAAATCCGCCCCGAACTGAGAGCTCTGTGTGGGGAGATTCAGTCTTATTCAAGTTATGGTGTAATTTGTACAGAATGGATGCAGCGAGCATGCAGATTGAGAGTTTGATTTGAGTTTACTTAAGTATACTTTTTGGCAAAAAAAAATGTATATGGATTTTCTGAAGTTATCCTGGCTTCCTTCCTCATTCTACCAACATGCATACTAGGTTAATTGAAAACTGGAACTTGCCAACAGGTATGAGTGTGAATTGATTTATATAAGTTAGAGATAGACCGAAATGGTTTTTCCAGGGCCGATACCGATTATTTGTAGTCAAGGAGGCCGATAACCGATATTTGGAGTCGATATTCATTTTCGACAAAAAGGAAAATATTGGCATCAAAATCTAAAAAAATAAATAAAACTCTTAACTTTGTTGAAACATATTTTTAAGCATATGTTTATTGAACTTTGTTTGAAATTTGCGTAATGTTGAGGTATTTTTTAAATTATTATTATACATTTTTGACAATATACATATTTGTTGTAAAATTCTAACAAAGTTAAGGGACCTACCTGGGTTATCAGCATGTCTTATAAAATTAAATGAAAAATTACACAAATAGTTCCTGGAATCCTGCGACCCTTGTGAAGATAAGCGATACAGATGGATAGTTCCTTGAAGTTAACACAGTTTTAAATTAAACTATTTTCGGCCATCAGGTTAAAAAAAAAAAAGGCAGATACGGATATTCGGCAAAATGCCGATAATCGATGGAGCCGATAATCGGCCCGGCCAATCGGTCTATCCCTATTATATGTGCACTGCGATTGGCTAATAAGCATAAGCGATATAGAAAATGAGTGAATGGGAATGTTATGCACAGTCACGTCCATAGATCTTGGGAAATTGACACAATTCTCATCTTTTTGGCTCCAAACACCACCACCTTGGATTTGAAATGTCATGCGTGCATGGCACAATATGGTACTGGTCCTCTTGTATTTATGGATGATGTGACTGCTGACAAACGCATCAAGATGTATATTGAATTAAGTCCAGGTAAAAAAATAAAAACAGTTTTTAATTTTTTTTTCCCTCATGCTTACAATTGAACTCTTTTCAACTATTTTTGAAATACATTTTTTTATATTTTTCTTTCTGTAGGTTTGGTAAGATTTGTTTTATTTAAGCTGCCCTTTATTTCTGTACTTAAATATCTTTTGTTCTTTCTTTTTAAATGCTGTACCTGTAATCATGTAAAACACACGGAGTTACCTTGGGTATAAAATGCACTATATAAATTAAAGCTATCTTACCACTAGGGATGAAATCCAGTGTCCGGTGAAGTCTAGGAATTCCAGACCTGAGGCTGTAAAAAAAGTATTATAAAGTGAAAGTTTGATTTATGTTTCTTAATTTGTTCCATTACTTTAGGTCCCTTAAAAGTGGGAGGAACATATACAATCTGTTGTAATCCCTCCACCACAGGTGTCAAACTAAATGTCCAACATCAGATCCGGACCGCCACATTATTTTATGTTGCCTGCGAAAGCAAATCATTTGTGTCAACTTCCATGATTCTTGTTCGAATCTGTACCAAAATTTTAAGTTATCAGGTGTAATAAATATCGTTGAGATTTTGCAGGGTTTTTTTGTAAATACAGTAACTTGAAAAGTAATTGAACCAACTACTGTCTTTGACTTCTGATTTCAAAATTAGTAATCTATCAATTTGTTATGTATGATGTAATGATACAGTATGATGAGACGATTAAACATTTATTTAGTTTCACCGTCATAACAGCCCTCTGAGGGAAGCCGTAACTACAAAGTGGCCCACAACAAAAAATGATCTTGAAACACTTGCCCTACATCGTTGACATGTTTTGGATTTAGATTCCCTCAAAATAAAGATGAAAGTCTGCAGTTAAAGAGCATCTTGTTCAGTTAATTTCAAATCAATTGTGGTTGCGTTTCGAGCCAAAAAGATGAGAATTGTGTCGATGTCCCAATATCTATCGACCGAGCATAAAATGCACTATTAAACAGGAACTTGTAACACATCAGACAAGTTGTCCTAAATGTTTTCCTTTTTTGTCCACTAATAAAGGAAAAAAGTGTTCCATGCAAGTTAATTGTGAAGAAATATTTTTTCCAGAACTTAAAGGACCGTTTGGCAGAGGAGCTCATCCGCATACGATGTAACAACTCAGAGCTGGGTTCAAAAGACAACAAAAAAGGGGCATCTTGTGAACTGGAGGTGAAGATACTGTATTTCAACCTCAAACACTTAAAGTAAATAAGGAGGAAGTCGCCTCATATGCGAAGACAGTATTTGTATGCTTGCACCATGAAGTTTGCCTACTGTTAAGTGTTTGTGGTGGCGACACTACCTCGGTCTTTTGTAAGCGGATTGTTGTAAACCGCAAGAAAGCTGCTGAACGTGCAAGTTAGACAACACTCCTCACTCTCTCCGTCCTTCACTGCTGTAAAAATATTTTTATAATCCATTTAAATGCCCCAAAGCCCGCATTGGCTGAATAACCTAACATCCAAACTGCAATTTGTGCCATTATGTTTGATGTGTGTCATGATTTAATAGAAGAGGGAACAAAAACCACACTGTTGTTTCTCTTCCAGGTACTTCTCAGGGTGAAAGAAAAAGAGATTGAGTACTTACGTAAGGAGATCAGCTGTCTAAGGAATGAACTGCAGTTCCTTAACACGGTACTGTATGTGTGTGATGATATACTTTCAACTTGGTTAAGATGTTTAACGTGAACTACGTAGTCGATACTGTTGGGTGAATGCTTTTTCGTGATCTTTCCCTTGCCCCCTCTCTCGCTCCCAACTGCCTGTATCGTGTAACCCTTGCACTATATAAAAATGATTTCAGGGAATGTTTATCCTTAGCTCTTTTGTGAAGTGTATTCAAGCTTATAAGGGCCCAAAGGCAGTGTCGCTAATTCTAAGCGTTTGTGGCTTATTCTGATAATGGTTTAAATAATGCCTTTTTAAATGAAACCCTTAGTGTGAAGAAAACAAATCATCTTTATGATGTACAAACCCCAATTCTGATGCAGTTGGGACATTGTATGAAATTTGTATAAAATGTAAGTAAAAAAACAATCAATGATTTGCGGGGTTTTTTCAATCTCAGTGCACAACAAATGTCAGGATGGCACTCCGCTAACATTACATTACAGTAATGACCCAACGAGTGTGCCGCGAGAGCTCACCAGGTGTGTCGAGGGAAATTATCCAATGACAATTATTTTGACAGAAAATAATTTAATTTCTAATAAACTGGAATTTATCTCTTCCAACCACATATAGTAACAGGCAAAACAATCAAATGCTCTTCTACATAATTCATCTGTATATTCACTTTTTGTGCATTGTTTTGCTAAGTGGTGTGCCGTGAGATTTTTTTCCAATATGAAATATGTGTCTTATCAATAAAGGTTGGGAAACACTTCATTACAGCATGGGAAATGCAGAAGTGACCAGCAAGGCAAGCAGTGCGCGATTCGTCTTGCAGACAGAACACAACCGCCAATCAGCGGCTGGTAAAACGATACCGACACTCTGATTGGCTGAATCAGATTGACTGAATCAATACATATGTGTATTATTTTTTGACGCGTAGGATTTAAACTCAAAGCTTAGTCAGCAAAAACCGGGAAATACCGGAACCGCAAACCCGGAACCTGCGATGCAGGTGGTCTTACTGTATTATGTTTTTATTTTCCTTTTTACACAATGTCCCAACTCCTTTGGAATTGGAGTTTGTTTCTAAATGAAAATCCTCAACTAACATCGGCAAAGTTCCAAGATGTTACCAAAGTAATACTTTTGTTACTTTGGATTGAGCACAAAATTATCAACTATGTAAGTTTTGAAGCAAATGGCAGTGCTATATTCCAAAAGAAAATCCACCAATAGGTTAATTTGTGAATGTCACAACAATGTGGGGGTTCATTGACCTCAGGTGGATGTTATGACACGACAGTATTTGAACACAAATGTCCACCGTTCACACCA
This sequence comes from Filicampus tigris, assembly GCF_054856515.1. Classification (NCBI taxonomy): domain Eukaryota; kingdom Metazoa; phylum Chordata; class Actinopteri; order Syngnathiformes; family Syngnathidae; genus Filicampus; species Filicampus tigris. Next base: position 15,349,631 of record NC_141232.1, on the reverse strand, counting down.
GGAGAAACGTCTGGCCAGTGAACGATATGCGGAGGTCAATGAGGAGCTGAGTGGGATAAAAGGTCGGAGTGAGCGGGAGATCCAGAGTCTAAAGGAGCACTTGAGGCTGGCCATGGCTGCACTGCAGGAGGGCCAAAGGTTGGGCAACAGCATGGACCACTGAGAGTCCCGAGTGAAAGGTTTGAATTTATGCTTCTCATATACTTTGAGACGACACCTGTAGAGTTTTTGTAGGAATTGGGCCATTCAGAATTGAAGGATTAACAATTTCAAAAATTTAAAAAAAATACATGTTCATTTTATTTGTCGTATCACATATTGCACACATTGCTTTTACAGATGCGCAGGTCCCTAAAAAACACAAAAAACACTGCTGAATACATCCCATGCAATTAGATGAAGTAAAACTGTATTTGAAAACTAAGTTATTCGTATTGTGTAAATTACAGTAACGGTTTGCAATTCAATGCTTGTGATAGTTTTTGCTCCAGAGTACATGTTAGCTATGTATAACAGCTGTGCTAACTGGTCAAGAGCAAACTTATCCAATGTAATAAAAAAAGAAAAAGTTTTATGTCTTTTCTCTGTTCATATGAGTGTCAGGGTTTGGTGTGAGTGACACTTTATTTTGGTTGAAAACATAATCGTCATTTCCGCGTAGTCATGCGGCTATTTTTTTCTCTTTAGATTGCGAAAAATAAGTCTGATAACAATGGAACAATAATAAGGAAGTCGTATCAATAAAATAATAAAAAGGATGATTTAAAACAATATCTTCTGTATGCACGTTGGTCGTCAAGAGAGCGGGACAGCAGGGAAAAAAGCGTTGCTATTCGGTATTTAAAATTTTTAGCAGGCACTGTTTACTACAACTACAGTTACATTTTGTCGTAGGGCAACTTTAACTTCACAAAAAGTGCATGTTTCTGTCATTGCACAAAAGTGCATGGATTATTTGAAATTTTATTGGGGTAGGGGCAGAAAATGGCTTCCAATTCTGTTATTGACCCAGTTATTTAAAGATAAATAAAATGCTGACGTGTGAATCATTTCTGTTTGCTGTTTTGCAGGTGTCTGCTTCATTGTGACTGAAATGAGCACAAGATACAGAAAAGTGGAGAAAATGGTCGAACTTTGAGAGGGGCGGACCATGATCGTGCCTTTTGTTTCAATCATTCCGCCAATCAGCAGCACAGATGAGCTGCAAACTGGCTTCATTACACTGGACCACGTGTGACATAAAAACTGCACTTTTCCATTCTGCCTGAAGCTTCTGCCTCGAGCGAGTGCAAGCATGTATGAGTTTGCGTTTTGTCTTAAAACTGGAATATTTGTCAACCGTTAGTTTCAGGTATTTCAGGTAATTATCAGCTTTTACTATGGATGAACCATTAGATCCTGATGTGGCTGTTTGCGACGTGGCTGTCGACTGACACAGAGCTACTGTCATCTCAGTTTTTTTTTAATGTTGTACAGCGTACTGTACTTTGAAATGAAAACTTATTTTTGTTGTATTGTTGTAAACAAGAAACCTGAGCTTGGGTTGTCTTTTATTTTTGTAAATATGATAAAAAGAGTTGGGATTAATCCAGCAAAGCAACACAAATTGTCATTCCTGTTAGGCTGATTAGACATGAATCTGAACTTGTCTCCAACCAAATTCAGCCTCAAATTCCTTTGCTTGGAAAAACTCAGTATTGCTTGCTACACCCCAAGCTTCTTTCCCCTCCGTTCTCATCATTACTGGCCAAAAACAATTGACAGGTATTGCATTAATGAGCCAATTTGTTGACAAAGATGGGAGTGTTGACACAAATATGTTGTGATAAAATGACTTACCTACCTTTTAGAAAAAAGTTATACTGTACATCCGGTGTTTTGTAAATTATCGACATTTTGCAATCAATAAAACGAGAAGCTCATGCCTTTCTCTCAATTATGTGCACTGTACGCGAAATAAAAAAATGTTCACCTCATGCCCATTTATGAATGAATAAAAAAGGTTCCCATGAAAATCAATTTGAACATTTATTCCATCTTGAGAGAATACACTATTTTCCCCCTATAACACTACTGTATTAGAACGCTGAAGTTGCTCTACTGTCTCTGTGGACTTAATAATATATATATCGTATAATATTTTAAGTCCCGCGACCCTTGTGATGATAAGCGGTATGGATGGATGAATATTTTCAGTGTATAGTATTAAGTCCACATACCTATAAGGGTTAGTGCTTCGCAGTAGTTTTACCAGTAACTTTGTGTACTAGAAGACCAAAAGTGCCACTACTAGTGGGAAAAAATTGAGTATTCAGTTGTTCAACTAATGCGATGAATTGTCCCGATATAAAATTATAAATTACTAGCAATTGCCTTTCCATTTTGTCAAGTGAAAATATGTCAGAGGCGCCCGTCCTCTAGATGGCGCCACTCTTTCTTTCGTACAATACCGTCGACTAAGTAACACCGGAAACCTCAACTGCAGCAGTCATGGCGTCCACTGCAGCGACCCGTACTGCAGCCGGCGCTGCCAAAGTTGTGAAGCCCATTTTTAGCAGGGATTTGGACGAAGCGAAACGCAGAGTCCGAGAGCTTTACCGAGCCTGGTACCGAGAAGTCCCTAACACAGGTATGTAGGTCCTACACTGTCCGATTTAAAGGATTTGGGTGTCAAGGTCGTGTCTGTTAGCAGCTAGCAGTACACCACTAAATCTGTCATTTAACAGAATTCGCGTTTTAAGGCATATATATTTTGATAAATGTCATCACCATATTGTTCATTTGGCTATCAAAATTATGTCTGCTGCACTGTCAACATGTAATAACTAAGTAGTGTTGCTATCTTTATAAGTGTGCTGAAATTATAACGTATAAACATTTTTTTTAATTCCTATTAAAGTACCACTTTAGCTAAAGAAAACAAAAGGGGTCCTACAGATTTAATAATTTCACATGGCTGATGAATGTTTACGTAAATCGGAACTAGTAGTTTATCATTCATACACCTATTCTAATCCAATAGTAAAGTCCTTTTGTCAGCCAGTACATTACTCACAAAAAGGTATTTTCTTTAGGCCCACTAAAAGTACTTTTTGCACAACTTGCTCTTCTCTAACAATGAGCTGTACGGCGAAATGATATACAGGGTTCGATTCAAGAATGGGTCAAATATAAATTACTATTTTGAGGCTCCAAACTAGATATTCTCAGAGCGCTGTGGTCACAGAGTTTAGAGTTTCAGCAGGTTACAGTAAGATACAGAGAGACTTGCGTAAGAGTCACAGAAGGGCATTGAAGTAGAATCCTTGGAATTGGTATTGTTGGTATAGCTTATAAACATCTGGATGAAGTTTGCCAGTGATCTCCAAGAGCAGCATGTTGTGCGGAAAGCACCGAAACATTTCAAAGTTGGACTTGTGCTATTACGGCACTCAATAACTACTAACACATTTAATATGTGGAAAGCTTGAATGAATATGATGTGTCAGTGCAGTTTCTCATTTGTGTTTCCACAGTGGCGATGTTTCAGCTGGATATCACAACGCAACAGGGCCGAGACAAAGTGAGGGAGATGTTCAACAAAAACAAACATGTCACCGACCCCCGTCTGGTCGACATGTTGGTCATTAAGGTAACGCTTTGGAGTTTATTTCCTGACCATTTCGGATAGGCCACACATTAGGGAGCTGTGATAGTTGTTTCCTATCTGCATTTAATGTCACTTGCAGGGAAAAATGGAACTCCAGGAGACCATCCACGTATGGAAACAGAAGACACACATTATGCGTTATTTCCATGAGTCTGAGGAACCACGCGCTGCCGATTTCCTGTCCAAATTTTACCGGGGTCATGAACCCTGAACCTTTACTTACATTAGACCCCTTTTTTTGCTTGTCATCTGTCACAGATGTTCCTTTTTTTCTGTAAATACATACGAAACATTCACTTGCACATGTTTGTGTCTGTTATTAACGATCAAACAAGCTTTTGATTGACAAGCGGGATTGCTCTTAAAGGGCCATTAAACAGAAATATCCTAACTTGAGATTCTTATCCTAAATGCAACATCACTTGATTCATTATAGTAATTTAGCCATATGCACGTTATTAAATAATTTAATGGTGTTTTGAAGACTCACAGTTCTAAAGATGACAGAAAAATAGAGCACATTATCAAAACATTTACTACTGCATGCAAAGAAAAAAATTACAAAGACTTTTTCGGGCTCAGTGACAGTAAAACAAAAATTCTGATGAGGGCGAAGGAACTCCCGGGTGAGCAGTGACTTGTACCCGTAGATGTGTCAAAATAAAATCTGTGAAAGGAAAACAATATTACAATGAATTAATTTGTGGGTTTCAAGGCAGTATAAGTGATAAGTGTTTTTCCCAACCAGTGTGCTGCAGAACATTTGTGTGTTGCGAAAAATCATCAAGTGTAATTGTAATAAATTGGTCTGAAAATTACTTGATTACTACAAAACAAAAAATTGTTGATCCATGCCAATGACTATGAGAGGCAGAACAATTAAATGCTCTTCCACTAGATGGCAGAAGGTACAATTAACCTTAGTTGCCATTCACACAACACAATAATAATGAGTTCCACTTAAAAGATCAGATTTCACACGGAATAAGTACATTTATGGGTAAAATGAGACATGGTCGTCAATATTAATTTGCTGGACATGGTCAAAACATACCATGTCCAAATTTGTTCAATTTTCTTTTTTTTTTTTACAAATCGATACCATTTACTGATTTATTATTACTTTTTGTAACGATTGTGTTTGGTGTTGTAAAGTGGCGATATTGGGCTTTTAGGTGGATTTTCAGGATGACCCTAAAATGCAGTACCGCATAACCTTTACAAGTGAACTTTGATATCTAAAATTTCAACCTCACAGATCCAACTGCGTTTCAAGTAGCTGTTCTCTAACAATTAATTAATGGCTCGAATACCTGTTGTGAATTTTGCTGTTCAGCTCCTTATTAAAGAAAATAAAGTTGTATAAAAAGTACTGAAAGATTGAACAGTTGTACACGAGCATTCAAAAGTTTAGGAGGTCAAAATTAGTGCATTTTAGGTTCAGACTGAAATGTCATTCAACTGCTGAGTGGTGCACGTGGATTAGCTCAAGAAATTATTTACGGGATGTCATGGAACACAGAATCTACCTGGCGCCAATGATTTTGTTCTGATTGGCTCGCGACGCTCAGTTGTCGTCGTCATCGTCCTCGGGAACAAAGATGTCGTGTTCCTCCAGGAGCTCAGCGAAGTTCTTGCTGAGTCGAGTCCCCACATACAAGAAGGGCACCACTACCGCCGCAATCCGCCAAAGGCCGAAGGAGGTCTGCTCCCCGGTATCCCACATCCCACCATAGAAATAACTTCGTTAGTTCACTATTGGTTAGTCAATAGAGATGAAAATGGAGAAAGAAAAGAAAGGTTCCTCCGTGGCTCTGTCATTCTTGGTGAAACATCCAGTACCAGAAGTGACTCGTCCTATTGATTAAGACGCCGTGCTTTACCCGTCTTGAATGAGCACTCACCTTCTTAGGTTTGGGCAGAATGGCCCCGGAAGAGGAGCACACAGCCGTCCGACACGTTGTCACGGTCTTTGCCGGCGAAGCGAAGACGTTTGTGACAGCCGAAACCCAGCCAAGTCGACAAAGGGCCGACGCCATGATAAGCAGCCGTTTGGATGCGGCACGGCAGCAATGCGGAACCACGTTGAGGATGTGATGATAGAACAGCGCCCCCCAGCGCTATATCAGCACAAGTGGTTGGCGTGAAAACGTCTACTGACAACAGAAGACAACCAGTGGACCTAAAATACCCGTTCTCCGTAGTTATATAGCAGTACTGACAATACACGTGTGAAAAGACTTGTAAACTACTCTGTCAGCACCTGTACTCAAGCAAAAGTTGTTAAAGTACAGACTGATGTTCTTTGGAGTTAAAATTCGTACTTGGCACAATGAACAAAACTCCACACAAAACAGTGCGTTGTGCTAGTATTGAGGATTAGAACATTTCTTACGGTTGTTACTTGTCATATATTAAAAAACTAGCAAGAGGTGGTTAAATGTCTAAATTACCTATAGTGGTATTTAACTGACATTTGTATGGTATTTTTTTATGATTACTAGCATATTGTACATCGCTCTATTCTATTATTTATTTACATTGACCTCTCCTATTATTTGCTGAAAATAACTTCTGTTTTTGTACTCAGGCCAAAGTCTTGTCTTATATAAAAATATTGCATTTAGTGCCATCTTCGAAGGAACTAAATTGAAGTGAGGGGGAGGAGCTTCATTTAGTCAGCCCTGTCTGAAAAAGAATTCCAAAGGAGTAGTGCAGAAGAAATGACTCTTTTCTCAGTAAGTCTCTGGTTACTTTATATGTTGGGGATACAACATGTAAAGTGTATTAAACGAATCAACTGTGGTGTTCTCTGAAAATTCTATTGAGTTAAAAAACAAAACATCCATGTTGTGGAAAGAATTCATTTTCGTGTTTGTGGTCTAGGCAGTTGCAGTTTACAATAAGATATTGTACTCATGAGCAGCCAAGTGAGGAAAAAACAGCAATTAATACAAACACAGTATAGCACACACAATACATCAACTCCATAAATACTGTACTGCAATCAATATTTACACACACAGCAACTACAAAATTACCACGTGATCATTTGAAGTGATTTGTGATTCATTTTGATCTGAGAATATCAACACTGGCCATGGAAGATGTATAACTGTGAAGTACCACATTTACACTTCCTTTCATTAAAACAAAGTGCTATGATCAAATAAACAATTAAGGAAGGACTCAATAAAACCTTAAACACATTGGCATTTCAATAAATACAAGTATTTGAGTAAACATAAATATAAATAACATGACTAAAAACAAGCAAAACACTTCACATTATATTAACAGAAATGACTTACTCATTAAATAGAAAAATGAGATGTAAACAGCTTCAAATGAATCCCTCCTTAGTGCAGTTATCCAGTTGTACACTTTCTTGTGACAGCATGGTAGAAAAGCAGCATGTTACTAAAAAAAAAGAAAAACAATCATGAGTAGTAATGCACATTGTATGACCACCCTGCATTATATTGATTGTGGGGTAATGCTGTACTCACCATAAACGAGGTTAAATAAAACAAATAAAATGAATGACTGTGCTAATAAAGGATCCCCTCACCTGGCGTTTGAAGAACAGGTGTCTGTAGAACTTGTCCAGCTCAAACATGTCAGGTTTAAGAGCTGTCCCAGTCTTGTTGCTCTCGCCTAATCTGACCATTTGCCCGTTAGCGATGGCTGCACGAAGCCTAATGTTCTTCACTATCCGAGCGGCGTTCTTTGAGTCGGGTGTCGGCCGTGAGGATACGGTGATGTAGGATGCGTCTTTCTGGCGCTCCTCATAACTCACTGGCAGAAAGGATGCAGGAGAGCGTACAATTAACAGATTCCGTGTACAAACTGGATAGAATAAAAGCGGTTCTTAAACTTTTCCAGGGTCCCTATAAATGGGAGATTTTTTTTCCAAGGACTCCCTCATAATCGTAATGCTAAATAAACATGTACCACCACGTGTACCTCCATATGTCATAGGAATGAAAAAGTTATCTATTTGAGGGGGGGAAAGTCAGAACGTTACAATAACAAATTTATATTGCTTCGATTTAAAAATTGTCATGTTATAGCATGAAGTTGTGTTTTTCTAGAAAAAAATAGTAATTATTACAAGAACAAACATGTATTTTGTTGGGATGAAAGGTCAATCTTATTAGAATAAAATCATATTTTTTCAAGATAATGTAATATGATATTGAAGCCAAAGTTTCACTAGGAAAGAGTCATATTTTAACAAGTGAAATTAAAAAGCTCTTTCAAAAAAAAAAATCTAATAAAGTATGAAGGAAAAAAAACATTAAAGGGGGAAGTCAACGCAAACATATTTTCTGCAAGAATATGTTCTATGCAAGCCCACTAGTTGAAACAGGGCATTCTGATAAATATTGCGTTTGTGGAATGAGTGTTAATCCACTCCTTTTTAGCCATCCCTGGGAGCAGCCATTTTGTCTTCTGCTGACCAATCACGGTTCAGATTCAGAAAACAGGTGAGCCGTGATTGATCTATGTGAGCAGTTGTGATGTCATTTTCAGTCAACAGAAGACAAAATGGCCGCCCCCAGAAATGGCTAAAAACGAGTTTCATTTTGCTGATTAACTTGTATTCCACAAACGCAAAATTAATCAGAATGCCGTGTTTCAACTAGTGGGCCTGCTGGGAACATATTCTTGAAAAAAATATGTTTGGGTAGACTTCCGCTTTAAAAAAAACACGCTTCCCAATCTGTTCAACATAGTTGCCCCCCCCCCCCCCCAACACACACACAAATCAGCCCAAAGATAAATTTGCAAATGCCAAAACATGAATATGCTGCAGTGCTTCCACAGATGTACTGTATGTACGGTAAGTAGCCACTTTGGCACAACATCATTTATTGCAAAGAATTTTGTGGACTCCCAAGCTACAGCACCAGGCCCCCATTTGAGAAGCCCTGATATAGATGACAGCAAAGGCTCAGTTGACTATTCTGACTTATACCTGCAGCAGCCACTGTAGTATCTGTGGTAGTAGCCAACTGCATCAGGATTGTGGGATAGGTAGGATGCAACAAGAAGAGCTTTCTGATGACTGGTTCTGCTGCTGCAACCCCCGAGGCCACCTGTGAGGAAAGATACATTTATTCACTAAATACATATCCTTTATGACAGTACTGTTCTTTAAGATAACAATTCTCAGTTTTGATTGACACACTCAGAAGAGTATTGATTGAGGACGCAGTGTTTACAGGAGTATTTAAAGTCTATTTGTAGCCGTGTGCAATTGATTTTCCTCAAAGCTTGTTCTCTTGGCAGACTCACAGTTGCCTTGGTGATATTCTTCTGTGCAGTGATTGGCTCGCTGGCCCAGAAGACAAACGCTGATAGGCCACTAGAAGTGGAGACCGCTGCCGTTTCCAAAACAAGATGGGGGCACACAAACTGTGCCGTCCAGAGAGAACGGCCATTTGCCCCATCAATCACCTGCGCCTACGTCAAGAAAGAAATGAGGTCAAAAAAACATGCAGGCCTCAACCATAAAGATACGTGATTATGTTTTAAATGCTTAAAGTGGGAAGTCAATGCAAACATTTTTTTCAAGAGTATGTTCTATGCAAGCCCACTAGTTGAAACAGGGTATTCTGATAAATATTGCGTTTGTGGAATAAGTGTTAATCCACTCCTTTTTAGCCATCTCTCGGGGGCGGCCATTTTGTCTTCTGTCGACTGAAAATGACATCACAACTGCTCAAAACGACTAATCACGGCTCAGATTCAGAAAACAGGTCAGTTGTGATTGATCTATGTGAGCAGTTGTGATGTCATTTTCAGTCGACAGAAGAGAAAATGGCCGCCCCCAGAGATGGCTAAAAACGAGTGCATTTTGCTGCTTAATTTATATTCCACAAATGCAAAATTAATCAAAATGCCGTGTTTCAACTAGTGGGCCTGCTGGGAATATATTCTTGAAAAAAATATATTTGGGTTGACTTCGGCTTTAAAAAGTGACGTTTAAAAATGTCTGCAGTAAAACCTCGCATTACCTTCATAACGCCATTTGCAGAGTGCTGGAAGAAAAGGTCGAGGATTCCGTCATCATTAAAGTGTCCTGGAGTTGGTTGGCTGTGAAAACACAAGGACATATTTAACGGAGACATCACCAGTTTCAGATTACAAATGAATTCTACACCTACCTGTGTATGGGGGCGGAATTAAAGGTCCACTGTTTGCGGACATCCCTCTGCCTGAGCACAGAGATCTTGCTGAAGCCGTAAACCAACACCCAGTCACTCTTGCTGGAGTTCAGGTTCGAGATTGTGTCCAGGTTGTTGTGGTAGGTGCCAAAACCGGCCACCAGGGGCAGCAAGAACTCCACACTCTCAGATCCTCTACAAAAAAAAACATAAACAGATTGTATTGCTTTCACCTTGGGACTGATACTGATTATTGCCATCCACCAGAATCAACAACTCCATGCATTTAATTTTGCAAAAGTAACTCATGAACTGAAATGTGTTTTTCAACATACAAGAGGCTCTTTGCTATGTCATGCTTGCTGTTATCGCTCAGGCCAACCTGAAGATGTGTATGAAGGAGGAGGAATTTGTTTTCTTCAGTCCCTCCCACCCAGGATCCTTCCGTCTTAGTGCAGGAGTCATTGGCAACTTGCTGGTTGCACGGATGTAGATATCCCGCAGTGAGATGGCCACGACATTACCTAAGAAAACAGACACATTGCTGACATCAAATAAGTTATGTTTACAACTACAGCTGCTGTCAAGCCATACGTTTGTTGCATAATTATACTTATTGGGTCTGTAATCTTGAACTTAAAGCTGAGATTTTTTTTTTGGTTTACCTAGACCAAACAGGATGTATGGCGCCCCCTGTTGCGTCACATGCAGAAGCGGACCAATCAGTTTCCCTTGTCCAGTGAGGTTGAACGACACCGACTTTCCGAGTGTTGCTCCAGTCAGCCCAGAAATTAAAGTCAGGGAGAGATCCAGCGCCTGAAAGTGAACACACACAAACGTATGTAGTGAGTGAACGTCAAACATCAGTTGATTTATGTCTAATGTGCCAATAATGCCATGTTCCCATGCCATTGCGGGCAATGTAGCGAAATATTTCATGCGTTGCCATATAACTGGAGGAATTCAGTGTGCATGCAAGAACAGTCTAGTTTTCAGTTTTTCATTTTAATATTGGAAATGACTTTATTTCCACATGTCTAACCTTCATCTGTTGTGCTGAACATTAGGGATTTTAACAGCTAGTCCTATAAAGAAGTCTATTCAAACTAATCTGTTTTTGGATAAATATTTAAGAGCTCTATGCGAAGATGTTTTAAGAGCAATCACAATGACAAATAAATGGTTGGAAAACTTTTAATTTCCTATCCCCAGCACTTCTAACTAGCATTGTGTGACTTTTTGTAACGTCATCTGTAATGGTTTAGTGGTCCAAAGTGGGAGCACATTTTCTTAGGAGGGATGTCACGATATCCAAATGTCACACGATACCATAATATCACCATATGAACCTCACGGTACGATAATTATCACGATATTGTGGAGAGGTTGGCAATATATAAAAAGATCATTATATTGTAACAAAAAACAGCTCATATAAAAAAAAAAACATCACAATATTCTATTTTTGTACATAATAATAGCATTCAAAGAAATCAAACTGCACTAATAACCTAACGACCATTGGGTGGCGTAACTGCACAAATGGAGAACAACTTGGGCTTTTAAACAGATTTGCTGCTATTAATATCGTGACATGATGACGACGATATATCGTGGCAATTTTTATATTGCAATATCACAATATTGCCAATACCGTGACATCCCATTTAAATTTATCAACATTATCCCATGTAACCTGAAATCTTTGATTGGCAGACCAAAACACAAAAATTCTCACAAAAAAATTAGGACCACCTCCACGCAGCAGCACTTGTTATGCGGCTGGTTTAAAATCTAACACATATTGTGTATATTGAGTGTGTTTGTGTTTAGAAAGGGAGTCAAGTGGGAAATGGCTGCACCTCATTAGCAGGCAGGGTGGCTACCAGCAGATCTGGGACTGAGTTTCCCTCGACATCTGGGAGTAACACCGCCTGGGATTCAATGTTCCTCAGCAGCGCAGACCATAAGTTCTTCCCTGTGAAGTAAAACGAAAACTCTGACATTAGCCAAAGTAACTTTTTCACACAAAGGATTTGGGACGCTTCAATTACAGTAAGTGAAAAAATAAGAAAATATGAAGTTCTGTGTATCTATAGTAACCCTTCTTGCAAGACTGTCTTAATCTAGGACTATGGCGTGTGTCTGGTAATTTGGGTCATCATTTGTCAACTCATATTGGAATCTCTGTTCTGGTTCATCCAAAAGGTGCTTGCATGTTCTACTATGACGTGCGTGTGAAAACAAGATTGTAGTTCTCTCACCCGTGGTTCCATTCACAGCCATGATGATTGACTTCCCAATAAGGAGACATAAAGGGAATGGCTTCGTGTTGATCTGCAGGCCACACTGGATGTATAAGACTGACTCCCACATGACTTTCCTCCACAGCAGCTGCCCACTCGCACCAGACAGGACCACGGCACTGTAAACTGGTAGCACAACAGTACAAGTCATTCGAGCAGAGGGGACGTGTGCATGTTAAGAGGTCAAATGAGGATTCACCCTACTTTTGTTTCCTTGTGTGGGATGCGTTTCATTGGTCCACTCGGTGACACTGAGCAGCACATCATCCACTGAATCACCGTCGACATCCCATAATGCCAGCGCAGGTGGCGTTACACCTAGATGGAGGAAAAGATTAATAGAGCAATTACATAATCAAATACATTTGGGGCAAATTAGAAAAAAATTGCCATGGACACATGTAACAAGATAATAAAGCACCATTTTGATTGATACATGCAGAGAGGAAGTCCTTTAACAATGCTTATTTTTGTGCTTGTAGAACTATGCTGCAGCATCATGATAGTTTATAGTATTTTAGACTAACATTTAAAAGGGAAATAAACCCCAAGAATATGTTCCCAGCAGGCCCACTAGTTGAAACAAGGCAACTATTGTGTTTGTGGAATAAGAGTTAATCCACGCGTTTTTAGCCATCTCTGGGGGCGGCCATTTTGTCACTTCTGTCGACTGAAAATGACATCACAATTGCTCAGGGCTCAGGTAACGACCAATCACGGCTGAGCTGTTTTCTGAAGCTGCGTCGTGATTAGTTGTTACCTGAGTAGTTGTGATGTCATTTTCAGTCGACGGTAGTGACAAAATGGCCGCCCCCAGAGGTGGCTATAAAAACGATTGGATTAACTCTCATTCCACAAACGCAATAGTTATCAGAATGCCTTGTTTTAACTAGTGGGCTTGCATAGAACATATTCTTGAAAAAAATATGTTTGGGTTGACTTCCTCATTAACTAGAAACTAAGTAGAAAAAAAACAAGTGAATGGTGACTTTTGGACACCTTGTATATACAAATACACTAACTATAGTTCTGTTACCTCCAGCATCCCCAAGTGCTCTCTCCCATTGTGGCCTTTTTGCCAGTGCTCCCTTCTGACAGGGAAGGAGGAAAGCACAAAGAAGCACGAGAAGCATGGCACACACTAGAGGCACCAGGAAAAAGGACGCCCGCGCGGCATTCTTCCTTCTCAGCCTCTTCTCTTCCTCATCAGTCCCGTGAATCCTCAGTCCAGATCCCCTATGCTGCTCCCTGTCCTCCCCTGACGGGCTCCAGTACTGGCCGTCTTTCACATCATCTCTGTCCTGCTGGGATTTGCTGGGGAGTCGCTCTCTCCAGTCGTCCTCATCCTCCTGCGCCGAATCCCCGGCCGCCACCAGTCGTCCGGATCGACCTCCCCGCAGCTTTGTGGAGCCGCCGCCGTGGAAGGTGTCCCGGCCCAGACCGTTGCGGGGGTAGTTGAGTACGAGGTCATCCTCTTCGCTCTCGTCCTCGCTGTCCGCTTGGGTGAGTGGGTCGTACTCCCCCAGATCCGAGCCCTTTTTCCCTGCACACACGCACACTGCACTGATTCCATCTTGGTATTTTACAGCTTATGAATGTCCTGTCGCCTTTTGAAGGCACTGTATCGTCTATACACCGACATTTATAAGCTGAGATCCAACTCTGTGGAAGGTAATACACAATATAACAACCTGAGTAGCCATTTTAGGAATGGAGATTTCGGGGCATATTTGGAATGAGTTTTTTTACGCAGGGGGAATGGATCCTCCAATTGTGCCAAACATTATTTGATTCAATGCAAAATACTACATTGTGCTCACTATACTAAAGAACATTTGGCGAGAATGTTCTGGAATGTGTCACTAGCTTGCGATCACTGTCATGAATTCCCTGCTAATTATAACCATGTTTTGTCAGTGCCCATGTCTGTCTAAATATTTGCAAAAAAAGAAAACAATTTCCATTTTGTTTAGGATCTCTATGTATTGGTTCCACCAAATTTGCTCACAGCTATTTTTGGGGTTCCATTGCCCCAATTTAGCCTCTCTTCCTCACAAAAACGCACCGTGGCATTTGTCATTATTCTGGCCTGAAGGCAAATTTTGCCACAACATACTCTTAAATATTACAGATATGTGAAATGTTAAATATTCTAAATTATCTTCACATAAATTGCAGTTCATATAATTAATATTAATTTACTGCAAATAAGTTATTCTCAACATTTTAATCACCAAATAATTAACTTAAATTGTGTTTAAACTCAGACAAAGTAACAGTAAATTAACATTATATATTTCAGTCTGTCCTGTCCTTTGCACATTGTTGAATGCATTGGTGTTCTTTTTTTTTTTTTTTTGGAGGTGTTTGTTCGTTTTTCTGTATAAAACATTGAAGAAATATATAGGTGGTCCGTTGGTAGTCCGTCATAATGTCAGTCATCCAAGGATTAAAAAAAAACTGTTAGGAAATTGGAAGGAAATAGGACAGTAACGTTAATGCTCTCTCAGGTCAATATGACAATGTGGTCTCGGGGGTAACTTTAGCTAGCAAACTGCTAGCGGGTAGCAGAGATGCTTAGACAAGAAAATTAGCGAGCACTTTCATAAATATATACATGTGTACCCCTCGTTAGTACGCTGTATGATCGTTTTAAATAACGTGCTTAAACATGCACGACGCGCCACAATGATGCTTTAGGTGACACGTCAAAATGAACGATTTGCATGTCAGATGCGACAGATTCCCTGGTGTTTTCGCCAATGATGTTGATCACATATAGCGCGAAACGTCACTACCTCATGTTTTAGTTGATATAACAGTGTTTGTATCTTACCGGGTAGTTTGAGGGCACGGGACAAGGCTGCTGCCATTTCTCTTGGAACGGATCTGCAGCGGTGATGAGCTGCTGGAAACTGGAGGAGGGTGGGGGGATCGATCCACCCCGCTGCGCTTGGATCTGTGCATGCCAAGTTGCATCATGGGAGTTGGAGTTCGGCGCCTTCATGCGTTTGAAGCCAGCCAGTTCAGTTTATAATGGACCAATGCTACACCCTGCCGCTGATATTTTATAACGTCACCCTACTAAAATAATGATGACCTAAGACATTTTTTCCCTTTTTTTTTTTTTTTTTTAAGAAAACATGAAAAACGGACCCAAAATCGGACAGATTATGTTCATTAAAATTAAATTTCAGGGTAGAAAGGAAATTGTCTATTTAACTAATTAGGATGTAGCCGAAGTAGCAGAAGTAACAAGCATCCTGGGGAGACGTTTTGGGCCCCCCCAAAAAAGTCAAACTTTTTATGTCTTGGACCATTATTTTAAGAGGTCCAAGAGCTCCCTTATTTTAATCTCCTACATCTACCAGTACATCAGGTTTAAATTCATGACGTCATTGCACATGGTCCGGTTTGTTTTTATGTTTCCATTTGACTTGTTGTCCAGCAGCAAATTGAAATGATGAAAAGCATTTTGTGTCGCCGATGTACATTATTGGTGACATTTGTAACTACTATATGAAGTCTTTTTCATTATGATACATATTTGTTTGGGAATTGTACAGCCACGTGATAGTGGTACTGGCACTGCATGAGTTCAATTCCCACTCAGTGACGGTGTGAGTGCGAGTGTTTATGGTTACTTGTCTGAATGTGCCCTGTGACATCGCCCAAAAAAGTTGTGATAGGCTGCAGCTCCCCTCTAACAGGATTAACTGTACAATATACAATTGGTGATGGGGATGTTTGCAATGTGTAAAATGTACATTGCAAATTGGACATAACCATGGCAGCGGTATTGTTTTAAGTTTGTTTTTGTAGTTTTACATGCTCAATACCGCGTTATAATGAGGTGGTTAGGTGTAGTTAGCAAGCGAAGACCATCGATCCGGAATAGAATTTGTAACCTAAGTGACGTTGAAGGTTAGTGTTTAAATCTCATCAACCACAAGCATGAGTTGATATGTGTTTTTCTTCTTTTACTGGATGGGGGCAGGGAAGATCCAGATCCTGCGAAGCATCTCGCAAAGTAGGCAAGTCACTCCAGCGGGCGGACCTTTCCCCTTTCAAAAATTCTTCTCGCAAATGTTACGAGGACACGGGCGTCACCCCGCGTCGTTATTTTCCTTACTCATCAGTTTAAGGCATACTTGATCGCTTTCGCGGGCCTATGTATATTCGTGGTGACTATATTTTCTCAGTCAGAGTTGGAACAATGGTCATCGTGCCGTGCTGCAGAAAACTGCTCTGCTTTTTTTAACGATTGATGTTGAACATAACACTTCTGAATCGAACACTGTGTTTGATAACCTCATATTTACAGTTAGTTTAGTTAATTTAAGGCGAATTCACTTATGATATGCGCAAAGGCTCATGGGAAGCAGGACCAAGCCACGATTCAAGAACAATCGATTGTAAATGCTTGTACTTATTAAACGTATTTTTTGTGAATAAATTATAACCCTATATAGTTTGTGAATATAGTAGTTGATATATAGTGGAAAATACCTACGTTTTGATACATAAACCACAGAGTTGCGTTAACGTAAAAAAAAAAAGTTTTGAACCAACAGGGCTTCCTTAACGTAGTCCACGGCGCATGTGCAGTTTAATGTAGAGTGGCAAAATGGCGGACGTGTCTTTGGATGAAGTGATACGACAACGCGGAATAAACGTTAAGGTGCCCGTTAAACGGTAACAAGACTGCTAAATTACTATACGTCTGGTTAATGGTTGGTAGTTTTAGACACTTATACGGTCGTAAAACTGTTAACAGAGGACCGAGACGTATTTGGGAGCTTGCTGACTAATCGTGAACTAGTTCGCGCTTGAACAGGGTCCCACAGCGAGCGTTTGTCGAGTTAGCATTAGCTCGATGTTAGGCCATTCGCAAGAGAATTGTGTTTTCATTTTAGTTTGGAATGCAATTCGTTTACATTTCAACCAACCATTGAAAAATGTTGGTAACTGTACCTGTTTAATCGCGTTAATTTTACAAATGATTTCATTAGCTTGACTCAGTCGCGCGCCTGTTATTTTAGCAGACTGGCTAATTTGATCAGCTACGTCGCCTTTCTAGAACTTAGCATGTGGTCTAGTCGTAACACAATTCACATTTACTAAGAGAATACAACATTGTTTTGATGTGTTTCATTAAGTTCTGTACACAGAGCTAAACAGGGAATAACGGCACTATTTTGTTTGTGTAAAGTATCTTGGTACGGCTGACTACAACAAGGTTTGATCGTTTTGATTTGACCAATCAACGTAGACATACTTGTAATACGCAGGCAATCTCAGAATTGTTGTATTTGGTATTGTTAAATATACTAACCTATTGTATTTAATTGTTTACCCAGAACCATGTTTGGACGGGGTGCAGGAGGGGTTGGCAGGACTTTTGATGCCCGTCAAAGAATTGGCATGACTGATGCCCGGCAACGACTTGGAGGAGGAGCGGGTAAGAGTAAATCGTTGCTGTCCTGTGAAAAACACTTATGTCCATTTCCATTCATTTTTTTATTTCACATGAATGGTGTTTCCACCTTACAGACATTGCATCGCAATGTGAATTTTTTTCCCCCCAAAATTGAACATAGGTGTTTTTGACAGACAGGACAGCAACGGAATGTTACAGGTGTGTTTACCTTTCAAAAGTGAGTGTTATAATGATTTGTTTATTCACCATTTATTAGAAGGTCTTGTGTCACAAAATATTTATTTCAAATTGAAAATTGAAACTATTACTAGTTTTCCCCATAGAAGTAATCTTCCTGGAATCCAACACACTCTCCAACCTTCTCTTCCACACCTTCATTTCCTCCTGGAAGGCATTTTCCATTAGCTTCTGCAGTGCCATTGTCCCAGCCATCTTGAATTCCTTCACATTTTCAAAACGGTCCCCTTGATGACTGCATTTAGGTTGGAAAAGCGGTGGGAGGAGCAAACAGAGCCAGGTTGGGTCTAGGGATGGGAATTTCGACTAATTTGCCCACGAGCGACTAGTCTATAAGGAAGAAAACTTGAATTTTAATACATATTGAATTCAAAGTTTAAAATGCAAATGTTGTGTGTATTTAGGGGCTATTTTAGCCCAAACATTCAGGACAGTTTGTTAATTTAAATTCTATTGATGTAACAACAACTGACTGAATAAAGTTGAACACTTGAAAGAGAAATTCATTTCTGATACATTTGCCAATGCAATGCATGGCATTTATTATGAATAATGTAATGAGTAATGGTACCGACTCCCATTCCAGCAGGGTCTCATTTGCAAGCACCATGTTAGGCTGGGTTCACATCGCAGGCAAATGCGACCCAGGTCGGATTTATTTGCCCATATGCGACCTGTATCAGATTTTTTTTTATGACATTCTGAACGGCTCAATTCCGATTTTTTCCAATGCGACCTGGGTCGCTTTCATATGTTGTCCTAGATCGGATACGTATCCGTTCGCAGTCTGAACGGCCAGGTCGCATATACTGTATACGACATTGACAAGCCCAAGATGCGCTCCGCGCAGGTGGAGGGAAAGTGCTGGCAGCAGGGGGATCGAACCTGCAAAGTTGTTTTGAGTAACACTGTTGACTTTATATTTTATTTTAATTTAAACCCACTTGAAACGTGAAGCATAAAGTGGACATTTATGGCGATCGTAGTAATTCAGCCACGGCTCAGATAGATTGATTTTTTTACGCACGGTTATGACGTGACGTCATCGTTAGTGATGTCTCCATGAAATGAGATAATAAAGCCTCGCCTCATAATTTCCCCCAAATACTGTCTTTATTTCTACCTGCTACCTAATCGCTTGAATGCCCCGACACGCTGGACCACATTTACTTCCGCAAACACAACGTCTGGTGCGACGTCGTCTCTTCTTCTGTGCAGGCGGGCTACTTTGACGACGCATGTGTACATTCAGCAGACAAGACAGAGGTCGCATTTTTAATGTAATATGAACGCTTACACCAAAAATTTGGATTTTTTTTTTAGGGGGGGGGGCAATTCTCTCTCTTGGTGCTCAGCATGTTTACTGAGGCTGAGGCAGAGACGTGTGGAACAAGATGCGTGATACTTAATGCCGCGTTTAACTGACTAGTAAAATACAAAACGTTTAATAAATCGGAAACGGTTAAACGACTAGTCGGGCACATCCCTAGTTGGGTCATTAGGAAGATTGCTTCAGCACATCAAAATTATTTGGAGCAAGGAACTGTTGGATGCTCAGAGCATTGTGAGCCGGCGTGTTGTCATGGTGAAGCAGGCAGGAGGTGTCATAACACAACTCTCGCCTCTTCTACACGCAGAAAACAATTCAGGATTGCTTGGTGGACGTGCTGGCTGATCATCTGGCCCACATTGAAAGTGGAAATTTGTAGTTTAGAAAAATTTGTAGTTTAGAAAAAAAAATCATAAAATTAAAGTAAAGAGAAGTTAATATGATTCCTCCAAAAATAAATGGTTTACTCCCTCCTTTTTTTAAGTATTGAGAATCGTTAGGAACCAGAATCGAATCGGAGTATCAGAACCGGAATCATCCGAAATTAAACAATGCCCAACCCTAGTCCTGTACGTCTTTGTGCGAGTCCCGTCCGGCATATATTGACATCACAGCCCGTGTTTTGCCCGTCTTTTGTCAGGGTTTCCAGTGAAAGATGCCAGAGAAAAGCTGCTTCAGAAAGATGCTCGCTTTAAAATCCGTGGCAGGGGTGGAGCAGCAGCAGGAGGAGGAGTCCAGGATGCTCGCCAGATGATCAACTCGCGTAAACAGCAGCAGAATGTGTTCACTGTGCCTATACAGACCATCCAAAAGACAGCAGCGGCACACCAACTGCAGAGCCACACACTCGTTCCACAGATAAAGATCCAAGCTAACAACAACTTTGCAGGTGTGAACACCAGGCTGTTCGCCCCAAACATGCAAGGACTGAGTGGGAGGGATGGCACGATCGGCCATCTTAACAAGGGAATGACAGACGCTCGTGATAGGCTGAGCCTTAAGAGGAGCATGAGTAGTGGGCTGCAAAGCCAGGCATCTACTCTGTTGCCTCTAAAAATAACCAAGACCATCCAGGTGAGGAGGAAAGGCTTTGTGTATATTGCACTGCACGTGTTCTACTCCAAATTTTTACCAGCAAACTTAAACTAATTGTTTCTCATTTTACAGCAACGCCCAGTTGGGGTTCTTGGTGGGATGCGTCTTCACTCACAGGTATATATAAAAAATAATTATCTTTGTATGTTTAAGCATGACATTTTCAGTTTCCATTAAAGTCCCTTTTTATCACTGTAGAGTAAAAAAAATAATTTGTCTCCCACAGCCTGTTTCGAATGATCATGATGGCCCTCCAAGTAAACAAATCAAAATTACTACTTCTAACAATTTGCTACAGTCGCGGGTAAGACTTTATATAACATCGAAACAGGCATGTTTTCTTACTACATCGCACACATATTTCAACTTTTCCCTTTTGATCATTTAACAGGATGGTCCAGTAGGCTCCCCATTTTCCATGTCAGCCCCAATAACCAAAGTGGTTAAAAATGATGCTTACTCAGCTCCTCGTCCTCCTGTCCCCGTTGCCCCCACCCGGCCCACCACTAGCACAGCAGCCCCTCGGCCTCCCGCTGCAGCCTTGAAGCCGGTTTCTAGGACTCTGCATCACAGCTCGGCTCAACACAGCTCGGCGCCTCCTCCCCCTCAGGTAAACAAACAGCCTCGGTTTACATGACGACTAAGAAAATATGGAAATGTGCTTTCTCTGCCCCCATTAAAAAGTTTGATTTATCGATGACCAGCAAAACATGACAAGTATAATATTGTCGCTATCCTGTGAAAAACGCTTATGTCCAATTTTTGAATTTATTTTCATTTTTTAAATTTTCACGTTAATGTGATGTCTGTAACGCGGAAACACCATTAATGTAAAAATAAGAACAATTTAAAAAACTGACAAATGTGTTTTTCACAGGACAGTGACGATATGCATGCTAAGACAGTAGCTGTGGTTACACAGTTTCACAAACTTGTCACCCGTCCAAGTGTAGGTTTTAACATGTGCAATCTCAAAAGTTGCATGCATTTTAACTGGCAGCAGTAGCATTGATTTTAACGGTGTAAGTTTTAACCAACTTGAAGACACTTTGACCTTCCTATTTTTATCAAAAACAAAAGTATATCAAATTGCTCCAAAGCAGATTTTGGCTGCAAGACTTGGTGACACAAAAATGGAAGGACTTTTGTAAACAAAGAGAAATTATATTCTATCTTCATACATCATTCCAAAGACCCAAGTACACAAGTACAATCGTGTTAAACCAGTTGTCAAGCCTGACTTGTGTGATGTTTAAGTTGTCTTCTACGGGTTTAATTGGTGTGCGATCATCGTGGAACCTGGCACATGTGTTTAAAACTCTTGTCACATTTGTGACCTATTTTCATTGCATCTTCTGTTTTCGTTTTTAGCCTGTTTTCAGCCCTTTGGAAGGAACAAAAATAACAGTGAATAACTTGCATCCCCGTGTCACTGAGGAAGACATAGTGGTGAGTAAATCATTGAGGTTAACACCAAGCTTGTATTTACTGTACGTACTGACACCAAAAAAAAGCCGCCGTCAATATTAAGGAAAATAATGACTGACGGCTGCTGGAGTAGTGTGGACGATACCCTCCCTGATTTCAGTCCATTACAAAAGTCATCCCGGGCCAACTTTATTTCCGTATCATCACTGTCTGGTGTTCACGGGAGTGGATGCTTTTTGGCTATCTGCGCATGCGTGTGGTTTCATTGCGTGGCCCAACAATCATATCAGATATGCGTCACTTGAAATGCACATAAAACCGGCTATGGGCCTGAAATCAGAATTAGGAACATGGACATACATTGTAAACCCCGTCTAAGCCGCGTGTTTAATATTCCGTGAGTGTTCGAAACACTGTTCTACCTGCGGTGACTCATTGTGTACTTTGGCCCGTCACATGAATCGCTTCGCAGGAGCTGTTCTGCGTATGTGGTGCCTTGAAGCGAGCACGCCTGGTCAAGGTGGGCGTAGCTGAAGTGGTGTTTGTTCGCAAAGAGGATGCTGTG
The DNA here is from genome assembly GCF_054856515.1 of Filicampus tigris. Classification (NCBI taxonomy): domain Eukaryota; kingdom Metazoa; phylum Chordata; class Actinopteri; order Syngnathiformes; family Syngnathidae; genus Filicampus; species Filicampus tigris. Next base: position 15,327,408 of record NC_141232.1, on the reverse strand, counting down.
AGCGCATATAGGAAGTACAACAACCGCTGCCTGGATGGTGAGTGTGCATAGCAGACAAGCCCATCAAATTGACGCTTGAATATTTTCTTGCATTTTAATGAATGCAACATGAGGATATTTATCTGCTCATTCCGGGATCGTGGTATACATGTGCATATACGTAAGGAAAGCAACCATTTACATTGATGTCGTTTTTGTCCTCCTTGTTCACACACAGGTCAGCCCATGAAGTGCAACATTCACATTCAGGGAAATGTCATCACTTCTGATCAGCCCATTCTCTTGTAAGTGAGCCTAATGAGCTTTATTCTTGAATTTGCATCCATTGTTTACGCTGTAAGCTTTGACCATGTATGATGATTACCATTTCGTCCTTCCTGACTTGGGCTGGACTATTTTGGTTACTTTTCACGTACAATATTTTTTAACAAACATAAGAAATGAATTAATATGCATAACAAAAAAAATCCAATTTGTTATACATAAATGTTCTGGACTAACTTTTGCAGAAAAATAAAGACAAATGAACCACAAATTAATTTGAAAGACAGTTCATTTATCTACTTCAATTGGAGTTATCTTACTAAACACACTGACTTGCAGTCTTTACATTCACTACAACTTCACAAGGTTCTTCCCAAGGAGTTTGGCGTAAACATAATTCAGATTACAACAATAATGCAACAGATCTCTGTCTTTATTACTTCAACTTTTCATGTTTTGAAACAATGCTATGTAAACATATGGACTGCACTTCTTAAGCACTAAACTTACCGAGACACTGTATGAATAAATAAGACAAATATAGATGTATAAAAAAATAAAAAATAAGACAGATAGAATAGGCTCCATCAACCCTGCGACCCTCGATAGGATAAGCGGTTTGGATAAGATGGATGAACCAAAAATGAAACAAATTCTGATTTAAGTATACTGCGGCTGTTTCGGTTGAGCAGTGGTAAGGGATACTTCAAAGTCCACACAGTGTCACCAGAGCTTTGTGTTTGCTGGCCTTTTTCGATTCAACTTTAGACTGTCTCGCTGGAGCCGCCTTTCATTTCAGCCTGATATTGTCTTTGGCGGCGGCATGTGCTTTCTGTGCTCGCCTCGGTCAAGCTCATGATCGCCTATCGGAGACGTATTTGGCCACTGGTGGCGTTTGCAGCTCAATGTGGACTTTTCCACTGAGCAGACTGGATCACAAGTGGCGTTTTCTTGCTCGACCCGATGCACCATATCCTTAGACTTGGTGGAGAAGTCGCAGGAAACATCTAAGACATGCAGGATAGCGGCCCTCGAGGACCTGATTTGGACACCCCCGCTCCAAGGAGTACACTGTGGAAGTTCAGGCGTGCAGGTTGAACGCAAAAGCGTTTTTTTTTTTAGCCATGGCTTCCCTGATCTTGTCTCCTAATGTGGGTATACGGCCTAGTACCAGGTGCTGGTTGCTGGAGGCTTCTGATACAGACGCTTCTTACCCTGGTCCTGGTTGTCACATCTCTTCAGACAGTTGCTTTGATTCAAGGCAACTTCGCCATGGTTGGTTCATTCTTCCTCAACGGGGACGTGTAGGAGGATGTCGAGGTGATTACTATTATCCATGGGAGCTTTTTGGTGCTGCAGCAATTGAGGCTGTGCGGGGCACTGCCCAGGTCATGCACATGATGCAACAGTTAGCATGCCGTCCCCGACTTGCCCCTCCAGAAGGTTTTCCTGCTTCCTTCCTAACCTACTAAGCTTCACCGAGCACGTTGACAACTATAACAACTGTAAGGACACCTAACCACATCCAGACTCAAAATTCGCACAACCATCAGTCATTGCAGCCAGGTCACCAAATTATAATTATTTTATTCAGAGTATCACATTCCTTTACATCATCAATAGACACATTTCAGTATGACACCCCCTGGCAGACAGTGCTGCTTTTGTTTGTGTCTTGGGCTAAGTTCACACCGCAGGCAAATGATGCGACCGAGATCTGATTTTTTTTGCCCACATGTGACCTGTGTCTGATTTTTTTTTTTTATGACAGTCTGAACGACTCAATTCCGATTTTTTTTCAAATGCGACCTGGGTCGCTTTCGTATGTGGACCTAGATCGGATACGTATCTGATCTTTTCCAATGCGTTCGCGGTCTAAACGGCCAGGTCGCACCTATCCGACATTGACGTCATCCAGAGCCCAAAATGCCCTTCGCGCAGGCAGAGGGAAACTGCTGGCAGCAGAGGATCGAATGTGCAAAGTTATTTTGAGTAACACTATTGACTTTATATTTTACTTTAATTTATTCCCACTTGAAACATGAAGCTTAAAGTGGACATTTATGGCGATTGTAGTAATTCAGCCACGGCTCAGATATTCATTTTTTACGCACGGTTATGACGTGACGTCATTGTTAGTGATTTCTCCATGAAATGAGATATTAAAGCCTCGCCTTGTGATTTTCCCCAAATACTGTATTTATTTCTACCTGCTACCTAATGCTTGACTGTATAAATGCCCCGGCATGCTGGACCACATTTACTTCCACAAATACAACGTTGGGACTCGAGAGTGACGTTGTCTCTTCTTCAGCACATTCGCGTTATTTTGGAGGCGCATGTGTTCATACAGCAGACAAGACCCAGGTCGCATTTATAATGTAATATGAACGTTTTACACAAAAAATCGGATTTTTTGAAAAAAAATTGAGCATTAAGACCTGCGGTGTGAACCTAGCCTTGGGTTTCAACAGATATGAATGATCCTCAGGATATAAATGCCATCCCTCATTTTAACAATCTCTGGAGACTTTGCTATCTGTCAGTTTTTAGATTTTTGCATCATCTGTAATGTGTCTTCTGAAATCCTTCAATTTCAGAACATGGATTGAGCCGGTGGGATACAGATTTAAAGAACCGATTCATGTTTTTCCATCAAAGCAAACTGCAGAAGTGAAAGATCTCATATCTCATTTTTACAGGCATTAATAACGATGTCAAGTTGTATTTACCAAAGTGGCTCTATAGTAAGCGACTATGATTGTAGGAGGAGCCCTGGAACAAAAATAGTCTTTGATTTTTAGACTTTGTCATAGCAAAACCCCAACTTAGTTGGACATTGTGGTTAAAGCTTGAATCTGTACAATTCCTTAACAGTACTTTCAATGTATTCTTTAATTGGTCCTCTTTTAATATGTCAAGCGGGGAGGGGGTTTTGACTGGCGAGGTCATTCAATACCACTGTTGCTGCATAGGTAAGAAAGTGAGGAAAAGTGACATGAAATGATCTGCCTCGTTCTTCCAGGCGGCTCAGCGACACCCCGGGTGCAGGCAGTGTGGCCAAGAAAGATGGCCTTCCTCCCTCTTTGTCACGTTCTGCAAGCCAGCGAACTTCCCAGCCAACCCCGGAGGTGGACCCCCAGACGATCCTGAAAGCTCTCTTTAAGTCCACCGCGCAGTCCTCCTCAACCACCGAGCCCCCCAGCTCACAGGCCACCGCCTTCCGCATCAAAATATAGGTCGTCGCTTCATACCTGTTCAACATATTGATGCTTCCTCAGTGATTTTCATCTGGACAGCAGCCACACCACACTTACAAAAGTGATGTTACACATTCAGCATTCATAACTACTCGTTTATATGCAGCATCCTGTTTTTGATTGGCCTGCGATGTGTCCCATGTTCTCTCAAAATGGACCAGTTGAAACAAACAAATACGTTTTTTCCAAAGCCAATCAATTTGGTTGAGTGTTTCTAATACTATGAATTAGCGCCAATGTTTAATCCACCCATAGTTTTGTTCATTTATGATGTCTATAATACTATTGTTTTTGAGCTGTGTCTGTGTGCTCAGTTTATAGAGGTACAACAGAACATAGACAATAGTCCAACCTATTTTATTACATAAGATGGATAGGTTGCCTTCCTTACTCTATACCTGATAAGAAGTCTTTTAAACAGTTAAATAAAATTGTCAAAAAATGGTCCAAGAAAAGTCCAAAGCTTTATTTGTATGTAAACCAGTTTCACCCAATCATTTTTTTGTTTTTTGGGATTGTGACATTCATCATTTTGATATATGATTGACTGGCTTTAATTTTTTGTTCCCTCTAGTATGTGGTAATGTTATGTTTTATACTGTAAATGACTTTCTTTTGATTTTGATTTGTCTGTTAGAAAAACACTACAGGTCAGATCTTGCCCTTAAAATGTCATTAAAAAAAGTAGCTTTGTAGAGCTTGTCAGAGACTTGTTTTTTTCTCTTTTCCTGAGAAATTATTTCCCTATGTTAGCTGGTCTCATGAGATTATGTCACTTGTATTTCATTTGTGTGAGGAAAATGCACTCAACTTTGCAAGATAAGGGAAAGGGTGTCGACATTATGTTCAAGGGAATAATGGGTGGGTTAGGGTTATTCTACTGCTTAACTCATATTCCTCAAACGCAATTAAATCTGAATGTTGTGTTTACACTGGTGGGGATGCATGTATCAATTTCTGGTGAAGAAAATTTTGGGGTTGACTTCCACTTTTTTCAGTTCAGAAAGAGGTGGATATTTTTTCTGGAACGTCATATAAATTACAACGCATTGTAAAATCCAAATTGCGTAAGTTTTTATTGGTCAAACTGAACAACAAAAAAATCTGAAAACCCTGATGTGCTAGGGGGAAAACGTTTTAAAACAGCGTCAAAAATACGTCTAGGGCCATCGCTGTTTAAAATTTACTGTTAACCAGTGTAATTAGACCCAAAATGGAGTGTATACGCAGCATAAGAAGACTATTTAGTGTTGTTCTTTTGACTGTTTTATATTTACATCTTAGATGCGTTTTTCATGCGTTTCGTTGAGCACTGATTTACGGACTTTTTTTTTTCGATTTATGGACTTATAGGAACGGAACGCTGTACCGACTAAACGAGGCAGCCTTACGACAGTTGCGAATGTGTTACTTCCGGTGTGAAAGGTCACATCAAGATGGCTCCGTCCAGGCGCAGCCATGCCAACAACAAGGCTTGTGTTATTCCTGGAGGATTTACAGGTATTTTAGTAATATTTGTTCTGTTTATCTTGAGGTGTCCGTAAATTACCAACGAAAGAAAGTATCATCGTCATAAAAAGATAAATTGAGTATCTCATCTTTGGTCATATTTTAAAATCCAATCTGGGGACTCGCTCGTGGGGGGAACTTGAGTCTGAAGAACTACGTTTTGACGGTTGTTGTATGTGTTTCTCTCTCTCTCGATTTTTTTTTGCAGCGTTGTCCTTGAAATTTAACTCCGACACGAAATCTGAACACAAGTTGTACGTGAAGGAGCACAAAGTTCGGACAAAGACAACTTCCCACCGACCGCTCGACAGGACGTTGTTTGTTCTCAACATACCGCCATACTGTTCCGAGGTACTAAGAAAACTACAGTACACACTGGGGAAGTCATGCCACTTGAGAGCAAAAACAGAATTGATCCGTGAAGTGTAAATCCACCGTAAAATACACAGAGGGCACAAATTCACCCCCCAAATGGTGTGTGTGTGTCATTCAGGATGTCGTCAGGGGATTGTTCTCACAGTTTGGCTCTGTTCAGTCCGTGGAGTTGAGTGACCACCCGGGCTCATTCCACCAGTCTGGTCCTAGCGTGTCCAGATTCTTCAAAACTGCTGAAAAACAGGTTGACCAACAGTATTGTTTTAGTCGACCCAGTTGTGTTCTACAATGCCATTCTTCTCATCTCATGCCTTTCCTCTCTGTATTCTTGCATTCAGAGTTTCAAAGTTGGTTACGTCGTGTTCTGTAGCCCCTCCAGTATTGCAGCAGCTAAATCGCACCCGTACAACGTGCCTTTGGTTGTCAGCTCATCACAACGTACAGTTAAGACTGGTGTACAAAGTGAGTCATGTTTCAGCATTAATAATACCTGTTTCCCTGTATTTTACTTCCCGTTTATCTGACCTGTGTATGGCTCGGTAGAATGGATTCAACAGTACAAAGAGTCCTTTGTTAAGACTGAAACACTGCAAAATGTAGTCGACGAGTTTATGAAGAACTTTGACAAGATGAAAGAAGAAGTAAGTACTATTCTGTTGCACGTTACGAGCACACTGCGTGCACTTAAATGTATTTGCTATCATTTTTACTAGGAAGAGGAGCGCCTGAAGGAGGAGGAGGAGCAACAAAAAGAGGATGAGGAAGGCTGGGTCAAAGTCAGCAGGGGGCACAAGGGCAACAAGGCACGTCCCCACAGTGAGGCTGCCAACCAAAAGACCCTGCAAAAGGAGATGAGGAAGAAAAAGAGGAAGGAGCTCTTGAACTTTTACTCTTGGCAGCATAAAAACACACAGAAAGAACGTAAGTGGGCTTTTCTTTTCAATTAAGTAAACTAATGGAATAATTAAAACTAAACTTGAAAAACAGTCAAGTCAAAAATGTTCTTTACAAGAATAATGTTCTATGTACCCCAGTCTAAACACTTTCACATTCAGATTTAATATTGTACAAAGCAGCAAAAGCCAACCATTATTATCAACTCAGGGGGCGGCCATATTGCCTTGTAGAGTCACTTGCTGTCAACTGTAAATGACATCACAGTGCCTAAGGGCTCAGGTAACGGCTTTTTATGAAACAAAATCTAATTGAAACTACTTTTTATGTTGATAAAACTAACTGTAATCACAGCGATAATGTCCTTTGTTTTTGGCTTTAGTTAATATCAAATAGGAGCTTTCGGGGTTCATTTTAAATGTATTTATTTCGACGTTGCCTAAACTCCATGGCTACAGATGTTTGAAGATTTTAGTTTACTTTATTACGCAATACTTAGAGACATTTTTATCACCTTGCACTCGATAACCACTACATATGTTAAAACAAAATACAATCAAGAAAACCCTATCTTGCTAAATACTACTTAAAAGTTATTGAATTTAGAAAACAAAAGTCTATTATTAAACTATTATAACCCCGCTCTGCACTTTGTTCTTTTTTTGTTTGTTGTTGCTAAAATTACATGTTATTGTTCAATGTTTTTGTTTCAGATATTGCTGAACTCAGGAAAAAGTTTGAGGAGGACAAACAGAGAATAGCGCTCCTCAGGGCTCAAAGAAAGTTCAGACCATATTAAAGCAACAACCATTGTACATATGTTCAGTTTACTGCGTTGTTTCTCACTTGAAAAACTCAGATGTTGCTTATTTGATCATCATTCTGCTCTTGCACACAACAATATTGTTATATGCAATCATTTACATCGGGAAAATAACTTTTAGTTAGTGGTAGCTTCTGTGTATTACAAATGTCGCAAAAGTAACTGTACAAAAGGAGTTTTTTAATTCAGAAAAAGCTACAAACATGTTTGAGTGGACATAGTTGTCATTCCATCCCTTTCAAGGCATCATCATGTATTAAAGGAAAGTTCTGATTTTTAAACACTTGTCATGTGCTAATTTATCTAAATTCCGACTGATACGGAACGCTCACAAGGGGAGTGTAGTAATGTTTCAGCATTCAACTCCTTAGTTGTAGCCACTCAGTTTGATTAAAGTTCAATCTTGACCTTCCAATTGCAAGGTTTCACCCTGAGCTCTGTGTTGGCCATTTCTAACCACCGTTTTTGTTAATGCAAATGTAATGAAACTTCCCATTTTTGTCTGATTTTGTCATTTTCAACCTCAGCAATATCAAAAAACGGTTTACCTTAAATTGTATGTTTTGGCTCCATGATGGCCACTTTTGGAGTATTGAAACCCACGAAAACTACATTTTTGAATAATTCCTTATTTACTTGATTGAATTATACAATTTGGCTGAAATAAGGTACAGTATTATTCTAGACTCAGTACTTGAAAGTTTTGTTAGAGTACCTTGATACATATTTCATGTTATTCTTTGCATTCAGAATAGGCGTTTAAAAGTTTCCTGCACCCGGATGGAGTAAATTACATTTACCAAATATTTTTAAAAGAATAGCTCCATGCTTGGACAGTCGTAAACCAATTTGTGCCTAACTGTACCACACAGCAGTCAGTCAATCCGTGGTTGGCCTATGGGAAGCATCAGCATCAGCTTCTATAGTCTCAGCCGTTTTAAGATTACCTCTGACCCTTGCGTACAGAAAGACTTCCACAGTTGAAGGCATGCCAGACGAACCAGCTGTACTTAACATTTAAATGAAACCAATGGAAAAGGGTAGCAAAGAGGAACAAGGCTTGAGGCTTAAGTGAAATGTTTATTATGATATCACATCTTCAACTTGAGCATCAGAAGCTTGTGTCGCCTCTGGCTTGTGACACTTCCTGTTGCTCAGACACGATATCACCACCAGCAGCATTAGCAGCGATGACGTTGCCCCGATGCCAGAGAGAACAAATACCGCATCTTTATACACTGAGGAAGTGACAGAATTATTAACCATCAATGATCCATATCTATGTGACTACCGTGGTATGAGCTGGATTTACCGGCGTTCTGCTGAGCACACGAATCAGCCTCATTTTTTGTGCTATTCTGACGAAGCAGAAAAGGGCCCAAAGAGACCAGCTGCGTGGGATGTGCTTCAAATGAAGCATCTCTTCTGCGTCTCTCACCTTCAGATGCTATGAAGGGGAAGAGGAACATTTTAGTATTGTGGCTGCAGTTTGCAACTGCTCAATTTATCTGAACAACTATGGAAGAAAAATAGCAGAGTAATTGATCTTTATTTAATTTTCAAAGCGATAGAAACTTTCCAGATGTTCTGAACTGAGGTTTCTATGCTCCTGTTGCGTATAATAAAGTAATATAACAAGTAATGTACAACCTAGATTATAATAGTTCTTCCATGAAATCCTATGAATCTATTCCCAACAGTCTTATTTTCTTTATTCCGTAGCATTTCTTTTGGCTCCAATGCTTCCAGTCATTACATCAACCCCACTATTCGAGGGATAGCAACCTGGCTGGCCCGCAAATAGCGAAAATCCACATACTATATACTGTAATTTAATTTTTAGCTCCCCCAAATTAATTAAAAAAAACACTGATAAGCATTTGTTTTCCACAAAAAACAAATCAAAACAAATGGGGGTAAAATGGAGGGAGGCAAAAAAAAAGCCCTATATAAAAAATTTAAATCCACAAATATGCAAATCTTGATTTGAAAAAAAAGGCTACCTGTGTTTTTCACAACAAATGAAGGTAGAAAAAATATTTTGAAATATTGAGAAAAAAAAAAAAGTCATGAATATGCAAATTCACAGGTGCCGAATCAAGTATGCATGGTCAACCGTACGTTATATTTTTTGTCCAATCAGATTTATGCCTCTGTGTTGCCAATTTGACATTTCAAGACAATCTGCAGAGTGGATTCAGAATCAGTAGTTCTGGATGATACAATTCAAACTCTCAGTAACGGGATTGTTTAACCAATTAGATTTCAAATACGCCGTCACAGAGCCAGCCAATGGACCCTCGATGTCAACTGTTTTGCATCCTGATTGGTTGGTCAGAGCAAAACTTCTTTATTTTAACAAACACATAAAATAATCAGCAATCTCTGGCGAGCATGATACATTGTTTAGATTTTTGTTTGCATGTAGCTAAATATTGATTCGGAATTGCTCCAGATGTACATGGCACAGTTTTATTTTTTTTCTTGTGATATTGATGGTTTCTATACATGCAACATGTTAGTGGTGGTAATAAAAAGGTGGATTAAGTCCCCACTGAAAGCACAAAATTCAAAGCCCCCCCATCTCCACATTGACAGTAATACTCACAAATGATAGCACAGCGTTGTGCGCAGTCCACATCCTCTGTGCAGATTTCCACCCAACAATAGAAGTAGATCTAAGAAATGACACAATGACATAGCCCAAAAAGGGAGTCAGGAAGTTTCATTGTACTTCACAAAAATGCTCATGTACTTTCCCGGCTTACTTCCTCAACACTTGGCTGGCCTTTATTGAAGAAGGCAAAGGTCTTGACATCAAATCTCCTTACTTGGGAATGGGAATACGTTTTACCGTGGTTGTCCACAGGGATTGAACTTCTGGAGTCATCCAAGTGGTTGGGACATCTATCCAGGAGGAGAAAATTAAGATAGCAGCATTTTAATCATTACTCTACACCTCCAATTTTTCAACGCTCTTCATTCCTTACCCATCATAGAGAAGCGTCCACACAGAGTGTCGAGATGTTGGGTATGCAAAGCAATCCCTGACATGCAAGGAAAGCGTGGGATCTGGCGCCGGTTGGGCGATGGAGATTTCCACGTACACCGTTTCACGCAGTGGCAACAACAGCGGAAGCTGGTCCTCAGGAAAGAAACATGTGAAGGATGCATCTAGAGAGAGGAACAATCGGTCCAAAAGGGTTTGTTGCCGTCTCCATGTTTGTTTTTTATTACCTGTGGCAATTCTCATCTGCACGCTGATGGTTCCCAGTGCAATCACAGGTGGCGGGTTGGTCACTGCGTTGAGGGAATGCAGATTTGCTGCACGCCTTGCAGCCGATGCTTCATATTCACACTCAACCTGGAGACTTGGAAAAAAATGAATCAAATTGGTCATCACTGAGTAAATCTGCTCATGCAGCAGAATGCCGAGGTTGTGATATAAATTACTTAAATGGAGAGTGGTTTGTTCTCCTCGGATCGGGCAGCTCCTCCACCTCTAACTCATAGACGACGACATCTGCATTGACCTAAAGGCAGGTGGAGTCACTTAGTAAACTAAATTACACCCAGTATTTACTGATGTTGAAGGAATATAAACGTGTAGCATAATAGAATGAATTGTATGCGGCTGAGGTGTCTTAAAATGTTCCAACTCCACTCACAGCAACTGGTAATGTAATTGAGTCTGGTGACAGATTGACAGGTTTGGAATCAAGGAATGTGCATGACCTTCGTTTTAACCCCGCAATCCGTGACGTGAATCTTAAAGACGGCGGTGTCTGGGGTGGTGATCACAGGGATGCAACGTGGATGATTCTTGACTGCGAGGCTTGTCGGGCGCATAGGCGGGTCCATCTCTGTCGATTCTACAGCAAACACAAAGTGTCCATCCAAAGAGCAGGCTGGAAGAGTTGCCAAAACAGACACATGCAGCTCCTTAACACACACACAAATCAAAATTACATCAATTTCTAAAAGCTTACAATTGAGTCTGTAGTAGCATGTTGAATCCGTGGAATTGTAGCAGCACCCATGATCGGCACAGGAATCTGGTGACATTCTTTGTTGCCCACATTTCACTTGGAGGTCTTTGTGGATGACACATGTTCCATGGAATTCTGGAATAGATGTTTGGGGAAGTCGACCCCCAAATTTTCTTTGCAATAATATGTTGTATGTGCCTCCACTAGTCTAAACACAGCATTCTGATTACTATTGCATTTGTGGAATATGAGTTAAACAGCAAAATCCACCTGTTTTTAGCCATCTCAGGTGGCGGCCATTTTGTCGCTTGCTGTCGACGGAAAATGACATCACAGTTGCTCAGCGCTAAGGTAACGAGCAATCACGGCTCACCTGTTTTCTGAAGCTATGAGCCACGATTGGTTGTTACCTGAGAAAGTGTGATGTCATTTTCAGTTGACAGAGAATGACAATATGGCTGCCCCCTGAGATAGACAAAGATTTTACTCCTTGACTCATATTCCACAAACACAATCATAATTTGACTAGTGGGGCTGCACAGAACATATTGTGAAGAAAATTTGGGGGTTGACTTCCCCTTTAAGACACATTTCCACAAAAGTAAATTAAGATTGGAACAGTAAATCGGTCATCTCTTGTGTTACCACCACAAATCTGACTAAAGCAGAGTGCCAGTGGTACAAAAATGAGCAGATAATTCATGCCGTCAGAGATAGAGTGTCATATATGTGAAGTTCTCAGTCAGCTCATCTTCACTCACTTGATGGTGGGAATGGTGTCCTCCCCCTGGGTCTCCTTGTCAGAGGACAGCTGATGTTTACCCTGAACCATCGACCATCTCGTGCCAGCTGGACATGCAGTGGGATGACCACTTTACTGCCCTGAGGGTTCAAAGTCATCATCCAAGTCATACAGATCAGTTCAAATGCTAACTCATGGTACATTCCATTGACATTCAAACAATGAGCTTCACAGGTAAACTGTTTTTAAAAAAAAAAATATATGAATATCATGGAAAGTAGTTCATTTCAGAAAGGTCATATAACAGAATAACAACGGACAGAGTGAAATGTTTCATGATTTCATCTTTTATAATTTGACAGCTAACAGAAACCCACAATTCCACATCTCGAGAAATTGGAATTTTCAAAAGACCTAATTAAAATGATGTTAGAAATCAGGTATAGGAATTGGCCTGATGAAAAGTTTGATAAATCTCCAAGTTTTCCTTTTTTGAATTCAACTACTGAAATACAGCCTTGAATGTGAAACCTTTTCTGTGCAATTCAAATTTATTGAAATGAATACAGCATGAACTGGATGACATCACACAACATTAAATTTACCTTCACTTGAGCATAGCAGCTGTCATACGTGCTGAAGAAAACGTGGCTCTGGTTGTTGTGTCTGCCCATTTTGACCCCACACAAGCTGTCAGACTGATGCACTGTGAATGCGGCACCCGTCTTGTCTGACATAAGAGGAAAGCAACCACAATTTTAAAGTAAAGGGAGTATCTTAAAAGCCGTCGATTTGACAGTTCACAAATCTGGCAGTCTCACCTTCTACACGAATTTCTCTGATGACCTCAGAGCCAAACACAGCCTTTATTCCCCTTTGAGAGCAGCTGACTCTGGGCAAGGCAAGACTTCGCCTCTGAGATGGTGTTGAGCCCTTTTCGATACACAAACAGAGTTGAACGTTGAAAGTCAAAACGATGGAACTCAAACAAAATGTTACGAAATGACAATTCATTGCTTTGTAGCTTTGATGCTTTGTCTTATTTTTTTATTTATTTTTTAGTTTGGCCACTTTTAACTAGGTGGTTCTCTAGTTGAAGCAGGCAGGTAGGTAGGTATCACGTGACAGTCCAATTAGCTTTAATTGTTTAGAAGCCTGCTGGAGCTCACACAGACACAACGCAACCCTTCATCAAGCCCATGTGTGATGATGGCGCCCAGTTCTATAGTTATACATAGCAACAATAAGAATTTAAAAGTAACTGGGCTGGATGTGTTTATTTTAGTCAATACCATACATGAAAACAACCACAAAACATATATTTTTACAGTCCTGCAATATTTGTTGCATTTATTTAGCTGTTTTTTTCTAGTAAATGTAACATTTCAATAAATAATTTTTTAACAATAGTAGTACATACAATAATCCAAAAATACTAAAATAAATGCTTTTAATATTAAATAACTTGTCATTTTAATGTATGATCGAGAGTTTACAATACCTTGTCTTTAATTATAAAATATTGTATCACTTTAAATGAAAAAACTGTATAATTGTACATTAAATACAAAAATATTACATACAATTGATGAACACATATTGATTGTGAGTGTGCCCACGTTTGGTTGGCAACCAGTTTAGAGTGTACCCCGCCTATACTGCCCGAAGTCAGCTGGGATTGGCTTCAAAGCGCCTGCGAGATAATGATTAAAAATGAGCATGCATTATTTGATTAGTATTTTATATTAAAATAGTTTATATAAATAATAGTAGTAAAATAAACAAGTTTAAATTCATTAAATTTGATTAAATCATTGGTAAATCAACCATTTATATTTAATAAAATAAAGAAATATTCCAGTTGTATTGATATTAATCATCCGCGACCCACGTGAGGATAAGCGGTTGGGAAAATGGATGGATATTATTCATCTATTCTTATGTATTTGTTTTTCATTTAAACGTAATAATTTCGCATTTATTTGTAGCTAAAAAACAAACAAACTATGATTATTATTTAAATTAGTTACATTTAAAATAAGCTTTTCTCTGATAACTTCAGCCTGGCCTTCCATCTGCTACAGCCTGAACCTCTGCTAGCTTCAGCCTGGACCTGTGCTAGCCTCAGCCTGGCGCTCTGCTAGCCTCAGCCTGGCCTTCTACCTGCTACAGCCTGGCCCTTTGCTAGCTTCAGCCTGGACCTGTGCTAGCTTCAGCCTGGCCTTCCACCTGCTACAGCCTGGCCCTTTGCTATCTTCAGCCTGGCCTTCCACCTGTTACAGCCGGCCCTCTGATAATAGCTTCAGCCTGGCCTTCCACCTGGTACAGCCTGGCCCTTTGCTAGCTTGAGCCTGAACCTATGCTAGCTTCAGCCTGGACCTGGGAATGCTCCCCACAAGTACACTGATACAGGTGTGTTCGCAAATGACCCGAGCGATCATTGTACCATTGGCATCTATAAGGAACTCCAAGCTTCCAAAGTCAAAGCCCAAGATTATATGCAAAAGAGATATTAAAAACCTTTGAATCCCAGGTTTTATGCATGATGTAGCTGCCTTTGAGTGGAGTAGACTTGCTCTATTTGATGATGTAGACTTAGCTTTAGATTACTTTTATGATGAATTCCGCCGTATTGTTAATAAGCATGCTCCTTTTCGGAAGTTTAGGGTGAAGGGGCGAAATAATCCTTGGTTTACCCTGGAAATTGGAAACCTCCTCAAAGAACGAGACAGCGCTTGGCTCGGAAAACAAAGACAGAATTGGACTGGCTCAGCTTTCGTCAGCTTAGAAATAAATGTACTTCCCTTATTAAGAGAGCTAAATCTGACTTTTATTTGAACGAATCCATAAGAAATATAAACAATCCCGAAAAATTCTAGCAAGCCATAAAATCTTCTTCAGGTAATGTGATGACCTCTGTGTTACCAAGTTTCTTAATCACTCAGTCTGTTATACTGTCTAACAAGACAGCTATATTAAACTGTTTTAATGATAATTTTATTTCTGCTGGGTCATGGTTTGAATCATTAAATCCTGAAATGAAAAATTCTGAACTGACCAGTGTTGACCGAACTTTGACACAGATGACTGGGAGTAGACCAATCACTTGTCCATTTTGAGTTTGAGCCTGTATCTGTCTCTGAGGTCAATAATGTACTGAAGAGGCTGGACACAAATAAAGCATCAGGGCCTGATAAATTGAACCATTTTTCTTAAAGTTAGCTGCTGATTTTATTGCCGACCCTCTCTCACATGTTTATAACCTGAGTCTCAGTAGCAACAAAATCCCTAAAATCTGGAAGTCATCATTTGTTCTCCCCATGTTGAAAGGGGGTGAACCCACTAATGTCAATAACTACAGACCAATCTCTAAATTGTGTATTTAAGCGAAAGTGTTTGAAATGATTGGTAGTGATCAACTAAAGGATTTTTTTAAAATCAAATAATATCTTATCTTCAGTCCAGTCTGGTTTTAGAAAACAGCACAACACTGTGACAGCTGCACTCAAGGTTTTAAATGATTTAATCGAAGCATTGCACAGTAAAAAATACTTTGTTGCTCTTTTTATTGATTTGTCCAAAGCATTTGACACAGTTGACCATAATGTACTGATACAATCCCTACACGAGATCGGCCTTTCTAAGCATGCAACTGCCTGGTTTGCCAACTACATTACCAACAGAACACAATGTGTTCAGGTGTGCGGAGCTGCCTCCTCTTTTCTGAATATTGGGACAAGGGGTGCCTCAAGGTTCAGTGCTAGGACCCATTTTATTTTCACATCGTCTCACCCACGATTATGAATTGTATCTGAAATCAGACTTGCCTTCCTTGAGTGCAGGCAGATATGCACATTGGTTAACGCTAATTTATAAGGCTCTCTTGGGCTCGCTCCCTTCTTATCTGTGCAGTGTTCTACATAAGACAAATAGCGGCTATGCCTTGCGTTCCTGCAACTACTCTTGTTTTATCTGTTCCTCGTGTAAGGACTGAATTTGGAAAGAGAGCGTTCAGCTTTGCTGCCCCTTCTGCTTGGAATGCCCTACAGACTGAACTAAAACTCATTGAACTGATCCCACTTGAAGCATTTCGTTCAATCCTGAGGGCCAAACAACGGGAGACCATTGAAAAGTGCTTGTGTTTTCAATCTTAACTTGTTATGTCAGTTCATACGTTGTTATTGTAAAATGCTTTTGCACCTTAAAATTGTATGTGCTATGTGTCTCTTGTAAATGTTGTATGACAAGTGCTGCTGACCTCTTGGTCAGGTCACCCTTGTGAAAGAGATCTTGATCTCAATTGTTTTTTATTTGGTTAAATAAAGGTTATAAAATAGAATACAATAAAATAAAATAAAGCTTTTTGTATAACCGCATAAAAATATTGTACTGTATATCTTTGTGTCATCAACGAATGACCTGGTCAGTCTGTCCGTTTTATAATCACATTTTAACATTTTACATATTGTGTCCTTCAGTTTTTTTTTTAACGGGATTTTCATTCCCGTGTTTTAGGTGCCTTATACAATGAAATTTCCATTTTTTTTTAAACGGGAAGTTACGTGTGTCCAGCTGGTGACATGACGTAACACGTGTGACGTTTGTGGCGTTTCTTGTCAGTGGAGCACAAACAAACTCCAACACCACCGAGCAACAGCTACACGACCATGGCGTTGAATAGAAATCACTCCCAAAACGGCGGAGTGTTGATTAACAATGGAGAAAGGTATGGTTGGTCTTTCTTTCTTTCTTTTTTTCTTTCTTTTTGCTAATGTGATTTAATGGAAAAAATGAGCCTTCTTTGGCTTGTTTAGTTTCCAATCAACATCTAGCTTAGTGGCCTAGTTTAGCTTTAGCACAATTTAGCTAACACAGCTGTGCTGCTGGCAGTGCTTGCGTGACGTTTTCAACAATTATTTAAAAAGTTATTCAAGCGGATTTTCAAAAGTGCGCGTACTCGTGAAGATAACTTCCTCTGTCGCATTTGCTCATATTCGGTAAAAGGTTGGCGGCTAAGATAACTTTCATAACAGGAAGCCAGTATGTTGACATTATCGTGTTAACATACGCTTGTCCACTGAAGAGTTATCATACACTCGAGATAATTAATAATTTCATAATAGGCATAGTATTTTTAGTTTCATGTGAAGTAGAATTGAATTCCATCATACTGAGAGGTGTTTATTGAACGCTTCAGCTAAACGGTGGCACATTATTCCAGTGTTAATCTCTATAAGGTCAGCAACGTTAAATATATAGACGCTGGTGTAAAATTGACCTATACGTTTAAGTTGTTCCATAACCAAGCAAATCAAACCAATTCTCCCTACTGAAATTATTTGAAATGCTATTAATCTGTTCCAGCCTTTCCCAAAACACCACAATTATTACACATTTTCAATGAAGAAAATGGCACTGCATTGGATAAAAATGAGAATGAAAACAATTAAACAGGTTTTTTAAAGTGTAGTTATGGTCTACACAGAACAGTAGTGTTCGTGTGGGGAATGTCTGTCTTTAATAGGCGTGGCCTAGTGAGCGACGTCAGTAGCAGGAGTCAGGTGTTGCTGCTGTTGAGCATCTCAGCATGAGTTGTGGCAGCAGCCCCCTTGGGAGCGTTTTCATTTTGTTTTGCCAGTCTAATGCAAAAAATAAGAAGTCATTTTTGAACGGTTTCTGAAAACTTAAAAGATACAACAAATCCAAAACAGGAATTGTCTCGTTTCGTCGATCGACTGACTGAGAGTTTACACACACAAAAAATGAATTATTAGCAAGCATATTGGTGTTTTTTATTGATATTGTGACAGCAAGTATAAAGTAAAGTAAGTAAAAATGACTTCAGCAGTTATGCAATTGGCTAACGACTTGTGTGTTTGACATCTTAAAGTGCATTGGCTCTCCTTGCCCCCATGCAATTATATTACGGTACTTCACTTGATTTTTATTTATTTTTTTCCCACGTGACCAAGCAACGGGTCTCAAAAAATTATAAATTGTGCTGCATGTCAAGTGCTGCATGTCTGGATGGAACTGTCCATTATGCTGCTGCTTGCTGTCAAGCCAACGCTAGCTACTCCTCTGCTAACATGGTATTCTTTTGGGGGGGAATCCTGAGGTGTTACGAAAGAGCACAGAAATACATGGATAGGCTCAAATAGGTGAAAATTTCAGAGAAAAGTTTGTTGTTTTCTTCAGAAAAATTCTCGTGTAGGTGTATCTGCAAATCACAAATCAGAAGGGTTCACTGTATTTTAGCACCTTTAAAGAAAACAAAAGAATTCTTTTTAATTAACTTGTTTTTTTCTCTTTCCTCACCAGTGTATTAAGGGAATGTAAGAATGTGGAGCTGTCATTTAGTGACGTTGCCTGTAAAACAGAGCTACTGAAGGGAACGAAGAAAGGCACTGTGTACCTCACACCATACAGGGTACTGCCCACTTTATATATGAGCCATTTACTGCTACTTTTGCTGTTCTTTTCATTATGAAGTTGACCTAACTCTTCTCATGTGCTATCATGTCTTCTTTTTTGTGGTTTGTTTTCACCGGCTTAGATGGTGTTTGTGTCCAGTAATACAAAGGATTGCTTGGGTTCTGCCATGTTCCCCTATTATCTGATGAAGGGTTGCAGCATCGAGCAGCCCGTGTTTGCTGCCAACCACATTAAAGGGACAGTGTCAGCTGAGCCGGGTGGTATGTCTCTTGCTTTTTACTTTCAATGCTTTAGAAATAAAATAATCCAATTTCCAAACAGTTGCCACAGCTGTGTGTGTATATCATTGTGTAGTCTAGTCCAACGTTGACACATGACGGTTGTCTAGTGACGTGTTCAATGAACATGGCGGCCAGCTATATTATTTTTGAAATATTTTGAAAAGTTATTAAAGTCAAATTAATTATAGACAAAATATTAACTTTTTACTGTTGCAATTGGCATACATATGTGAAGTATCCCTTAATGTGGACCCAACCAAAACATATTTTTTTCAAGAATTGTTCGACGCAGGCCCACTAGTTGAATGAAACAAGGCATTCTGATTAACCCATTAAGGCCTAAAGCGCCTTTCTCAACAGCTCCCCAAAACCTAAGGTCGCCTTTGGAATTACCCTTGAAAACCTGAAGTTCTCCCAGAAATTCAACACTTACAAAATTATATCTATGAATATCTCAGCCCCTGTAGCAGACAGAAACATAATTCCAAAAGAATGAAAGAGTTTAGACATGTGGCTTTCACACAGGCAGAATTTACTATTATTTACTGTTTCAATCGAAGATGTAAAAATAACGTGTCAGTGCAAGAGAAGCACTATTTTAATTTTAAAAAATTTGAGTGGTAATTACCATCCTCGATTCTGTTACAAAGACGTCAATATTGTAATTGTCTACAAACCATATCATATCATGTTCGACTGGTTCCACTGGTCGTGCGCATCGTCTATATAACACTGCCGTTACTTACTTTAATCAGAGCTCCCGGCGATCGAGGGCGTCCGCCATTAGCCTAACTACGGCTCGAAAAAATTCCACGACATCCTCCGCGGTCTCGCGACACCGTCACGTGTATATTCTGATGCATTAAGTTGACTAAGAGACTGAGAATTGGATTAAAAAAGGACAGTGACGTATCCGCTCTCCTGGTTTGAAAGGTAGGAAGACACAACAGTGCTCCCGGCTCTAGTGGTAGAAACGCGGTTATGCGCTGCCAGGCTTAATGGGTTAATAATGCGTTTGTGGAATACGAGAAATCCACCCATTTTTATCCATCTCGGGGGGCGGCCATTTTGTCACTTCTGTCGACAGAAAATGACATCTCAGGGCTCAGATAACAACCAATCATGGCTCAGCTTCAGAAAGCAGGTGAGCTGTGATTGGTCATTGAGAGATGGCTAAAAACGGCTGGATTTTGCTGCTTAACTCAAATTCCACAAATGCAATATGTATCAAAATGCCTTGTCTCAACTAATTTGGGTTGACTTTGACCTTTAAAGTGCCATGAGATATTCGGAAGCATTGCGTGGTAACACATCATATCATGTGTGACGGCTGCCGGATTGCTCAAATTTTGTGAACATTTTAGACACAATTTTCACAAAAATTCAAAATTATAAAAAAAAAATATATATATATATATATATATATATATATATATATATATATATTTCAAGGGAATTTGACTTTATTTGGTTTATTTATTTTTTTGGTTGCTAACTTTTATGTAAAACCTTGTTTTACACCTATATGAGTTGCATGCATCTACTGTGAACACGACTGAAATATTGTGTCATCTCATAACAGGTGGCTGGGAGGGTCAGGCCCATTTCAAGATGTCGTTCCCCAGTGGAGGAGCCATAGAGCTAGGCCAGCATCTCTTCAAACTGGCCACCAATGGTTTCTTCATGATTTCCCCTTATTGCAGTGTTCTGTTACCACTAGGGATGTTCCGATCAGGTTTTATGACACCGATACCGATCATGCATGAGTGAGATCGTCCGATACCGATTCCGATCACATGGAATACCTGTATATTTTTCCATTTATTTATGGTGACTGCTGTTATGCAATATTATCTGAAAAAAAACAGCCATATTATTGCCGTAACTTTGACAAAAATCTATATACATTTTCAAAAGCATGAAGAAATACAAAACCGTTGCTGGCACAATACAACAATTACTCAGTCACAAAGACAATTGAAAAAACAGCTTTTAGTAACACAGTTTTTAACAGATCAAAAGAAGCAGCAGTCTCAAAAATACTTAAGCAAAACGTCAAATAAATAACATGCCACCTAAACATTGCATGGTTCAGAATGTAATCAAAGTAGAAAAAATAGTCACATGCAGGCTTCACTCGAATAAATTATTCAATGATTTCCTAAATTGAAACAACTCAGGAACTTTATTGTCTCATGCATAGACAAAAAATCTTGTGCATTTGTCAACGAGAAAAAAGTAACGCATCATGCATAACACATTTTGGAATACATATGCCTCGTTCGAACATTGTCATTAAAAGCAGTACGCGAGCGAAAAACTCCCTTGTTAGACTCAACATCAACACAGGACTGATATCTGAGCTCCATTTAACACTTGTAAAACTTAAACAGGATAATAGGCCTTCTTTTAGGAAACCTTCGATGCAACAATACACTCTCTGGTGCAGCTACGTCTATGAAGTATTTGCGTCCCGGTAGCACGTAGCTAGCAAGGCTCGAAGTGGGCGAGCAGACGGCGGAATCCGGTGTTCTTCCACCACCGAGAATGGTTGGTCATCAAGTCCGATAAATGTCATTATTTTCCTGGTTATTTGCGTTGCCTTTTGCCTGTCGCGCGGGTTTGAGTTGGTCAGCATGGGCTGCGTTGGCTGCCGTTTCATTGTTGCTGCTGCTTCATTGCAGTGAGCCTCGTAAACTCACCATAGTCTTCCAATTGCTTGTTTTTCATATGTCTAATTAAGTTGGTTGTGTTGAAACTTGTGGCCATCCTCCCCCCGCGAGGTATCTTTTCATGGCATATATTACAAGACGCAAACTACACGAAGCACACCGCATGAGCTGCGGGTGATCGGATTCTTTGATCGGCAATAAAAGTCTTTCATCGAATATGCAGATCACGTCATTTTTCACGAAAATCGTCCGATCATTATCGGTGCCCGATTGATCGGAGCATCCCTAGTTAACACGCAATATTGGTCGAAGTCATTACAAAGCGCGCATTGCAATGACACTGTCTTACAGCTTCTCGTGGAGCCCCTGCGCAGAACGGTGCCGCATATCATGGCTACCCTTCTCCTGGAATGATGAACGGCTACGGCCCACCTCCACCTGCTCCCCAAGGCTATCCTTATGCACCCACTCCGCAACAGAATGGATTCTACCCATCTCCTTCACCTCCTGTTGCTGCTGGCAATATGGGCTACCCTTATCCAACAGCGGCTCCAGGTGTGGAATGCAGTTTTAATTTGCCCATGCACACAAGACACACAGAATGGTTGTTAGTTCTAATGAAAACGAAAATTTGAATTCATAAAACACTTTTAAAGCAGAGTTCACAATTTTCAAATAAATAAAATCACTTTTTGTCATATGTGTTAAACCAGTCATGATTTGACAGTAGTAATTGTTGTTGTATATAATTATGTATTAAATACAGCACTGCAGAGTGTGCCTTCTATGAGTGTGCCCACGAATGCATGACAAATGATTGACACCTCGTTATTGGTTAATTTTCCTCAGGCATGATGGTTTCCTATATAAACTAGAGGCACAAGATGGGGCCAGAGACGGATGATTTTTTTTTTTCCAAAGATTATTTTCATCACGTACTACTGTCAAGTCATAAGAACTGTTTTAACAAATATGACCAAAAATATTTTATTTTTTACATTTGTACACTCGCCCTTGAACTGAAAACAACAACAACCCCATAACTAACTAAAACTGTCTGTTTACAAAACCGAGTAAGAAAATGAGTGCTAACAAGAGTGAAAATGTCCTTCGTTTTCACTGTAGAAATTAATTTCACACACAAACCTTTTGGGTCGATGTAAAATCGATTTATTTTGGCTTTGCCAGTTTTACAACAGTTGTATGACCTAAAGGCATCTCAAGGTCTGTGACGTTATGTGTTGACAATCTGGCCATGCCAGAAACTAGCTGATAAAAAAAAAAAAAATTAAAAAAACTTTGCAAAAATATAACAACCAAACCCACTCCAAAAGTGAAATAAAATTAAACGAATTAAAAACCTAAAATTACAGAAAAACCCAACCAAAAAAAACTATTATCATCTTGGTGCACATTTTCATAAATTGCCTTTGAAATGGCCTTGAAGATGGGAATGCCACTAAGTTCATACAGTTTGGACTTCAACCATTTTTTTGTTGCAAAAACTATCCATCCATCCATTATCATACCGCTTATCCTCACAAGGGTCGCGGGGCGTGCTGGAGCCTATCCCAGCTGTCTTTGGGCAGTAGGCGGGGGACACCCTGAATTGGTTGCCAGCCAATCGCAGGGCACACAAAGACAAACATCCGCGCTCACAATCACACCTAAGGGCAATTTAGAGAGTCCAATCAACTTACCATGCATGTTTTTGGAATGTGGGAGGAAACCGGAGTACCCGGAGAAAACCCACGCAGGCACGGGGAGAACATGCAAACTCCACACAGGGAGGCCGGAGCCGGGATCGAACCCACGACCTCTGAACTGTGAGGCGGACGTGCTAACCAGTCGACCACGTGCCGCCCGTTGCAAAAACTAGTGATGGGAAAATTAAGATTAAAATTTGCTTCATGAACCAGTTGTATCTTTTGACTCCTCTAGATAGCACTCTCTTCAACATTGGTCTGAAAGGGGAAGTCAATCCAAACATATTTTTTTCAAGAATATGTTCCCAGCAGGCCCACTAGTGGAAACAAGGCATTCTGATAAATATTGCGTTTGTGGAATAATATAACTTAAGGAGCAAAATTCACTCCATTTTGTCTTCTGTCTACTGAAAATTACATCACAACTGCTCACAACGACCAATCACGGCTCAGCTAAAAATGAGTGGATTAACACTTATAACATACACACTTATAATTTAACATATTCTTGAAAAAAATGTTTGCATTGACTTGCCATTTCTTAAACCCCTTTATTTAAACCAACATGTCATCTCGAGGAGTGAAGCGAATTTGAAGCTTCATTTTCCCATTACTAGCGAAAACCATTAAAAGAAACCTTTAACTCAACCAAGCTTCGATCTAAAATGAGCACTCCACCACTTAACTCGTTCACTGCCATTGACGAATTTCTTTTTTCACTGTCCAGCCATTCAATCCCAGGAATTTATTTATATTTGTTTATATATTTTTTTAAATATTAGGGTAAAAGAGGGTCTGAAAATGTCTGGCATTGAATGAGTTAAAGATAAAGATAGCAGCGATGTCAGAAGAAAAGTGAGGACGACCATAGAACCAGAAGTGAAACTTCATGCGACATAATGTAATTAGTACATGTCTCACTCTTGACTGCTCAGTACAATATGGCTGTAGTGACAAAATTCGAGCTATCATCTAGGTTCTATTTATTCTTAAGGAGAAAAGATGATTGCTACCTGTAAAGTTAAGTGATCATTTCTGACCTTGAGACTTCTCTTGTGTTCCAGGAATGTACCCATACCCAGTAGGGTCTGACTACATGGCTCCACCTCCCCCATATCCAGGGCCTCCTCAAAACTGGGCTGCACCCCCCCAGAACTGGACAGCTCCGCCACCTCCAGGTCTGGCCCCCACCCCCTTCCCCACTCCACCCCTCTCCCTTGAGTTTTCCTCTTTCATGTCTGTGTCATTGCACCCGTCAGATGTGATCCATCTGGCCCAAAGTGAATCACTAAAAATCACGCCACCTAAAAAAAAAAAAAAAAAGAGGAGCTCATGATCTCTTATGCGCTGCAATTCCTCCTTTTTTCCCCACATATTAATTTCTTGAATCTGCTATTGTATCACGTGTTGGGCATCTGATTTCGTGTGAAAGACTGACTCCTCAGGGTGTAATGGCAAATTTTTACATGTTGCTTCTGGGAACTGCCAGTTGTTATCCCTTATACCGACTTGCACTTTGAGTTTCTTCATTTTATAAGTGTTTTGGTGAGGTATCAACTGTTTTTAAAAACACCCACAAATTGCCTCTCCGTATGGTGCGCGGCTCTTCTTCAACAATACAAGCTAGTGCAATACAGAGAACCCATTTATCATGAGCTATGTTTTTCAGACGCACGTGCAATAGGTGAAAATCCGACCATTAAAAAAAAATATTGTTTTGTTTTGTTTTACCCCTTAAACGCATTTAAGCATATTCCTCGCCTGTTCTCACTTAACTCACACAGTTCTCCAAATAAGATGCACAGCGAGCTTGCTTCAAGCAGTTTATTTGTCACTCCACAGTTTAGGTTGTAAAACGGACACAAGACAATTAAACATTGCACACTATATTTAAGCACCCAAGCTTTCAACCAAACCTTATAATTTCATCTACCCGAAATCCGTTAGCTTAATGCTAACAGATATACAGAATCCTATAGATGCGCTGATGGGAAGTAGCATAGATGTTATGGTAATGTCAACCTTAAACAACTGCTACTTTAACTCACATAGAGCAGAAACACATGCAAACAGCATACAAGAATACTCACGACTATTACTGTAGGTTAGTTGGGGACCTTCTCTGCCTCCTCTTGCTCATTTCTGCCTGGTATGTTGTGGTTCAACATGGTATGGTATTCATCCGCTATCTCTAGGGAATAAGAACTGACCCCTGCTGCAAATACAGTAGTGAAAAACTGCGGGTAATCGATACCCTCCTTAAAAAGTTTTAGAATTTTCTATAGATGCCATTAGAAGGTGGCAAAGCACCACTTCTGTCTAAATGAGCTCATCATTTCCCCTCAGCATAGCTTCCAGGCAGCAGAGGTTTGATTTTTGTCTAATTGCTCCTCAATTCAACTCAGTGCAGATCATTGGTGCCAAGATGACACAGGGTGGCGGCAAAACATTACTTTTGTCTAAAATGCTCCTCACTTTATGTTAACATCGTTTCTTGCACCAAAGTAATACTTGAATTGTTTTGGCCTGAGTGCAAAAACAAGCATCTGCTGTTGTAATGGATCTTATTAATGTGTGAAAATGTACATCATGTGTAAATTTGGGTGTATGTTGAGCGGTCCCTTGTATTCCCTTTATAATTTTTGTTTATTTCAGGCCCAGGTAACGCCAAAGCTGCAGAAGCCGCGGGCAATGCGTACTACAATCCCAGCAATCCACACAATGTCTACATGCCCACGGTAAATTATTTTTCCTTCATTGCAGTCATGTGGAAATGTCATGTGACCTTGTTCGGTCTTATGCCTATACACCATAATGTGTATATTTGTTTTTTATTCCCATAAAGGAGCTGCCTCCTCCATATGCACCTTACCCAAACTCCCCTGAAAAGAAAAACAACTGAGGCTCAGGCACTTGGACACTCCCCCCATCTTCTGATGGATCCCTGATTGCCGTATACGGCATATTACAAAACATCGAGATTAATCTCTTACGATACAGTTTTATGAAGTTACAATTTGCAACTTTCACCCCCAAAAAGTCCTCTTTGGCTATTTTGCTTAATAATTTGTTGTCATGTTGTAAAGAGCAATTTGGAGCTGAAGGGCAGAAGTGGGATGATGAATGTATTTTTTTTAATGACAGAGCTGTATCACCACACACTTTCTTGGAGTTCATTCTTGTAGCTTTTAACAACAACCAAAATTAATATCATTGTATTAGCGGTATCATTTACAGTGTTTTTTTTTTTTCCTATACTGTGTGTTTGTTATTCATATACAATAGCAGGAGTGAGTTGAATAGATTTTAGTCGTACACTTATGGCCTCGATACATCCTTATTCTCATAATTTCTGCTATTAATAGCGTCTTACAGACTATCCCGCTCTCTATCGGCAACTGTAATTACATGTTCTAGATAACACAAACTTCATTCATTAAAATACATCTTCAGAAGTGTACAATATTCCCGGTTGGCATTGGTTGTAGTGGAAAAGCAGGGTTCACCCGAGTGACACTGTTCTATTACATTCATGTATGCAAAGGCAAGCTGAAACCTTCCTTGTAATTAGGCCAGTATGTGGTTACCAGGTTTCATCATTTAGAGAACAGCAGTATTTTGCCTCCTGTCAAAACCCCCGAGGGCTAACCATTTCTTACTTGTTAAGCAGTTGACACCTATTTACAGGTCTTTGCACACCCAGAGCGGATTTTCTAGCGGGGATCAAAGTTTTCTTTAAACATATACTGTCTATAAATGCTTGGCTGAGTTTTGTTGAACTGAAATCTAATAAATTTGTCATTTATTGATTATAGTATTTTCTGAGCCTCAGCAGTTATTTGTTATCTACCGGAGAGCGGCAGTGTGTTTTGCCTTGTGTGGGAACACTCAAAAGAATTACTGTAAAGAAATTCTGCACACACAAAAAAGGTCCTTGCGGATACATGGTTAGCCGTCATTTCAGGATTCAACAATTCATTAAATAACCTAACAAAAAATAGGGTAATAAAATGTCATTTTAAAAAAGTAAACCATCCCCATCAGATTCACATTTGACCTGTGTGACCGCTGATGAAGTAGAACTACTTGAACAGTACATTTATTATTTTTGGACAGACAAGTAAACCCTTACAGTTTTCACTCTCGTCACAGATAGTCACACTACAGATGTATCACAGTAACATTTTAAGGAAGGCAAATCAAAATGGATACTACACAACAACAGGTTTTGCAGATTTAACGTAAAATCACCAGCACAAAGTGACATCATTTATGATCACAATACAAACAGCTAAGGTGCCATCCACGCATTATTCTAAACATGACTTTATGGCTTAACGTCAGGTTTATATCCAGTACCTAATTGAAGAACAGGATGGTTTTTTTTTTTTTTTTTTTTTTTTTTTTTTTAATTGCTTTATACAATAAATTGCATTTTTGTGTTACTGTCACAACAACCTGAAAAATAGAAAAAAAACCCTGACAGTACTCCCAATAGTCAATGGTCTCACATCTAATTATACAACAGAAAGTATGCTAAAGTTGTAACTGTGACTAACAATGAATGCTACATTACTGCCAAACTGGTTAGCTATTCGTATTTTCTCCGTCTCACTCTTCAATCTCACACCTGTAAGACAATGACTTCATATTTACGATCGTAAAAGAGATTTTTTTTTAGACATTGAAGTTCCCTTTTGCTATGCATACAGATACATAATCCACAGTGTACTGTACATTTTTGACTCCGAAACATATGACTACACTAGTTTTCGAGAGCATAGTAAGGAATGTGTTTAGTAAAAAGACGAACAATACTTAAGCCACGTTACTGTCCGTTTTTTTGAGTCAAATAGTTAGAACTGTGGGAGTATCAGTGAAGTGGTCAGTATGGGCGAAGAAGTCAGAATGGGCAAAGCAGGTGCCTACGGTTCCTCCTGTATAAACCACACCTCATTGCGGCGTCCGTAGGGCTTGATTGGCGAGTCGTAACTGCAGCAAAAGTATTGCTTGCGCTGGAATGGGGCCGTCTCGCCAAGGGTGCGTGTCAAACGCAAGGCCTCTGCTCGGTACTCACTCTCACCTGCGAAACCTCCAAATTGCCTGTGGGGAACAAAAATGTTTCGATAATTTGGGCCTGATAACGGTGATGGTAAAGGGTAGAATTTAGTTGAATCCTTGTGGTGACTGAAAATATACCCGTGAGTGTGAAAGACTTACAGTGTGTAGACAGTCATGCCAGGCCGCTCTTCGACCCGAATGGTGCTGTCCGTGGGTGTCGGGGGGCTTTGCTGGTATATGGTAGGGATGCGGATGGCGACCACCAGACGACGGGATAGCACGCCGTCATTCCGAGGGTAGACCGTGATGATGGTGGGTGCTGCTGTACCCATCGCCTCACCTTGTTGAGATAAGAATGGACGAAGTACAGTGGAACATCTTGATTTCAATGCCATTATTGTTGCACATTTTGTACAGCACTTTTCCCGGGAAAAATATGTCAACATTGCCGCACAAAATTGCAACAAGCATCAAAAGTGTGTGTACATGTTAAGCATTTCCCTTTTTTTTGTTTGTTTTTGCAGAACTTTGTGTCTCCTATAGCAGGTGTTAAGATTGGCGATATTTACTGTGAAAGATGGAGACTCTACAAAATCTGTTACAAGAATCTCATCTCATCTTTATATAGCGCTTTATGAGAGAAAAAGAGAAGAATACAGAAAAGGCTACTTTCAGTTCAAAGCAGGGTTTCTCTTGGCAGTACATACGGTATGTGGATGAACGATTTTTTTTTTTTTTGTCCAGTCGGATTTTAGCATCTGCCACGTGAATGTAAACCCAGGCAATTGAGAATCAGGAGTGTTGCTCGATGTAACGATGTTAGCAAAGGGACTGTTTCTTTGACCAATCTGATTTCAAATTCTCACGGGGCCAGTCAGTGCCAATGAGCTAATTCTCAATGACATCAGCATTTTTCCGCCCTCTGATTGGTTGTTGAGAGTAAAACTGGCTACAGCCAAGCTCGACCAGCAAGACGCATCTGTAGCATCTGTGTTTTATGTTTTTGTATTGATAAATGTTAATTCTGACTTGCTCGTGTATGTGGCACAGTTGTGTGTTGATAAATTGCATTTTTATTTTTTTAATTTTTTTATCATAATGATGGTTTCTATATTGTCAAAGTGGAAGTGGTGGTATTTAGAGGTGGATTAGGTCCGGTAAATCCCCACTGATGGACCTGTGCGACAGATTATTTCAATTTGCATTATGTATTTCATGTTGGGGAAAAATCACCAAATCTGAGCAAATCAGAGGCCCACCATTTCTCAGAAGAGAATAACTACCTAAACCAGTCCACAATCCAGAATTTGTGTGTGTAGTTTCTATGTTTTGAGCACTGAACTTCTGTGAATTGTTTATCCAGTGACACACACACACACACACACACCCACACAAACAGCATGACGATGATCCGTTTCGAGGTCCTACCTTGTTCATTGCTTCCACCGATGTACATGAGCAGCTTCCTCACTAGCTCGCCTGTCACCTGGTCATAAGTGCGGCCCTCAGAGGAAACAACGGCATATTTGGCGGCGTCATAACGCCGTACCTCAAAGCTTACACCATCCTAGCGGAGAACGCAAAATTAGGACGGTTCAGGCATTAGAGAATCAACAAAAACTATTTGCATCATATAATTTTTTCAGACCAAAAGTTGTATGTTGCTGTGGAAACCTGTGGAAATGTGGTAACACAGACAGTTCTCGCGACTGTTTCTAGTGCTTACTTTTTGGACCATAAATCATCCTTAAAAGCCTTTCACTTTCTCTAAAATCGACAGTGGGCCTTGTAATGCGGTGCGCCCTACTATGGATGAACGTTGGCTTTGCAATTTGTCGTATATAATTCAAATTCGCGTTATTTTCACCTGCATCTATGGCATTGGTGTTTTCGTCATACCGGAACTAGGACTACTTCCTGCTTTTGTGTCTAAGAATCATGGGAAATGTAGTCTTACTAGCCTATCGCAAGCTATTTCTGGTGGCGTGTTTCCAATGTTACAATATGGGACAACATCAATGCGGTCGGTCTGTGGGACCGGGAGGCAAACAAGTTAAACTCCTTCCTATTTACTTTAACATTCAAGTTTGCATTCTCATTCTCATCCGCATCTAATTGCTAGCAGGCCTTTTTTTTGTCATACAAGAACTAAAACTACTTACTTCTTTCATGTCTAAGAATAATAGGAAATAAAGTCCTACTAGCTGGTTAAATACAACTTAAGATGAGCTTTCTTGGCAGCTTATTTCCAATGTAACAATGTGGGACTGGACCGGTCTCAATATAGCATAATAGTGCTACATCTATCAAATGAACAGTACAATTGGAATGAACTATTTAACATATAATGCTTCACAAAAATAAAACACCTTTTAACCCGGTGCATCTATGTATGATATTTTATTTATTTCTTAATACAGTAGATCCATTCATTGATATTGTGCCTATTAATACTGTGTGCATAATAGCAGAGCTGGCCATTCCAACTATATGACGGACCGGTCCGTGGTGCTATAGTGAAAGTTTAGTAGTTAGACCCGCTGACGGAAGCCCGTTTAAAATTAGAGGCGGACCGGCCTACAGAGGGTACTTTTTCCCCCCGGAAAAAAGGCGAATGACGGACTACGGAAGGGTATCCACGCTGCAGACGGATGATGAATAACGGGCGCTCAGTAAGATGCCCAGCTCTGACTAATAGTAATACAATGACATTATGTAATTTACAGTTCCACGATTTAAAGATTCCCACCATTGCAATTTTCTTGATTTAACACACTTTGCTAAACCTGAAATCACTTTTTGTAGACATGTCTGAAAATTTGAATTGCTACTGCCCCAGTGTACACAAACTTTGCGTTATCTGTAAAATAATTTCATTTTAATTTTAAGAGTTTTTTTTTAAGTGATTACATTTGAGAGTTAAAGAATTGCATTTAGGGTATTTTAATTGCTGTCAAACGTCAAAACGGCTCAAATTTGACCCAACGAAGGGTTAACATAATACTTTTTTTTTTCATTATGAGTGCAGTCATGAGGTTAACTGGCATAATGTAGAGCCGTTGCACTTCAAAGGTTTACTGTGTGTACGTGTTGGACGTTTGTGTCTGCACAATTGCACATACGTGGTTGCGCCAAACAAGTGTGGCCCAGATAAAAACATTGAGGAGAAAACACATTTTGCACTGATGTGATTTAACGTCTCCCGCTGCTGCAGTGGGTTCAGTCAGGCTCCACATTATAATAGGCCAGAGATACACAACGTTACATAACGCAGGCAAACACAACTTGCTCCCCCAGCCTCCAGCGCACTGTGTTAACATGATGCAACCGTCTTTTCATGTGATTTCGAGGGGTTAATGTGGAGTGTGGCCACACAGCTCCACCGCTATGCAGTGACCTTAATACGTTTTGAGGGGGTTCTGGTCACAAATGGGGCTTCATTCCCATTAACATGATTACATGCCATGAATCAAGTGTAGGAATTTAAAGGTCATTCTAATGCCATTCATTCTGCAAGCAATGTTTACCCCTGTGCATATACAGTACCACAAACTATTTATTCACATGATTAGAGTCAAGAAAAAAACAGCTCGTCATTTAACTGTTGCCTTCTTTAATATCTTTTCAACACTTATGGCTTTGTGCAACTTTTCTTGCATATTGGTCAGAGATTTTGCATTCAACCAACCAACCAACCAACCACCATTCTACTATTTACAACTATTCTGAGCCCAGTGAATCCCTACCACTGAGTGGTGATAGAGAGATCATCAGGTGTGCCAAGTACACTTACTCAGTCTTTTAATGGGAGTAGCAAGTCAACTTTTCTCGATGATATATTTTTTTTTGCACTGATTCCGAAACTACCCTTGTTTTTTCTCTCTAACACAACAGGTTTTTATATTGATGATGATAATAATAATAATAATCATAATAATTTATTTAGTAATATTTATGAACTAAGGATTATGTTCAGCAGTAGGTGGAATTTTTCTCTAAAACACCATAGGTATAAATTGCAAAGAATGGTAAAACAAAAAATCTGTATAGCGCAAGCTTTTATAGGTCAAACTTAAAAAAATGGAAATATTTCAAGGACCTGATGTGTTAGAAAAAAAGGAAAGGCAAAAATCAGCATCAAAAATACATTTATGGACAAATAAAGCAGGCAGAACAACTAAATGCTCTTCCACTAGATGGTTGGAGGTAGTATTAACCTGTTGCTGTTCATTCAACGGAGTAATAGCTTTATGTTCAACTAAACAGGCCCAGATTTCACACGAAGTAAATACCGGTATAAGTATACAATACCGTTCTCATGTAAAACATGTGCCTTGACATTAAAGGTTGGGAAGACCAGTAAAGTACAGTGGTTTTCAAACTATTTAGACCAAGTACCACCATCATACAGTAACGTAGTAGGCCTTGGTGTTCATCAAGAACACGACAGCTTTTGATTCTGAAAAGTACATTTACAGTATTGAAGGCACTGTAACATTATTCTGTGATTGAACTTTAAGTGTGCTTAAAATTAAAGGGACACTTGGGTGAGCTTAACATTGGCACTTATATACAGTAATAGGTTTGCATGTAAAAATGACATCAGTACTAAAGTGCCCCCCCAAAAGACTCTGTAGTGATTTAAGGGCTTTTTTTGTGATTAGATTTAGTACAAATTTCCCCGTCCCTTTTTGGGTCGTTGCTTATGTTATGTTTTCGTTCTCAGAGGTCTACGTCACGGGAGGAAGGCGAGCGTGGTAATATTGCTCGCTTTGACAGTTCTGTTGTTTACGACCGACCGATCGCCACCAAAACACAAATGCACATTACGACTCTTGTCCACTTAAACCTGTGAAAGTATAAAAGTGTTCTGCACAATAGTTGTGGAGAAAGACGGCGGCTTGCAGCAGGCAGATTGGAGCTTTACGCCCCCTTCTTCCCTCCCCGGCTAAAGGTAGGATAATGGGACGGCTAATAGCAACAACTAGCTTCTGATCGTTAAAACAAAAGGTGTTAGCACAACAACATTAGTTCCTTACCCTGCGCCCAGCCTGCCTCGATCTTCAAGTCGCGGGGTTGCCTCCCAAGCAGTCGCGTGCGTTGTCAGACAGAGAGCTGCCAGAGAGTGAGGTAAAGCCCTCATCGAACAAGCGTCTGTGTTCCAAAAAAAGTTCCAGCGAGGCTGACTCCACAACCGAATGTGGCCGCATTGGAACGTACCTTTTTGGCTGTTTACGTTCCAAATTGGACGGCGGCGTGTTGTCGGTCGAGAAAATGGGGCCATTCCTCATCCAAATAAATGTGCATTTCTACTCGTTTCCACTTCAGTCTCTCTAAATATCCTGACTGGTGTTAAATGCCTCGCTCGTCCTAACCGTGGTCAGCAAAGAAGCAGTGTTTTTTTTTTTTTTTTTTTCTTAAGCAAAGAAGCAGTGTGCGCTGGTCCCAGCCCATGTAGCTCTGCTCACTTCCACGGAGAGGTTAATCCTTTTGATATGTTGAAGTGGGCATTAGTAGAGATATCCACATACATTTTGGTGCCAATTGATCGCCGTTTTTGGACGTTATAAGCAATGAAAGTACAATGATTTCCAATGGAGGGTTTGGAATCGGTTACTCCCGTGACTCCGGCCGAACAGGGATAGAACGGTAGGGGGCGCGGCCATTCTCCTCATTAACAAGGGCCGTTATTCATGGAGTCATTTCCTAATATCTCCCAAATGTATTGATAAAATAGAAAATGACAACTCTTTTCATTTTCTTGATCAAAAAATATATAAAATGAACTTGTTAGTGAAAACATAGCCATCCCGGCCCTCCCGTCCCTTTAAATATAGCAAGAAAAAAAATGTACATTAAATAATCACACAAATTAGTTGTTCTAAAATAAAACTTTAAAGCCCACATACCACGAATGGTACGTGTGCCATATTTTGAGAATCACTGATCCAGGAGGTGATGTATGAATGTACTGTAATGTTAATATAACATTATTCACGTTATTACTGTAACCTGCTGTACTCTTTTCTCCATAGTAAGCATTGTGTTTACACTGCATAGTCTTCTTAAGATGGATATTAATTAGCTTTGTGACACAAGAAATGTGACTTTGACTCACTGTAGAAGTAAGTTGTGAAAGTAATTCCTCAATCACGTGTCAGTGAAGGTGTGCTAGTTTGGTAGCTCATACAATACATTATCAACATTTACTTTTAATTGGCCATGTTGTGTTTTTTTCCCCATAAAGTTATCTTAAGACTTTTAATTGCATCACTTTTGCATTGTGTATGTGCATGCGCGGAGTAGGTTCGCTCCTCTGCATTTCTTCTCAGTTTTAATTAAGTGTGTAGGGTGTCAGAGTCAGATGGGTGTCCAAGGGCTTAGGTGACAATCTCTGATTTCAGTATCAGTTGTTTAAACTTGAGTCCAGTTTACAGATTTGATGCACTTTGCTTTGTCAAATTGGTGGCTCGTTCCCAAGGAAACCGAGTAAATGTTGAGAGAATCAAGCATTAGTTCAGAAATTAGAATACATTCACTGACATTTTGCACAATAGTATAATGAGATCCGATACAATAGCTACATCAAATATTTTGCCTTTACAACGATAATAATGCTTAGTTTTGATTTACATTGTTAGAGAGGAATTATTGAACCATACATTTTTATGCTGTGATAGTGTTGATTCTCCTATTTGGCTAAATGTTAACTGAAATAAGCTATTATCATTAAAGTATTATTATTACTTCTTTTCTTATTAAAGTCTCATTCTTGATCATACCAGTTTTTCAGAAGCAATTTATTGATGTACCAGATCACCTCCTTTTGAACGTTTTAGCTGCTGATTCTACATGTTGTGTGCACAGTATTGTTCAACTGGAAAATACTCATTCACATTTGAAATTAGGGTTTGAGGTACAGTTGACCCTTCCTTCCTAATTCTGTTCAATATACACACCTAACATTTTATAGTAATTTATTCATGTATACTTAACAGCACACTACTGATGCTCATTTACTCTACTTTGTGTTTCATTCACAGCTGCATGTACAGTACCCAATAAATACATTAGAACCAGTGGTTCTCAACTGCTGTCTCCCCGATACCCATATTTTCCTATTGTTGCAAACAAACTTGCTCTCATACAATGACCATCTTGCAACACATACGCAGAC
This sequence comes from Filicampus tigris, assembly GCF_054856515.1. NCBI lineage: Eukaryota > Metazoa > Chordata > Actinopteri > Syngnathiformes > Syngnathidae > Filicampus > Filicampus tigris. The sequence continues at coordinate 15,292,220 of NC_141232.1, read as the reverse complement.
TTGATTCAGACTTAGTGATGTGTTGTGGTGCAAATGAAGCGGTCTCACTGTATATCACAGTGGAGAAGAGAAGTGGAGGTGGTGAAAATAAAACATTTTGTATCAAAACGTACAATTCAGAAGGTTAAGACTTTTGTCATGGTCACGCCGAATATACGTAACCAACAACAGCAAGAGTCAGACGCTCTTGCCAATAGCAGTAGCGCTGCTGTCAGTGTCAGCCAAGGAGGGAATGAGATGACGTGAAGAGTGTCACGAATGACACTTTTCATCATGAAGAAGTGAGTAATACACTCAGGAGCAGCAATAGCAGATTTTCAGGGACTTTATCAGCGAATGTCTTCTGTTGAGGTAACAGAGGAACTTTTGTCAGGACAGTACGCGAATGTGGAGGACCCCATGACTGGGTTAGCCTTGCACCCCCAAATGCTGCAACATGCCGCTAGGACTTCAATGCTCTCGCCAAGTGCAGATAGTAGCTACTAGCTGCTGGGCATTGCCTCAGTTAAACACACATCACTGACTTTCCACCGCACTCTCTTCAATGTATGGAAGACGTCAGTGAACAGAGAGAAAGGTCATGGGCTTTACTGTGACGTCATTGCAATGGCTGTGTTCGCTCAGTCCACTTAATGTGAGCCAGGAGGTGGACCACAAACGGGGTCAGGTGGCTCGCGCACGCGTAGACACACACAATGTCAGCTTGCGTAAAAATATTAAATACAAATAATTTAATAAAACATTATTGGTGAATTTATATGCGGGTCGCGTTTCGCAAACATTGCCATCTGGCTGCATGGTCAGAATCTATATTCAAATTGGTTCTGTTGTAAACAAAATATTTATATTTACGCAGAAAAAGTGCTCATTGTTGACATAACGGGTTTGAAAATGCGCACGTGCTTTTCTTACCTTGGTCTCTGTGCTTAGTAGTTTATATTCTGTCTCCTCGGTGTTTCCGAAAAGCGAATTCTTGAGCATTCCAAACATGTCGCACGTCCCTGTGTGCGTCACTCTTTTTTTCCACCTTTGTTGCCTCAACTCTTTTTGTCAACCTAATCTCTCGACTTGTCGCTTGTAAATGTTGCTCCAACTTCAATTGTACAATCGTGAAATGTTTGTTTAGGTATCCACTTGGTTGTTGAGTGTGCGCGCCGCCTCTTGGGTTGCAGCCTCCTCCTCAACTCATGCTTATGTGCGCCTTCTGCGGCCACAAGTTAGAGATGCTCGCTCGCTGCCTCGCCATTCTGCTTCTTTTTTTTTTTTTTTCGAGCGAGGGAGAGAGAGGGAGCTTCACTCCGATGGACGCAGTGTCTCCGCCTTTCTCACACTTCTTCTCTCGAGCAGATTCACGCAAAGGCACTTAAGGTCAAGTGGCCAAATCATCCACACGCTGTTTGTAGAAGTAAAAAAAAAAAAAAAAAAAAACTGGTAAAAGCGGAAATACTGATTTTACTTCTGTACTTATAATGTAAAGGTTAAAAAAATGTGCATACTCTGAAATGAATGTACAAAACTACAAATACAAAATGAATTGACAGTAGTCAATTACACAATTGCTGCTTCATTACTCAGTTAGGATTTAGCTGAAGTCTGATTTACAGGTTACAAGACACCTTCTAATTTAAAGCCATGAATGGGGAATATTGTGCTTCTCTGTTCGTTCGTCTCTGTTAACCTCGACCACTCAATACCAACATGTTATCATAACTGTTACTCATATTTTCTGTATTTAGTAATAGCTTATTGTTTATGATATTAGGTAGAAATTCGCTGCCATTTTTTTTCTTGGAGCGAAGAAACATTTCGGTGTTCAGAGCTGCAATTTCAAAATCAGTTGTCTTATTATAGCCTAATATGTTTTTTTTGTAAAGCCAATTGATTCCTAGTTAGCTGTGGCCTAACATAGAGGACTACTGTAAATAACCTTTATCAGATTTGATGATTTAGTCATAGACTTTCATTTCCCCAAATGCTTTTCTTTCATAAATGTAGGAATTGAAATTGCGCTCATCCTACAACCTTAAGAGCCTCTATCCAGCCTGTCTGTTTCCGTCCTCCAACACACCTGTTTCAAATGATTAGGGTCGTTATCAAGCTTCTTGCGGATGAGCCGATCATTTGAACCAGGTGTGTTAGAGGGGGGAAACATGTACAACAGGCTGGATAGGGAGGCTCTCGAGGACCAGACTTGGTCACCCCTGTCCTAGAAGCTCCCTTACAGTATATGTCATTGGTTCTTCACAGTTAAATGACATGACAGTATTGAGTGAAGATGTTGAGTTGCTAAGCTGTCTTATATTACAGTGTTTAACATAATTCATTCCTATCACAATAAATATGCAACTGTTTTGGACTAATGCCGTTCGCTCTCTATGCTCAGCTCTATGCTTACGTCTGTCCTGTTTTGTTTGTTATGACTGTGCTTCAGGAGGCACAAACACAGTAGTGCGGCCAATCCCATACTCTCCGCTTATTTCTGTATTATTAATTGTGACACAAGTCTTTGGTTTGTCAGAATGCATTGGAACGTTTTGAGTGTGTACAATGCGGGCAATGCACGGGTGCTTGCCTTAACTCTCGGTGTCACCGTGAGTTGCTTGGCTTTGGGGTCATTCTATTTAAATTCACTCTGAAAGCAATGTTAGTCATCAGTGGGATGCCAGAGGAGCGGGAACAAGAAGGGGAGATTAATGGAAAAACAGTGCCATAGAAAACAGTGAGTGATGTCACCCTGGGCAAAGTGAGAAAGGAATGAATTTGTGAGTCTCGGCCTACATTGGCTGGGAGGGACAATTTTAGTCATGGTACTTGGTCAAGTACTGACTTTAATTCTTAAATACCAAATTTAATTTAGAAGCTGTGAATTTCTGACGTGGTGCCCTTGTGATTATTTCAGTTTCATTTGCCAAAGAAGCACAAATTAATTTCATATTTACCTCAATACACTTTGACTTTAATAAATCAGTTTGTTGTACATGTCATATCATCACTGTCATGTGAAAAACACGTTTACGACTTTTTATGTGATAGGTGTTTCCGCATTACAGACATCGCATTAACGTAAAAATTAAAAACAGCGACGATATACATTATGTATGTATGTATATATATATATATATGTATGTATATATATATATATATATATATATATATATATATATATATATATGTATATATGTATGTATATATATATATAGTTGTATTAAGTTCATTTTGTTTCCCTTGTTATCTATATTTTGGTTGATTCACATATAACACAATCGTGATTTAGGTCATTTAATTACCTGACATGTACTTCCGCCTTCATCAGAGTGTCACTGGTGTGGTTGTGATGAGTCTTTATCAGCTGATGTTCCATGGGGGCGTGACCTATCTGTCAAAACTGACAGGCAAGTCACGCCCCCCACTGTCAGTTCACTCCAAGATGCTGGTCCAGGTCGTGGAGAGCATAAAAGCTCCCTCATCCCTGTTGATGGTCTCCGGTCCTCGCTTGCGGATTTCAATGGCCTCCCTGATCCAGCGCTGATGTTTGTTGTCTTCAGTGTGGATGACTGGCATTGTCCCAGTCCATGATATGGTTTTCTCTTTTGCAGTGGTCGGTGATGGCTGACTTATAATGTTCCTGTTGTGGTTGTACTTTTATTGCTCTTGTTTGTCGTGTTGCTGTCTCCTTTCACACTCCTTCTTGTGTTCTGTTTTCCTTGTAATAAAACTCCTACAAAACTCCTGATTTAATAATCATGAATCATACATTGGGGAGACAGGAAGGAGTTTTACAACATGAACATTAGACCAAAAAGACGCTGGCCAACAGTGACAGACACTTACCCCCTGTAGCATCCGGCCGGCTGTCGGCACGTCATTCTGGAGGAATACACCGCAACGACAGACAGCGACGCTGACCATTAAAGTACCTTCTGCGCATGCACAAGATGTAATATCCTTCCATACCATCGGCGGCGGTAGTCACTATTTCTCATGGTTAGAAAAATCCATCCGGAAAGCTTGTTGGCCGGGGGCGGATTATAAAAACGTAAACAATGCATTCAGCTATATTCTTCGCTCACGATGAACTCCCACGTGAAGTAAACCATCACGTTCTTGATACGGTATTGTGAAATACTTACAGTGTCAATCCTCGCTCTTGTACTTGTAAGAAGATTAAGACAGCGGAGGCGTGCTCACTGTTTTTCCGCATTTGTCACTTCCCGTTGGTGCTCCGAGCGCTTATTTGCTAGTTAACAGCCAATCAGAGTGACCAAATGTGACGACTGGCGACGCCGATTCAACATGCGTAACCGCCGCCAAGACGCTTACAGATGGGTTACGACACTACGACGGTGGCCACTACACCAAACAGACGGCGCATTCAGACGCCACGACGCTTCACGACCTCCGACGTCGGTTTGGTCTACCAGGGCCTTGATAGATATACAGTAGGTCACATTAAAGGTGGAGAACGTTTTCCAATGATTACTTGTGTTCTCATTTGTTTCACAAAACCCTGCCATTTGAACAGGAATGATTAGACTTTTTTTTAAGTAAGTTAAAAACACATCTGTTGATGCAGGCAATCCAGTGACACTATATTGTCTTGATTTATTTGTCTTCATTTTTTTTTTTGCATTAACTATAAAATGTCGTGATTCAGTTTTTATATACATATGACTGTATTCTAACTGTATTCCAACTATATGAAGCACTTTTTGCTTCCTCTATTAACTTCTCAAACACATGGAGTGATGGCATGGGAGAGATATTCCATATACTATCCCTTGATTTCTAAAGAAAGCAAACCAAATATTAAGTGATGAATAGTTTAATAGAGAATAACATCAAAATACAACCATTTTTTTATGAATGTCTGCCACTGCTTTTGAACATTTAAAAACATTTGCAGAACCAAAGCAAAACAGGATTCAGAATGCATTTTCCCATACATTCATCCTGGGACACAGGTAGAGTCCACAACCTTTACCCTTCTCGAATAACACGTATCTCTTTGGAGGTTACTGTTCATGAGGCATCAATTCTTCCATCGCCACACCCCGCGCTGCCTTCACTTCTCCCAGCCTTTACCTCCTGGCTGAGTGGGCAACCTGAGCCCCACCAGGCCCGCCACCTCTTCTGGGGCACGCTCTCCCTTTCCATGGTAAAGGTTGTGCAGGGCTTGGTGGTTCCTGGAGGATGCCAGCAGACACAGGTATGTTTGTGAGGCATGGAACGCCTCCTGCTGGGCACGGCAGTACCTCTCTCCTGTCACCTGCGGGACAGGAGAATTCATTAAAAATGACATCTTTCATTAACTACAACTGACATGAAAAGGACATTTGTGGGGGGAAATAAGCCAGGACGTGGCAAATTAACATCACATGAGACATTAACAACAGATATGCAATCATCACCAGCTTTTCTGAGTCAACATTATTCTGCTTTATCTGGCAAAGCAAGTGATGCTGACATTAAGCATTTGGTTTGGTCCCTATGGTTTCACATATATATTATAATGTCCCTGGGTCATTTTTGGAGTTTCAACAAATACACACTGACAAGCTCGAGTCTTCCCCCCAGCCGTTTTGCATCACTGCGCGTGCATTCAGCCAGCATGGTTGAGTCTTACTTTCTCAAGCATTCATAATCAAAGCTTTAAGCCTATATGTTTAACAATCCAAATGCTTCATTTCAACTGGCAGTGTCACTGTGTTTGAGTATACCATCAATCCCTTCACATTTTATCACACTTGTTAGACTTCTACTTGGGGAAAATTAAAAAAAAAAAATCTATGTTGCCATGAGAGATTATCACATGTGCTATGAGAAATTAGCCCAAATCACTTATTTACAACAAATAAAATATCTTTGTTCAACTATTGATCCATGTTAGTGACAGGCTAAGAATTTCTATTCCACTACTGTAGATGACAGAAGGTACGACTCAACTGTTACTATTTATTAGGGCTGGGAAAAAATATCATATCGCAATGTATCGTGATACTTTTTTGCCGACACCAAGTATCGATACTTTCAATACCATATGTTATGTTTTGCACGTTCTATAGCATACTTTTGGAACATTTGTGGTCCTTCAAGTTGAGCTTTGTGAATGGAGTTTTATTTATTGCATTCCTGTGTATCAGTAAGAGTTACTGGAACAGTTTATGCACTTTTCACTCGTGACACTTAAATAAATGCCAAATGGCACTTAAATTAAAACTTTGGAAACACACGCCTCAGTTTTTTAAAATATACATTTTCATAATATTTAATTATTGCAATCCGTATCGGATTGGGACAAAGGTGTATCATCCCAGCCCTACTATTTATTCCCTTAAATATTTATTACTATTGCTTCCTCCCATGAGTGAGCAGTCCGAAACGACGACAGCATCCATGGCTACCGGCAATTCTGCTATTTGCTCAGGCAAGTGAGCGTATAGTTAATAAATCGGGCAAAAATAGATCTGTAGTGTAGTGCGTGCCCCGCATGTACAATACTACCCGTGAGCAAGTAACTCAACGTCTGAAAATCGTCCCTTTTTTTTTTTTCCTCCTCTACAATGGACCTCTGGTCCAGCTGGAGTGACATTTTAATTAAGACTAGGGAGAAAGGTGAAAGGCTAGTCACGAGCTGGTTGGCAAAAAGACTTGCTGACAGACTGTTTGGTTTACAGACTTGACTGTCTACCTTCTCTCATGTTGATGATTTTGTTTCAGATGGTATATGCACTTTCTTCTTTCATTATTGGTTTAATTAAGAACAGATCTGAAATCTATTGTGTAAGTAAAATACGGTTAATCCCAATGGATTGTTCTGTGTGTATTAAGTTAAATTGACTGGCATTTTGAGTTCAAAGAAAGAAAAATTAAGTTTAAATAAAAGACATTGAAAATGCTTCATTTTTCATTATTTTACAAAGAAATCGTAATCGTAAAATCGGGTTTGAGAGAAAATAATCGGGATTTTCTTATTAGGCGAAATCGAACAACCCTACCGTGTGCCTAGGTTCAGTAAAAGTTGGGAAACACAAATCTAGTTAATCCTCCATCTGTTGTAGCTTGACATTTGAACAGAGAATCATAATGAGAAGAATGTCAAAAATATTACATCAAATATCATGGAAGGTATCTATTTGAAACACTCTTATCAATATTGTTTTGAAGTACAGAAAACTGTAAAGTACAGCATTGTCAAATGCCTCTTTGGGACATGGCCTGGCACGAAGCAAGCGTGATTATCCACGTAATGATTAAATGTAGATCGAGCTCCTAAACTTATTGTCAATGCAGTGTGCATGTGTGCCAAATGAAGTCTTTCCGCTGGGTTACACCGGACGGTGTTACGTTTAAGGTACCGCGCTGCTACTGGATATTAGTTAGCTGTTAGCATGCCCTTGGCTTGCGCTGTAGTCACATTACATACACCATGCTTTTAAGTTGGCCATTCACAAACATGATATAGCCAAGAGTCCTGAGCCTGAAAATATTTAAATGCATCTAACACATAGAGGAACAATGCCACTAAATGTGTACTGTTTATGATAAGTTGGCTGGCAGAAGTTGAACAGCAGCAAAGGCCAAACTTGCCTGATTTTTGCGAAATTGATCCGTTACGTAGTTGTACGCCAGCGATTGCTTGTAATTTTGTCCTTGCATGGCCCGCAGTTCTTTGAGAATTCCTCTGTAGACGCGTAAAGAGGACGCTGCCATCTTCGGACAAGTGTTGTGATTGTGGAACGACGTCTGCACTCTCCAAATCAGACTAGCTCAATCTAACGTCGCATCATCGAACAATCATGTCCACCACAGGGTGGCGATGTGGCACCTGTAGACAATCTCTTGGTTTGCAGAGTGCAGACATTCAAGATCTGCGTTTCTTGACAGAGAAAGGTAACACATTTTTTTTCAGAATACGCGCTCAAATAAGACACCTTTTGCGTATTCTGTTTACACGTGTGCGCAATAGAGTCACCAAAGTTGGTGCAAACACATTGCATTAGTTTTTTGTTGTTGTGTTGCCTCTGTTTTTTTTAGTCATAACGAACAGATGGCACTTGCACACTATCGAGTTCGGGCTGTGCATACTCACTTTACCTTGGAGCTTCAAAATGATACCAAAGGAGATATTCACTGTGTCCTAGCCTTTTTGAGCCAAGGCCAGAATTGGGTTGAGTAGCCAAAAATTGCACTTTTGAATAATATGACTCAAGTTAAAAGTAAAAAGCAGCCCTGAAGTGATTACTTGAACAAGAGTATTTAATGGGGGACTGAATAATTGGTGAGCAACTTCTGATGTATGTATGTATTTTTTAATTAGCAAATCTGTCCAATAGACAAAAATATAAATAGCACGTGTGTGTGTGTATCCGCGCTGCTGAATCGCTCCAAAAATGCTCACTCAACGAGCTGCAATTATGATCGCTCATTTTGAGTGACAACTGAACCGCTGTTTTCCGAGTTTCAATCTAACAAGTTTACCATATGTGTAAAAAAGCTTAACGTCGCTTCAGGTCAGAAAACTGCGATCGTCGCCAAAATAGATGTGAACTTCTTACTGAAAGTATCAGAACAGTTCCAATGTTTGGGATTTAATGGACGTTAAATCATTTTGTCTCCATATACGCTAACTATAGCGAAAGAACTTACAGTAAGTAGCTCATCAGAGAACTGCGATCAATCGTTTCCAAAATGAATGTGGACATCTGCAGTTATGCCTTAATTCAACCTATAAATTGTTAGAACAATCGCCCCGCTATTTTAGGTTCAGCGTTTTCTTCATTAAACGAGCTCCTGTAGTGAGCACCTGTGGAGAGGAAGATGTTTAATGTTCACAACATCCAAAATGTTGGGGTGATTGTTCCAATATTTGCATTGATTGAAGTGGCCATAAGTAGAGATGTTTACATAAATTTTGGGTGAAAATTGATCACCGTTCTCTGACATACAACACACCTGATTCAAATGATCAGCTCATCAGCATGCACGGTAGAAGTCTGAAACGATCCTGATCATTTGAGTCAGGTGTGTTGTAGTTGGGAGAGATCCAAAACAGGATACGGCTCTCGAGGAACCGCAGTTCCCTACCCCTGTGCTAGAGGAAGTTGGTTGACGAAACGCTAAGCCCGTTTAAAATGATAGGCGGACCGGCCTATATGCTATTACTATTTTGTCCAGCTGGACAAAAAGGGTGGAAAGGTACCCCGGCTGCAGGTGGAAGGCTATAAACGGACCGGGAAATTTTTGTAAAATGCCCAGCTCTGGACAAAGCCCTTTCATAAATGTTGCGGTAAGTAAGGAAATTTCTTCAAATCCAAATGGGCACATTTATTTTTATGTATTTTTCTATGTTTTTGCCAAATGTGAAGTTCTTGTACTTTGTAAGTTCATCGACTGACAGACACAATTTCTGGGCGTATACACGAAAAAGATCCTTTGCATTTACTTAATTCGAACATGTACATCGGTTGCACATGATTTGGCCAGAAAGTGGTGCATTTACACAGCTTTTATATAGTCATAACTTTCTAAATATTTTATTTTATGTTTTGGAAAGTTATTGTTCATGTCACTTATCTTTTGTTTTTTCAATCAGTGAAAAAACATTTTATCATCACTTGACTTAATGCTGTGACAAAGCAAGGGTGTATGACTTGATTCGATTGACTTAAAATTGAGCGTGGACTGGACATCACGTGCTTGATTTTTGTCACAGTAACCACTGGGGACTTGCTTGAAACGAGAAGAATCAGCCCTGAGACTTTCTTTTGACCTGCACATGTGAGGATAAGCAGCTTGGATAATGAATAGATGAAATTCTGACTTGCTGTGCGAAGTAGACTCGATCCATTTGTTTGCGCTAAATTGAGCCACTTTATTTTGCACTTACTGTACTTACGACAGCCTCTAGGGGGAGCCATTCTCTTATCAGTTTGAAACACCAGGGTTCCTAGACATTTACAGGCTCCCCTCTGCTCGCTTTCTCCCACTCTCTTTCAATGAATACTAATGCAGCGAGTGGGCCCACCTCCCTTCCTCCCATCTTTTCGCAGGGATGGGCGGGAGAGGGGAGACAGAGCAATTCCAGCTCCACATCTTTACCTCATGAGGCAGGCAGTGCTTGACTAGCAGCAGCCCCCTGTACGCCTTTTTCCTCCCACTGTGTGTTGCTGCTGCAACAATGTCTTACCTGTGTGAGTGGCACCGCACGTCCAAGCAGAGTTGAGGGACAGAGGACACCTGTGCCTGCGTTTTCCTCATCTGGATGGGCAGCTTTTTTTTGAGGGGGGGAGAGAGAAGAGAGCAGAAGGCAGCCTGGGAAGGGGAACAACTGGCACTAGCCATTCCCCCCTTCCACACATAAACTGGAGACGACGGAGGCCACTGGAGTATTTGCTTTTATCTTTCGTTTTCTCTTCTTTTTTTTCCTCATCGCGCTGCTGGGAGGTGCTTTGTCTGTTCATTTGCTGGCTCTCTCACTTCTCTGTCTCCTCATCTATTTTGCCATTTACCTGGTCAACAATTTTTTCTATTTATGAGCCAGACAAGGAGAGCGAGAGAGACGGGAAAGAAGAAAGCGGAAGGGGATTCCCCCTTTTTTTAATCCCTTTTTAAAAAAAAAAAATCTCTTCATTCATTCTTTCTCCCCTCTCAATTGCTTTCACCTCCAGCCCTTTCTTTCCCTGTGCAGCCCACACTCCCTCCTCCCTTCACTGCGTCCGCCTCTCTATGCCGCTCATTGTCCACCCGTAACTTTGGATACTTTTTGAATCCAGCAAAAGTGCTAATTCATTTACTACTATGAAGACATTTTAATCGGCTCCCCTCTCTTTTGTACTTTTTTTTTTTTTTCTAACTTTTGTACCTATTTCCCCCGTCCTATTTTTCCTCCTTCCGTCCTATGCATCCTTTTATGGGCGCTTCGTAAATCTAACCATAGGTAGGTCTTATTTAGTGTTTAGTGTCTGTCACCAAGTCTTGTTTTCTTGTGTCAGAAATGTTTTTGAAGCTCTGTTGCCGTGCACTTGCTATGCACACCTTTACACACGCACACACACACTTTGAGTGCCATGACATTTTCTTCTGTTCTGTTTTTTTGCTCTGTTCAACAACACTATCACAACCCCTGTGTCATCAAGTAAGGACCGCCTCCTCCTGCCATCGTCATCAAAGCTCATTCCGGCAGCGTTGTCATTTCTGTGTTACTGCACAAAAAGTCTGCTCTTCTGCCTTCATTAAAACACGGAAAATGTCTCACACCTTCCTCCTCCCATGTGCCCAATAAGAGACGGCATCCAACATCTGTTCAGTGGAGCAGGACATATTCATCATTCGCGATCAGCGTTTTGGAAATGAAATGTGGTCGATGTTCAAGTTAGGAACGTGAAGGTCAAACAGTTTGCATGTATCGTTGTAGACAAGCACTGAGTGTTCACTTCGGCTGTCATCTGTGTTTCTACTAACTCCCCCCCCCTTCCAGTCTCATGCCCCCCCACCCACGTTCCACCTCATATTGCTCTCAACTCGTTCCCACAGACAGACTGACACAAGCTTTGAAAGAGAATGGACTAGAAGAAAAAAAAAAAGCCTTCATCATGCGGAGGATTTTTTCCCCCTTTTTTCCTGCTAATTATTAGTACTTTTCGTCCCTTTGCTACAATCTGCCTTCTTCAATTATCTATTTTCCATCTTTTCATATCCATCATCTCCCAGCGTGATCCACATCTAGATTCATTTCAATTTATTTTGCTCATCAGGCATCTTAAAAAAATGTCACGTCCAGCAACGCATACTTCGTCTTGCTCGTTATCAGAGTAGTTGCTATTCATTTAGCAGAGCTGTGATGCAGTTTGAGGCTGCTCTATATTATTATTATTAAGGAACAGATGGTTAATGAATGTTTTTTTTTTTTAAATGTTTGGAAGTAAACCGATTGAGGGTGAAAATAAGGGGATCATTTTCTTTGTGTGTCTGTGAGAGAGAGTGTCTGTGTGTTATGTGTTAGTTACACAAACTCACAACAACCCATAGATGAAGCCGATCACACAACTCATTTTATTGTCCACCTCATTTTTTTCTATTCTCACAAACCCCCCTCCCCCCCACTAGGGGAGGTTTAATGGGTCCTCTGCCCAGTACATGAAGATAATGACAAGTCGGACTATTGGGAAACTGTTACCCCCATAAGGGCACGCTGGATGGAGCAGTTTTTTTTTTTCTGTGGAAATACCTTTTTAAATCCTGGATATCTAATTCCAAATGTAAAAAAAATTCAAATTTAAACTGACACTAACAAGGGATTAAAAAAAATTTTTTTTTTTTTTGGGCAAATGGACTGTAGCTGTGTTGACTTATTCATCTTTTCTTTTGTGGGATTTCACTAACGGATTGAAGACCCAGGCGGCGTCTTTGCCTAATCGCTGACGTAACACTGATTCGTTCGATTGCTCCAGCCAACACAATTGATTAAGTACATACATTTTTGTTCAATAGGTGAGTACACTGCTTGGAATTCACTTGTGCTGATTTTACTTGCATCCTTTTGGATAATGATTGATCATGGAAAATTATTTATATTAAATTCAGCATTTCACGTCATCTATCTCACACACACGTAAAAAAAAAAAGTTTTTTAAATGTATGTATATGTGTATATATATATATATATATATATGTATATATATATATATATATATATATATAGATATATATATATATATATAGAGAGAGAGAGATAGATAGATAGATAAAACGTGTGTGTGTGACACTGATGACTGTTTAAGGTTAGTTATTTGTATTAAGTACATTTAATTTTTAACCTGTTTCAACAGTACAGCAATAGTAACGGACGGCAAGGGATGTAAACATTTATAGTTTGGTTCCCACCATCCACCTGAGCACTTATTCACACTCATAGAAGCAATTTCAGTGTTTGTGTGCATGTGTTTCGAATTGTTTGCAATCCCTAATAAAATGAAAAATACACGTGCATGGGCATGAGCTCAATGCAGTCATCTTATGTGCTTAAAGGCTTGCAAAATGTGAGAGTAACTGCCTCCCATTGAGTGAGGCGTTCACCGTGTCAGATGCAAAATGTACATTCACACCCATCCTTACTCTGACAGACACACACCCGCTCTCACTCACACACCCACATTCAGAACATCGAACATCCATCAAAGGTTCAGCCGTGATTGACCCCTTTTCTCTGATTAACTCTGCTGTCGTTGACATCGGTTAGGATTTATACTGTGCGCGTGCGCGTGTGCGTGTTTGTCTGCAGTCAAGGTTATGACTTCACCTGGGAAATTCACCTGGGACCTGCACTCATAATGTGGGATCATTGCCGATTGTGCACAATTGTGGAGGCGCACGTGACCGTTGGAGGCGATCTAAGGCCGGATTATTGAGAAGCAAATTATTGACGGTGTCACAGCTGCCATGATGCAAAATGGACGGTTGGAGTGTGAACTCCACTGTGCCACTGTGACGCGTGGCTCAACGCGGCCTTTCAAGTGCAATGATCCAGAGAATGCGAAGACGTTGTGATGTGGTTTACTATTTTAACTAACTATTTTTCTGGAATTTGAAATGGAAAATAGAAAAACATTTTTGGCTGCTGATTTAGATGACAGTGGCATTTTGAAGCTTGATAACGCTGAAAGTGTTTGCTTTTTAATAGGACTCCATTGTGGTTTCGGTATTAACAGAAAATAAAAGAAGACGTTCATGTAGGAGCCATCACAATTTACAGACAACGCATACTAAACTGCTATGTATGAAATGGAAAAGACCCGGGATTGGCAGAAAAGCAATTAGTGTCGCCTATCAGTGAGACATTGCCATCTACTGGCCTGGCATGCAAATGACAACAGTTTCAATTTCAGACAACATTCTGTGATTGAACATCATCTGTATGTAAGGCTCTTCCAAAACACAAAAACAGAAACTTCTGAATTTTTCGAGTGCTGTTGTCAATGTACACTTACATCACATACGGTGGATTTGACGAGTTCTTTGCAGGAGATGCCGCAGTCCTTCAGCTGAGAGTGTCTGGTTGAAAAATTGTCGGAATGTTGGCTATAAGTTAAGCATCACTTCCTTTTTAATTGAGAGGGCGTTTGTGTTGCCGAACTGGGCACAATTGATTGCCTTTTGGATTCTTGTCATGCATAAGAAATGCTTCGCCTGTGGTTTATTGCCTTGGTCATAATTTGAATAGTGCAAATTTTATTGCTGGATATGACATTGGTGTTAATGTGTTGATCTTTGGCGTCTCTCAGAAAAGGACCAAATGATAAATTGATGGAAATGCAAACAAAGAAATTCACTTGAAATTGGCATATTTACTTTAGAAATAACATGTTCCATATTATATAAGTACCTTGATAATCTGCTGAAGCCCAAAATTCCAGTTTTATACAACTGAGATTTGGACTGTTATATATTTTCTTTCACTTTGTTCAACATAGTTAGAGATGGTGATGCTATTATGTGTCGGTAGAACATTGCGTTTCTTTGTTATTGTTAAATACCAATGTGTTTTGTTGTTGTAGAAAAACAGCATTTCATGATGAATACCCCTGGCTCTGTTTAGTGTTTGATTATTGCTCGAGAAGGTTATGTGGAAAAGAAGTATGCCTGAAGAGCCTTCTTAGACATGATCTTCGTTGATAACCAGGCCAAGAGGTGAGACAGCAGGAGAATACTAATCTCTTGCTGCTTCCTTTTCCTTCCCGTGTTCTTCCTATGAGACGTATCACATGTCGGGGTCTGAGTACTAGATCAGCCTTAATTAAACCAGCACAAATTGAGCACTTGGCTATGCGGGGCAGCGTGAAAAAAACCCGAGAAGAACTTGTCGTCTTAAATGAATGATTACATCTGCAGAGCTACATGGAACGTCTTCGATATGTGTGTGTGTGCCTTGCTCGGTGATTAAAGCTTATGTGGGACAAGGAGCCAACTTAAAAACTAAATCTGGATTTTATTGGCACACTCTCTTCAAGCAGCCAGAATATAGGTCATAATCTAATATAAAAAGGCTGCTCAATAATTCATCAGAGCTGATTAAAAGACACGTATCGATGCAGACACTTGTCCGTGAGAAAAGATGCGTGTACTCGGAGTGAGCATAAATGCAACATTTAAGCTCCTTTGTGGCGTTTTATGAGACAAAAAAGCCTGGACGTTTTAAGTGAGCCGCGTTAGTCTTCTTTCATGTTTTTAGCTCATGTCGTGTACTTGCGTTGTTGTTTGTGTGACGCGCCACACTGGTTATGTGTGGCCCATCGATCTATTAAATATGAAAAGAACAATCTGTTACCCTGCAGCCATGTGTTTATTATTCATTGACATATGCAAATGAATAATTTCTTCACCCAAAGTATGGGATGAACTCTCCCGCTCTGACAGCTTTTGAGATTGTGTGGCGCAGTTTGGCAAAATGAAGATGAGTGTTCACTTTGCTCAGTTGAGATAACATTTGGACTTATTCCAAGGTTCAACGCATCTGACCTCCAAATGTGGTTTTTAAGTGCAATCTTATCAATCTGGTTTATCCTGTGTCGATTTGTCGAACCCCCAAATCGATTTTTCTTGACAAGAGGTTTCATTTATCGGCATACCTTTCCATAGATGTGACGTGTATGTGTGCGGTGGTTGTACCATCGATATGCTCTTGCTGTCTTTCTGCTTTCAATTCGAGCTAATCGTGTGTAATTTTCGACCACATTGTGGAGGATCAAAGAGAAAGAACTTTCACAGAGATAAGAAAATGAAGCTGTGCAGCCTGCACAAGAAACTGCTGACTGTCAAACACTCCAACTCAAGATAACTGATAGGATGACGTCAACTTGTGGAGATATAGACAAAGTCATAAAGCCAGACTTGAGGAGCCTTTTGTTAGGAACACAATTCCATATTTGGCATGCGGGTATAGTTAAAGCGGAAGTCAACCCAAAGGTATTTTTTTCAAGAATATGTTCTATACAAGCCCACTAGTTCAAAGACGGCATTCTGATAAATATTGCGTTTGTGGAACAAGAGTTAATCCACCGGTTTTTAGCCATGTCTGGGGGCGGCCATTTTGTCACTTCTGTCGACTGAAAATGACATCACAACTGCTAAGGGCACAGGTAACGACCAATCACGGCTCACCTGTTTCCTGAATCTGATTAGTCGTTACCTGAGCAGTTGTGATGTCATATTCAGTCGACAGAAGTGACAAAATGGCCGCCCCCTGAGATGGCTGAAAAGGGGTGGATTTTGCTACTTAACTCATATTCCACAAACACAATATTAATCAGAATGCCTTGTTTCAACTAGTGGGCCTGCTGGGAACATATCCGTGAAAAAAATATGTTTGGGCTGATTTCCGCTTTAAGGAAATAATAAACAATCAGAGGTAACCATCCAGAATTATCTTCACAAAATTGCATCATTGTCGACACTAAAAAAAGGCATGTCATTATTCTTTTTGATTGATAGGATTTTTTTGAAAGGAAGGCAGTTTCTTTGGTGATATGAGGGGGAAAAAAACTGTTTTGCGATTGGAAACTAAAAAAAAAGAAGCTCTACTGTAGTTTTATCTGGTCTGGATGGTGCCTTTAGTCACAATAAAAATAAATCCCATTTAGTTCAATTTATCCAGATAAATGCTGGGTCATACTGATTGGTGAGTCTCCTTTATTAAGATTATAGGTTGTAGCCATACACCCAATGAGTTGGCAGGTGATGAATTAAAGCCTTGGTGGAGTCAGTCATTTGAATGGTCAGGATGAAGAATAGCTCCAAATGTCTCGCCAAAGCCTAAGACGGTCCGTTTCCCCAATTCAGAGGCTGCACCCTTCCGAGGATGCAGCCTAAGCAGTCTGTGCAGGTGAGAATCAGCTTCAGTTGTCACATCGGACAACTGCATTCATCCACGTTAAACGGGACATTTAACACATTTAAACTAAAAGGCTTCTTCAGTTGTAAGGGACACACCCACGAGAGAAATACGTAAAAAAAGAACCCTTTTGGATAAAAAAGGTCAAACACGAAGAGTGAATTTGCCTCGATTAAACCTTTGTGTTTGGTCTGGTTTTAGCTAGCGCAAAAAACTCAATACAAACATGTTTGCTGCCAACCTTACAATAGGTTGCAAAAGGTATATGCATTGAAAAACAATTCTGAGGTCTATTCTTCAAGGTGATTAAGCTTTTACGCTAAAACTTTGACTAATGCTATTGCTATCTTTGTTCACAGTTCAACCGCTGGTATATACGTTTAGCGGATACGCTAGCTTCTTCGGTCGCCTTTCTCCAAGCCTGCTAGTTTTTCACTCGGTCCTGGTATTCGATTCTGGCTATGTTGTACAAGCTCCCGGTGTCCACAGACAGCAATGATTATTTTATTTTTTACTTATTATCCATTGTTTCTCCACACTATCTGCACAGGATGCCATGTGTGTGTTGTATGTGTGTGTCATGCGTGTAATGTAGTAAATAGACTGCACTCCCACATACTCTCAGTTCGGCACCCGTGGATTCACATATTTTTTTACGTTTAAAAATAAGACTTTTTCAGGAGCACCCCCCCCCCCTTTTGTGGAAAAAAATCACACTGTGGATTCACATATGCTAATTCTTTTTCAATGTTTTTACAAACTTTTTATATATATAATATTTACTTTTAGAAGCCAATCGCCTCTTTCCATGGAAAAGATTTAGCGGAGGTTTTAAACATACATTTTTTTCATTCAATGCTTTTATAATGGCCATCAATTATATGCATATTTTCACTACGAGGTGTTCAGTCTACATTCTCGACACCGATTGGCTGCTGCGACACAATGTGTCTTTCAGTCCAAATTTACCAACCCCAGCGAATGTGCTCGCCCCAATTCCTGTCACGTCCCAGGCGTCAATCGTGCCACCCAGCACCTGGATTTGCACCTACTTGACCTGCGGCGAGAGTATTTCAGTTTGCATTTGGTCTGACCGTAGCATCAAAAAGCAATTTCCTTCACTTGTAAATTAGGAAAGATTCCCCTGGTAGACTTCCACAGACTTGTAGAATGCATGTTCAAGCTCTCTTGGCAGCTCTTATTGGAGTACGGCATTCTCAGATATATGATGTTTTCATATGAGCTTTGCATAAGCAGATTTGATAGAAGCCACTTATTAGTGTAGCGTTGGGGGTTGTTGCCAATGAAAGTGGAGACAATTTAACGCTACTGTACATCTGGAGTAAATGTATTATTTACCCGATTGGGCTGGTTTTCCTTTTTGAGTCAACTCAGCAGTTTTTGTCTTTGCCAATCTTACACATACACAGACACACAGACACACACAGTTTACTACAGGGATACGCAGTTAAACAGATTTAAGGCTGAATGTTGCCTTTTTTTTTTGTCTAGAAGTGGCCTTCACTGTGTTTTTCCATTTTATTTTCAACTACATAACACAATGGGGAACTGTTTTCAAATAATCAAATTGACTTGTGTTTTTTTTAGCTCTTCCTAAGTGAATCAATCTTAAGGCAGCAGGTCAAATGTTGCACTGGGCACTAAAGGCTCTTGAAAGCGTCTGTGACCCCCTTGTAACCCTCTGTCCTCCTTGTTCCCCTTTTAAAACAGCAGACTGGCAGACGTCAGCTCGGTGGGCCGAAGAGGAGAAGAGAAAAGCTGCTGCTCCCGTGGAGTACATTTACCTTGAAATTGCTGCTTTTCCCCTTTAAATTGCTGTGAGTTCTCCAAGCTATGTCAGTCCGTCCAAATGGACTCTAAAAAGTTACCTAGCAACTTCTTCACCTTTTCATTCTGGCAATATATTTTACTAAATTAAAACCAAGGAGTTGGAGAGGTGTCATTTGATTAATCAAGAAGGCATGAGCACATGGTGATAAAGCTCTGTTGTTGGAAAACAAAAACTTGATTTACTCCTCCAAATGTTATGTTTTATCCTCCTGTGAGTTAATTAAAGTAATATTTCTATTAATTGGCTGATGATGTTGACTGATGATATCATTCAAGTTTATGAGACGTGCTTCTTCATTGAAACGATTCCTTCTTCACATAGTCATTCATAATCAGAGACACAACAAAACAAGTAACACCTCTGATTGAATACTAGTTAAGTTAATTGCCTCTTGATGATAGATACGAAAAACAAATACTGGTCACAATATGTATTCACTGGTCACAATGTTAGGCACTCCTACACAATCCAACAAAAATCTGATACTTGAAATTGAAGGTGTGATGTTTAATGTAATTAGTGGCTATGCTTTACAGGTACAGTAGAATGTGAACTAGAATAGAATGAGAAATTCTGGAAAGAGGTACTGTATGAAGAAGTAGTTCTGATCATTCCAGGTGGAGAGAGACTCTGGATTGGTGCAGATTGTAATAGTCATGTTGGTGAAGGGTAAATTTGATATCCAGCAAAGCAGCATGGAGGGGCAGATGGTGTTGGTCTTTGCTAAAATGAAGGAAATGGCGGTAGTGAAGCTTGTATTGCATCTCGTGCAGATGATGTCATCTAAAGGAGGTTTCTGACTGTAAGGCAGTAGTTGGTGCAGTGTAGCTAGACAGCATAGGATGGTAGTCTGTAAAATAACTGTTGGGGGTGAGGGAGACTAAAAAGAAAAAGGCGGAGCAGAGAACACTGTGGTGGAAGTTGCTGAAGGAAGAGCCTTTCAAAGAAGATGTGAGACAGGCTCTCGTGGGCAGAAGGACCTTCCTGAAGACTGGACCACTATAGCCACGGTGACCCGAGAGAGAGGCAGGAAAGTACTTGGAATGTCTTCTGGGAGAAAAGGGGAAAATAAGAACCAGAAAGTGCAGCAAACCATACAAAGGAAGAGGTTCTCTAAGAAGAATTGGGAGATCGAGAGAACTCAGTAAAGGAGACAAGAATGCAAGGAGATGCGACATAGAGCAAATGCAGAAGTGAGAAAGGCCAAAAAAGAAGCATTTGTTGACATGTAACCTTTACTAAGTTAGACAGTAAAGAAGGTGAGAAAAATCGTTCCAGGTTGGCCAGACAAAGAGATAGAGATGGAAAGGAGGTGCAGCAGGTTAAGGTGATTAAGGGTAGAGATGGAAATGTGTTAACTGGTGCCAGTAGTGTGCTGGACAGATGGAAAGATCACTTTGAGGAGTTGATGAATGAGGAAAATGTGAGAGAAGGAAGAGGATCAGGATCAGGAAGTAACAATGATTGCTAAGGAAGAAGTTAGAAAGGCACTAAAAAGGATGAAAAATGGAAAGGCAGTTGGTCCTGGTGACACACCTGTGGAGGTATGGACGCATCTAGGAGGTGTGGCTGTGGCGTTCTTGACCAGATTGTTTAATGGAATTCTAGAAGGTGAGAAGATGCCTGAGGAACGGAGTAAAAGTGTACGGTGATGTGCAGGGTTGTGGGATCTATCAAGGAATCAAGTTGATGAGCCACACAAAAAAGTAATGGGAGATAGTAGTCAAAGCTAGACTCAAGACGGAAGGGAGTATTTGCGAACTACAGTATGGTTTCATGCCTAAAAAGAGTACTGCAGATGAATTATTGACCTTGAGGCTGTTGCTGAAGAAAAAGTCAGAAGGATCTGCGTTGTGTCTTTGTCGATCTCAAGAAAGCCTATTTTGGGATACCCAGAGACGAACTGCATAAGGAAGTCTGTAGTGACAAAGAAGTACTGGATGTTCGAGTAGTACAGGACGTGTATGATGAGGTGAGTGGTGAGGTGTGCCGTAAGTGTGACAGGAGTTTAAGGTGGACGTGGGACTGCATCAGGGATCCGCTCTAAGCCTCTTCCTCTTTGCAATAATGATGAATAGGCTGACACTTTTTTTCAGGCGTCACCAGGATGGATGGAATTAGAAATGAGCTCCTCACAGGGGCAGCCGAGGTTAGGTAGGTTTTGAGGGAAAGGTTAGAGAGAGAGATGACTTGGATGGTTTGGACACACCCAGAGAAGAGATAGTGAGTATATCTGTAGAAGGGTGATGAGTATGAAGATGCTGGGAAAGAGAGCCAGAGGAAGACCTAAGAGGAAGCTGACGGATGTAGTGTAGGGATGACCTGAGATCTTGGATGGAAAAGGTTGACACACTTAACAGGACAAGCCGAAAGGAATAAATATCAATTTCTAAGACTTTTTCTGTATCTACTGTATAATTCTATAAGACTGCATTCTGCGAGTATATAGCCTACAAATGATCACTTCGACAACATTCCAAAGAATTCACAATGTTTCATAACTAATGAGCTATTTTTAGAACAGGCCCATGGGCTACGTATATGCTCCTATCTGCTGCCCTTTGGCACCATGTTAGTGACCACTGTATTCCACATACAAGAGAAAACCAAAATTGCCAATCTTGGTGAAGAAAACAAATGCAAGTGTAAATAGCACAACGTAACAACAAAGTGAAATTGCTGCTAACGCCACTGCAAAATATGTCTAGTGCGATTATTGTACATCGAGTATATTGTGGTGTCAATTCAAATTCGATTAATTGTTCAGCGGCAGCCTTAATTAGAATGCATTTTTCTACCGAGCGTAGAAGCCATCTTTGTTTGTCCGGCATCTGTGTTATAATGAGCACCCCGAGTATGGAGCTTTTGAGATAGTTGCCAGTGATCAATAATCATCTCCTCTCTTGTGTTGATTGTAGTGCAGCCTCCCTCAGTCTGAGGCTATGAGAGGGAGAGAGGAGGCCCAGGCTGCACCATCATGCTACTTCTGAGACGACGGGATGAGAGTTTGGCCCGCAAAACACAAGGTAAGACAAAACTGCTGCATGGAGCTTGTCGTTAAGTCGAGGTGTTGCGGCCTCATCCCGGCATGCCAGCAAGTGCGTCTTATCTCGCCGCTTTGTTTGCACGTCTGCAGCTCTCCTACGCATGTGACTGCTGTAAAGCTCAGTGATGGATGGTTCTAAGTCCCACAGCCTTCTTGCTGCCGTATCTGGCCGTGCGCTTAAGGGTTAGGATCAAGGTTCAAGGTGGAATTTACAGACGAGTGCTTTAATCCCGGGTTTTGAGCGCAGTGTGCACTTTGATCAATGCCACTTCACCTGATCCAGCACCTATCGACCATCCCCTCGGTTTGCATGACGCTTCAGCCACTGATGAGGCAGTTAAAGGATTTGTTGAGTGTGCGCCCATTGGCGTGTGTTGCGTGGCCTTTCGCCGTCTGTTTGCGTTCTGTAATTCATGTGGAGTATGAAAGAGGGAAGATAAGACGCAATTCTTTTCAACCCTGGACCAAATTGCGCAGATTGATCTCAAAAGCGGCCATTATCACACGCTTTTGTTTCGTTTTCTCACATATTAATCCCCTCGTTCGTTGGTACTACACTTTTGTCAAAAAAGCTTGTTGTTCTAAATTATTTATTTATTTTATAACACATGCTTCTCTCTAGTGTCCCCCCCATGCACTATTAATCAGCTGTAATGTACAGCAAATTGAGCCATTGCAGAGGAGAAGGAGTTTTTGTTATGCTCTTTTTTTTTTTTTTTTTTTTTTTTAAAGTGGCGGTGTAAATTGTCGGCGTTTGCACACATTACAGCACACCAACAAGGCAGCCGTAACACACTTCCTCCTATTACTTAATCGTCTGCCTTGGCCGGCTGCAGGCGGACGACGGTGCGGCGCGGTAATGAAGTGCCTCTGCTTCGGCCGTCTGTCATTAGCTGAAAGTCACACAGCTCCATCGGCTAATGCTGACGTTGCACCTCGCCTACAACCGTCTTACATCATGAAACATTACCATATAGATGAATTAACTGCGCCGTTGCATCGCATAAGCGGTCATGCTCGCTCCTAGGAAGAAGAAAGTGACGCTAATGGTGGGATTTTAGACCTATAGGCAGGCCTATTTAGACTCGTCTGGTTACACATTCGCCAAATAGTGTCACCCTACGGAGTTACCTTAATGTGGTTTACATCCTGAGGCTGGAACAATTCTATGATCAGAACTTTTCAATTGGTAGGTTAATAAAACTTACAAGCCTTAATCATGAAAATACTTTTGTAAAAGGTAGAGTAATCTAGTTACTGTGTAACCAATTTACTATGAATGAGCACAGACCAATAATACCAATTTTCAGAGCTGGGTCATTTTACCAAAAATGTCATTCAATTTCAGTTTTTCTTTTTGTAAAACAAGGATATCAACAATTCAGCAATTTGCCTTTGTGCAAGACCTCTGTCTAAATAGAAGTCCAGAATTCTTTCCATTTTTCAGGTTCAGAAGAAACAAACATAAGCGAGTGCCAAAGAAATGGTTAAAATGTAGCCACATTAGCGCGCTGTTTGAAAATGTTCAACTGTTCTGAAGCAGCAGCAGGGTTTTGGCTCTTCATCATGTCATTCCCTTCATTAACTAAGCCCGCTACACATTTTTCTACAGAATCCACTTAACAGTAAATTATGTGTCAACATTCATATCCAGTTTGAATAATATACCTTAGATACTCAATTTTATTTGGAATGACAACCGTGGGCTAAGTATTTAGTATGCGTATTTGTCATCTTTTGATAAACTGTCTTCAGTCCAGCGTGGCCTTCTAATGCTGAATGCGCTGATTTTGAGGGAAATTTTAAATAGACACCATACTTCATATATGCTTATTTGTTTTTTGGGGGTATTTTTTAAGCAAACAGAGCTTGTTTATGCTTTCATTTCTCTCATGCCCGTCTAAATTGAAGCTAATTTAAGAGCCTGGGAGTTCATATGAGGAAAAGGATGGAGGGAAAAAAGCAACATGGACGTGTTTCAGCTGTTGTTTGTAGGGGAAGGGGAGAACAAGATGCCCCAGTGTACTTGTTCGTTTGTCAGAAAGACAATAACGTCTGATGTGCATGTGCTGCTGTTTCGCTTGTGTCACCGTTTGGAAAAAAAAAAAAAAGAAGTATAGCAGCAGCGTGGGCATATCTCATTAAATCAAGAACTATTCAAAGAAACTTTCAGGCACAGCAAACTCTGCCTGGCACATTTCTCTGGAATGCACTCCAATCATATTGCTCAATCTGGGCTACACTGGTGTTCAATTATCTTGTAATTGAATGTGCGTGTGAGATGTGGCGGTGCAATCATAGAGGGTAACTAAGTATCTGGTGCCTGTTTATCATAAAGTGACACTATCACTCTATATTAATTGAATTTAGACAGTCAGATTACATGTTCGAGCTGGACCTTCAACCATGGAAGGGATCTTTGTGCGTGGCATTGATTGGGCTACAAAACGGCAGATCAATAGAGTTTCACTCATCCTTGTCTCCAGTAGATGAGCAGGAACATAAGTCACATGGAAAACAGCCCGCAGAGTCAATCTTTAGCTGAGCGTAGCGTTTTCAGCATACGCTTTGGTGGCATTCCCTGGCATGTCTTCGGATGCTGCGGGGAGGAAGCATCAGGTCCTGTCATGTTGATCCGGCAGCTAGTCAATTCAAGGGTCAACATTATGAATGGATTAATTAACGAGTGATTTTCCAAGTATATATAATAATACCATATATATGGCAATTCTTTCTTTAGCGTTGGCAAGCAGGAGGCAGTTGAGTCCCCCCAGGACTTAGTGATCTTCTCTCTCAGATCAATCACTCTTGTGTTGAGCTCCTTCTAGTTGTGGGAAGAGGAACCCACTCTCGATGTTTGGAGGTGACGGTGAAACCACCCCCCTATTGACCTTGTGTCCTGGCTTGTAGCATCTTTGTACTGCAGCACATTCACCTCATCCATCTCCAGCTGTGGTCGCAACTTCCTATTGCTGATGTTTAAACACTGAGCCCTCAGTTGTTTTTTTTGCTCCATGTGGAGGTGGGGTTCCAAAGAATCTATGCCTCCCACATTCCCTGCACTTTCACTGGGGTTACCACTGTAGTAGTGCTCCGTCAGTACCTTGTTTTCCGCTCTGCTCTTCTTCCAGTAGTCCATTTCTCAGCAGTGTGTCCTGGTTCCCCAACAGCTGGCGTACACCTCGTTGACCCGGGTGACGTCCGAGCCGGTATGACGCAATCATTATTTGTATCACTCATCCCAGGTATCGGCGCATAGCATGAAGGGTCTTGCCTACCTGGCCTAAGGAGGACCCAAATGAATATTATCATTCGCTCTCACCGGGATTCGAACTCCGCTCCCCTGTGTCCAAAGTCAGTGGTTTTAACCGCTGGACTATCCAGCTGCTTTGGGGAGAGGCCGGAGTTGGCCACATCAGACAGGATTCCAGGTGTAGGCTGTGCAAAGAAGCCCCAGAGAAGGTGCAGCATATCCCAGCAGGGTGTAAAATGCTGGCTGGCAAGGCATACATGGAGCGGCATAACCAGGTAGCAGGAATAGTGTACATCTGTGCCAAATATGCATCAGAGGTCCCAGAATCCATTTGGCAGACACCTCCAAAGTTGGTTGAGAACAACCAGACCAAGATCCTGTTGGACTTCCAGATCCAGACTGACAAACTGGTGATAGCCAACCAGGCTCAAGTAGTGGTGGTGGATAAACATCAGAATACCAAAACAATACGGGGCACATGTCATTGCATCTGTGGGACCGCAAGGTACACAACATTTTTTTTCTTCCTTACTTGGCCGCGTGTCCGGAGTGCGGCACCTGCGTGTGACGTGGCACAGGTTAAGTCCGTTCTCGATGTCGTTCGGCTGACTCGGACCGACTGGTTAAATATGCAGACGGGAAATAGGTCATGCCCAGCTATAGATCTCCTATGGTTTACTGGTTTAGTGTGACTAAATGCCTGCTGTGGGAAAGGTCATTCAAACAACACAGCCAGTGTTTGCTTTTGCACGATATAACTTGTTCAACTGCAGTATGCTCATCTTTGATTGATCAGATGCAGCTTTTAATTTTGGAAAATTAAATTATTCGTCATAGCAAAGGATTTGGGATGCACTGTTTGATGAATGCTTGTGCAACTAAGTACTGTTCTAAAGCATTTCTCTTCATCTCCGCTCCACTAAGCAGCATTTTCTTCACCATTATAAAAGCTGCGCTAGACAAATAAATCAGTGTGTTCTCGAAAGAGGGGCGCAATCTACCCTCTGGCATCAAATTTGATGGTGGTGCATCATACGCTGCACCGCAGGGAAGAGGAGAAGGCTGTTTGTAACGTAGTGAAGATGAAACGGTCAAGCATGGTTACTGACCCTCATCCATCCCCGAGTGCTCGCTGTTGTGCGAGGAGAGCAGGAGACGAGCCGGTCGCCACAAAGCGACCACTGGCCCTGCTGCTGTTCAAATGTCATGGCTAATGCTCACTTTGCTTGGGCGGCCTCAACCAAATAGAGCAAACTCCGCAGCCTCCTCTGCTCTTCACTCGGCCTCGCTCACTCTGGAAGCTTCCCCAAGACCTCGCTGGGATTTCGCCAGGACATAATACAAAAGTTATTGATTGGGTTGCGTGAAGGAAAAATACCTACTAGGAGTTGAAGTGAAGAACTCACAACGGGAAGCTAATGCTTCCCTGCGGGTCTTCGTCCACAAACTGTCAAAGCCTGTGATATGTGGTAGCGCCGCCGCAGAGAGAAGGACATAATTAAACCACTTGAAAAAGTAACGGTCTCACTTAAGTTTAATCATACATGTAGTCAAACAGTGAAATGTTGTGTCGTTGCAAACAAGAAGAAAGGAGATAGAACCATAATGGATTCGGTCAAAGTCTGACTGATTAAACTGTGCAGCACAGTTGAGGGTGGAGGATGCATCGCTCACGTAACCGTTCAACCGTGCCTTTGCAGCAATCCATTGTTCCTCTTTGCATCCCATATTGACTCTTGAAAATCACAAGTTTTCAGAACTTATCGAAATGTTTTAAGTGTCTGTGTTGTCAACTGTGAAAGCTAGTTTCAAATAATGCACGCAGTCAATTGTGCCGCACTTGACATCGACATTACATTTCAGACAATTTGAACATGATGATTTTACAGTTTTAAGACCCTCACCATGGCGAAAATGCTTTTTAAAATCTAAATCAGGTTGTTTCTTGAACAGTGTGAAATCTGCAAAATGTTGTCCGACAAAACAATGGGAGCCTTTTCTGTGTCTGTGAAACTGCACCAAAATGAACTAATTTACTTTTGTAGAGGAAACAACACAAAGGAAACGACACAGACAGCAGATTACCGCTTTGATATAGCTAAATAAGGTCACCCAAAACATTCCATAAAAGCTCAATTAACACTCTTTTCAGAGCACATTTTAAAAAATAGAGTTCTATTATTGGCTCTTAGTAGATTACACAGGTGTTCTATCTAGATGGCACCCTAACAGTGTGTTTCTTTGTCTGCGAGCACAATTACACGAGCGGTTTTAAATTCTTATACTATAGAATGATGAACAACACTCCCTGAGCTTGCTATTATAACAAAGTTGATTTAACCAAAACGGGGCATGCTAATTATTCTTTTTATCATTATATGACTATATTGTTAAAACATGAGTATTTTCTAATTGGACTGTGTGATAACAAACATAGCGTTGAGTCACTGAGAGGCTCCATTGAACACATTTTAATAGACTCATAATAGTCAATGGTGGGGAGAGAGGCAGTCAGCCTTAAAACATCCGTGCTACTTGCTTTGTTCTAGGACATCTACAGTACAGGTGGATGCGCTATACTGAACACAGAATTCAATTGGCTGCACGGTTATTCAATTTAATGATTGGTTACGGATGGTAATTGACAAATCCTGACCAAAGCTAAGAATGAAGCACAACATGGATAGGTTCAGGTTGTGGTGAAATATGTCTTTGGTTTGTTATGACATCCTCATTCCTAGGTTATGATATCCTCATTCGTAATGGCTAAATATAGAAGTGTAAATCCCCTCAAAAATAAACTTAAAAAGAATAAATAAGAAAAAAAAGGTCAACCTCTACGTTGTGGAAATTCACTAATCACCTGCGAAAAGTGTGATAGTGTAGTGGTACACACGCCTGAGTTGTGTGCAGGCAGCGTGGGATCGGTTCCCGCTCAGTGACGGTGTCTGTGTGTGTGTGTGCCCTGCGACTGGTTGGCGACCAGTTCGGGGTGTAGTCTGCCTTTCGCCCATTGTCAGCTGGGATAGGCTCCAGCACCTCCCCGCGACCCTGTACAGGATAAGCGGTTTGGAAGATGACACATGACCTGCGAGAAGTGAGGGAACACTGTATATATGTCCTGTGATTGACCAGTGACCAGTTCAGGGGTTTGCTCATTGTCAGCTGGGATAGGCTCCAGCTAATGAGGACAAGGGATAGATGTGTACCAAATATTTTGGCCATTGAGTGTAAAATCTGATGAATACATTTTGATCATGTGATCAGTGTTTGTTTGTCCTCCATGTTGTAATGTATGCAATCAGTGAAGATGAATTTCCCAATATATTTAATCTAATCTATCTAATGTTTGAGGTCTAGATCTGAAGGATAACAAAGGCTTGGAAAACGAAGACTAGTAAAAAAAAAATGCTATGCATCATT
Organism: Filicampus tigris; assembly: GCF_054856515.1. NCBI lineage: Eukaryota > Metazoa > Chordata > Actinopteri > Syngnathiformes > Syngnathidae > Filicampus > Filicampus tigris. Next base: position 15,263,761 of record NC_141232.1, on the reverse strand, counting down.
TACTCCAATTTATTTCTTCAAGTGGTTGCAAGAAATGTAATTATCTGAATCCGTATTTAAGATGCGAGTGCAGTATGGTGGCAGTGAAGTCAAATCCCTTCACAACAATCTGCGGTTTGGCAGATAGTGAACAATTCTTCCAAAAAGAGATTTCAAGCTTTTTATTTCCACTGCCATTTGAAGTACACTGTCAAACTAAACAAAGTGAGTTACACATTGTGTATTTAAAACAACCATTATCTCTGCCTTAAAGTCCTTTAGCTTAATGCTGACACATAATGGCAAATGCGATAGACGGACGAATGAATGTCATTGTTGTGTTGTTCAAATCCTTTAAGCAATAGATATGTGAAGCAACACATGTAGACAGATCATCTGACACAGGCATATATACTTTATCGTCTGCAAAGAACAACTAGTAGCTTACTGAGGAGCTGAAACTGTCTCCATGGAGATATCCTTATGGCTAAATGATCCTGCCCCCCAAAAGGTGCATACATCAGAACCAGTAGCACATATTCCATTGAATTGAAGCAAAATATTTTCATTTCTTTACATTCTATTTACAATAAATTCTTGAGTATAACACACACTTGTGTATTAGACCCCCTCACACATTTGCCCTTCAAAACCTGATTTTCCTTTGTACTCATGTATAATACGCTTTTTAAAACTCACTTGGGAAAATACTTCTTGCCGTCTGCACTATATTGCTGGCCAATGGTCACTTTTCAGGAGACCCCAAAAACTGCATGTTTGTTCAACCATTAAGATTGCCTCATCAATGTTCCACCTGTATTGTTGTAGCAAAACACCACCCACTGGAATTCACCATTATTTGACATAATTGACTTTGGCGATCAATAGATATTTATTTATTTACAAAAAAAAAGCATCGGAACACTACACAATGCATAAACCACCAACATTGGAGCCGCGGGTGTGTCCAGAGGTGCGCGACATCATGGGAAGAATTTATTGCAAACTGTTTTGACACTGCGACTGCAGTATCTTCATTTTAGGCTCACTTGAATTCTACAGTAATTGCCGTCAGCGCAAGTTGACCTCTGACTACATGAGAATTTTCTGCCCAAATGCTTGATATGGTGCCTGCAGTAGGCAAAGCTCCAGGGGCACATTAAGATACGTTGTCCTTCTGTTGCTCTGTGAGGTGTTAGTTCTTGCAAAGTGTGCATTTATGCACAGCATATGACGATAAAAAGTCCCCCGTACTTTTTCTCACTTCTGTGAGTGAGTCATGTGTTAGCCACACAGAACTTAGTGCTGACGCTGTGGCGTGGAAACACCGCGGCCATCTGGAAAGAGTTTTGAGTTTTAGCAAGTTCCCATACACTTTTTAAAGCAACATTTAAAAAGGTGTCTGCTGAATGAGATGCTTGCTGACACGATGTCTGCTTTTCCTACTGTAATGCGTTGCTAGTGCACTGCATCGTACTGAGAGACGTTTCTCTTATTATGACCTCTTCATGTAGCTAAATGAGGTAACCAAAGATTGTATTCTATACCCTTTGTGCTCATTGGAGTCACTGGTACGATGGAGCCTAGCTAGCCTCGCTGACTTTGGGCGAGAGGAGAGTTAGACCCTGGATTAGTTTCATGTCAATCCCAGCGGACAAACAACCATTCACACTTACATTCACACCATTGGACACAGGTAGAGTCTTCAATTAACATGTGTGTGCGCACACACTTACGCACTTATTTATAATCATATCTCTGTATGAAGGGATTCTCTAATGGCATTGGCAGATATGAACTTAACATTCCTGTCAGACCAAAGCAAATTCCATCAGTCCAGGAAAAAAGTTGCAGCGCTAGCCATTTTCTAACAGTCATAATATTTTAAAGCCAATATCGTTGCTATACTCATTTCCTCCCGTTTTTTTTCCAGGTCACAGGTCAAAGTGATGCATCATAAAATGTTTCATGTGAGACTATTTCTGGGACTTATCGCTCAGTATAATAAAATCACTGGCCACAAAGAAGATAAATGCTCAGTTGTAATTGATATTGTCAGAGGGGTAATGTCATTCTTTATTCTTATGGTTGTAGTTTACAGTGATGTCCAGACTTTTAATGATGGTTTATTAATTTGACTATTGCATGCAAAATATTAGAAACACCTCCAGGATGATGCAGTGGAGCAACTTTAATGATGGACGGGGCCACAATTTTTCATCAGTGCTACTTGGGGGGGGCCACATACGACTTCGCACTTTCTAAACTGATGTATGACCAAAATGACGCTTGAAGTATGGGCAAAATATGTGCCGGCCCGCAAATACCAAAAATCTGTGTATAAGTGAAATTGGGCCGTTTTTGTAAATTCCAAAAATTCTTCCAAAAATGCTGATAAACCGCCAACATGTTTTCCCCACGAAAACAGGGTTGACTCCACCACCTCCCAACACCAACCCTAAACAAAAACATTAAAAAAAAAAAACCAGTTGATGTTAAAATAAACCAATAAGATTGGTCATGTTGATTTAGTCACAATTAGCTGCAGACAACCCCCCGGACCCCCCCTCACATATGCTTGCGTGCACACTCTGCCACACTCACACCGCGTTATCCGCCTACAGTAGCAACCACCTCGCTGTGAGAAACGAGACATTTCCCCTCTGCGTGAAGGCTATAGCGTGCCTTCTGCTCCCGTCCGCGCCCGCTTTCCCCCCTGCGGACTCGCTCTCCGTGGTGGATAAGAGCCTGTGGTGGGGTCTTCATAAATCAAGACGCCTGCACTGGCACGATGAGGCTACTTTTTAATTAAAACTGTGAATCAGGCCCCGTTGATTATGAATTGTACTCGGCTGCCACGGAATAAAATATACAGGCCTCGCTTCTTACCCCCACCTCCACTCTGACGCTTCGCCCTCTCTGTCTCTCTCTGTCTGCTTCTCTCTGGCATTCACTGTTCAATTTTCAGAAATGGAGAATGTTCACAGCAGGCTTTGGCCATGCATAGCTGCTGAAGGTTGACAGTATTGTGAAATAGCCAGGGAGCTTAGCGGTTGCATAAATATAATAACTCAAAATACAGAGTGCAGCGCCACTGGGGTCAACACCATTATATCACATAAAACAGCCAGGAGGAGCCAAACACACCACTACACGCTGCTAGCCACTCCTTTAATTATCACTGCTGATATGTGTTGTTCGCTTACATCATCCAGTCGAAACTGTGAGAGCAGTATTATGATACCAAGAACAGGGGGTTTGCTGGTCTGTGCACCTGTTCGAAGAAAACCTTCTTTTCCATTGTATTCATGAAAGCCGGAAAGACAGCTGAGGTAAAAGAGGACGCAGTTCTGCTTTCCCACTCTTCACTGTCTCTAGGCAGCAACAGTGGCAGCTATACACTGTGAAAAGCAATGAGTAATATCCCAATCTATGAATATATTTATACGGCAAACTGCATGTCTTAAAAACCTCTCTGGGGAGTATCAACAACACATCTCCTTTTTTCTTTTTTAAATTGTTTATTAATGACCTTTGTATGTCGGGTTAGTACAATTGACACCATCCTATGGAAATATGGGAATGATCAGGGCCACTAAATGGCAGAAAATAGCCTCAAATGGGAGGCGCCACACTCTCACTCTGCTTCACAGTAGACTCCATGTTTACTGTGGGGGGTATGTTCCAGAGCCACCCGCAGTGGGTTAAAAGCCACAAAATAGAGAGATCATACAAACATGTTTTTAAAACTAGTTTTACCACTCCGTATTAAATGGGGGCGTCAACCCCAAAAATTTCTTGACAATAATGTTGTGTAATAATATGTGCCTCCACGAGTCTAAACACGGCATATTGCATTTGCGGAGTATGAGTTAAACAGCAAAAAATTCACCGTTGTTTATCCGTCTCATGGGGCGGCCATTTTGTCACTTTCTGTCAGCTGAAAATGACAATATAACGGGAATGATGAACCGCCATATAGCGAGGGAACACTGTATGTTCTTTCAGTGAATGTGTGTGTTGTAGAAAGGACTACTGAAAGGCAAATTTACCGCTCTGCACAATCAAACTCGTGAATGATAACGCCCTGCTAATTGAAGGTACCAGAGTGATTCACTCTGACGACTGTAGCGCTGTAAATGGAGTCCTCCACGTCGCCATGGTGACAGGCATAGAGCAAGCTCTGGAGGAGTCCTGACCTGAGTTAGAGTCATGTTATAGTTTCCACATATCCCCCACCTCTCCCCCCTCAATTTATGCCATCATCGAGTTCTATTTGCATTCACATTACTATTCATAAGCAAATTACATTCACTTGTTATGAGCAGTCTCATTTCAAATTCAAATACCATTCTGAGCATTCAGTATGTCGTCATCACTCTAACTGCAGATGAATTGAACCACTCATTGCATACAAGATGTTCTGTTATATGTTTCTGTCTATCTACCTAGTTTAGTTTGTAAGCGTTACACAATACTACGTATTACAGGCTCTGCTAACCCTGTTAGTGTGGCATCTCTAAACATGGATGTACTAAGTAAAAGTCAAATTTTTAGAAATGTAGGACTTTCAACAAATGATTGATTTCTTTTCCACTGGCGGAGCTAGGATTTTTTTCCATGGGGGGGAGGCAATATTATCACTGTTGCAATTTTAACAACATTTAAAAAAAATATATATATTTTCTTTACAAACCCCCAAATTTTTTCGGAAAACGCTGATCAATATTCATTACATAGTCCCTTCGGGGGAAGAGGTGGAAAAAAATTCCCGGAAAAAAAATCCCCAAATACCCAAAAGTCAATTATCTGGTCTGGCGTGTGACGAGGTCCAAGCATATTTCAGGGGGGGCCAGTGGCCCGGCGGCCCCCTCTGAAGCTCTAGCTTGCGCGAATGGTAGTTTGTCAAAGTTGGTATTAGGAAACGCTAACGGAAGCCCGTTGAAAATCATAGGCGGACTGGCCTATAGGCATTTACTATTTTTTCCGGCCAGACAAAAAGGTGGATAGACGGATGGTGGAAGGGTACCCCGGCTGTAGGTGGTAGGCGATAAACGGACCGCAAATTTTTAGTAAATGTTAAATGGTCTTTCACTTATATAGCGCTTTTCCACCTATTAAAGCGGAAGTCAACCCAAACATTTTTTTCAAGAATATGTTCCCAGCAAGCCCACTAGTTGAAACACGGCATTCTGATTAATTTTGCGTTTGTGGAATATAAATTAAGCAGCAAAATGCACTAATTTTTAGCCATCTCTGGGGGCAGCCATTTTGGCTTCTGTCGCCTGAAAATTACATCACAAGTGCTCACAACGACCAATCACGGCTCAGATTCAGAAAACAGGTCAGACGTTATTGGTCGTTGGCTGCCAGAGATGGCTAAAAACGAGTGGATTAACACTTATTCCACAAACGCAACGTTTATCAGAATGCCCTGTTTCAACTAGTGGGCTTGCACAGAACATATTCTTGATAAAAAAATGTTTGCGTTGACTTCCCCTTTAAGGCACTCACACACATGGTCACAAGGGCCGGGTATCGAACCTGCAACCTCTGGGTGGGAAACAACCATTCTACCACTGAGCCACTCAGAAAAAATACAGTATTAAAAAAATGTAGTAAAAAAAAAAAAGGCCAGCTCTGCATATGTACAGTGCTGTACAGCTTCTTTTATCACTACTTTATATTGTTTTCCTCTTATAAGATGTGGCACTCCAAAGCATTTTGTGTCTATGATAACTGCCCCCATTGCCCGTCCCCCCACACGACATTTTTACAAAATGATACAAAATGTACCTTTTCTCAAACAGAGCGTGTTTCTTAATGAACAGCCAAAATGTCAACAAGATGGAACAATAAATGCTCGATGTACCCTGTTGTTCATATTTGTTCACTAAGCTTGTTGCCTTTTTGTTGAATTTATTGGCAGGTTACATTGTGCACTGGTATTATGTAACTATTTACGTAGCTGATGCAGCAATTGAATTTCACTCCGAACTGTGCTTTGGCAGGCTTTATGTATGATGACAATTTAGAGAATCTGCGGTGAAGTCGGTTGTTTTAACTATGCGTGATACAGGGCTACATGTCTGATATCGAATCTCCCACCAGCTGAGTAACAAGCGGGCACAAAATTGTTCTGGCGCTGCCCAGTGAGCCTGTACGCTGTCCAACATTGCTCCCAAAGGACACGGGACAATGTGGGACTCACTTAAGTCATTTACTGAACACACATAGTCAACATTCGGAGCAATTCCTCATTCTTTCCTTTGACGTGACAGCTGTGGAACAGATGAAACCGCCCGCGGCTGTTTGGCAACATACTGGTTCTGCCTCTGAGGGACTGAGACGAGAGTGTTGTGTGTGATCAACATCCTGGTCCACATACCTCAGTCAACCCTGAGGTCATAACAGAATCAAAACAGTTTGTTCTTGTCTCAGTAGGTGCGTACTCCCGACTAGAAACGGTTCCGTTTTGCATAGCAAGTCTCTTGCAGACGTAAATATATTCAAACCTTCAGATTGACAAATGTTTTGACACCACTGAAGAAGATAAGTTTGGTCTCTCTCCCAGGGACATGCTTCTATTTACACCACCTCCTGAAGAGGCGCTTAATCTTTGTCAATGATTTGTGGTTTTAGCAGCAAAATCCTTCTCTCCCCTCGCCCTCTCCTTTCTCACCCGTGCTCACTTTTATTTATTTTCTCTTCGCTCGCTTCCACCTCACTCACCTTGCCACAGGTGCCTCGCGCCAGCACCTGTGCTTCATTGTGTAAGACCTTCATGGGAGTGTGTACAGTACATAACATACAAAATGTGCATTGTGCGATCCCAGGTAAGGCTCAGGGCAGGAAGAGGCTCCTGTGCAGGGAGTGACCCGCGTGACAATAGAAGCGCTGTAATCACTTGAAATGTGTTTTATTGTCAGCTTTTCACAGATTAGAACCACAATAATCTATCCTCCTCCATCCATCTCATTCCGAGCTGTTATTTTTGGCACCGGGATCCCGTCTTTTTGGATTAGTAGGTTTGTAAGTGTTTTAGGAGAATGTGTAGTGAGAAACAACAAGGCTGCACAGCAAGGTATTTACTCTATTGTGCGTCTGCCGTGGATGTTCCACTGAAGCAGTTTTTCTTTAAGGACGAGTGTTGAATGCGATCACCTCAAGTCCGAGTCAGCGTCTCTTGGGTATGATTTGATACAACGCAACCTGAGCCAGAACGCGGCCTAATCCGCGACTGCAGTGTCTACACGTCTGACAACACGATCCTGGCAGCGCAAAGAAACAGCCAGGAAACATCTTTCAATGGGGACAGTTCCAAAAATAACACCAGACGACAGACTGTCCAATGCTGGACAGTTCCAAACTTTCAACTCAGGTTTAAATAGGTTATTCATTTGTCAAGATCACAATATTACATAAAACGTCATAAATACCATTCTATCAAACAAGTGACGCAAAGCTGCGCACCCGCGATATATAAAAGATGATATATTTGTACCAACGGGGCTGACACACCAGAAAAAAAAGGATCTCTTCATTCTACCCTGTGGCTGAATATTGACTGATGAGTTTCATTTTCAGCTATCAATTCTCTGGCTAATTTTACACATTTCAATTAGTCTCAGGTATTCTTGAGTGAGACTGTGATTAGAAGCTGCAGCGACTCGGCCTTTGTAATCCCGCCTCCCGCCATTCTTTTTCTCGCATGATCATCCCAATTTTCTTGGCAACGTGAGGATGCCACAGATGTTGTTGCAGTCACTCTCCCACTCTGTATCAAGAGTCTCCCACCACTGGGATAATGATGAAACTCCCCAAAGGGATAATGAGATCTAAGATGGTCTCTCAAATGGATGTCCCCCCGCATTTAATCCCACCCAACGCTGAGTCTGGACAGGCATGCGCACCTCCAAGAAAAAAAACACACCACCGTTATATACAGACACGATCAGACGGCTAGGTTTTCCACTTCGTCAGGCCGCAGTCGCTGTGATACGTAAACAGACAGTTAGTCAGAGTGGCCAGCTCACATACAAGCGGAGCGGAGCAAACACAAACAAAGGTATACACTTTAAAATACTGCAGTGGGTGGCATCAGAATAAACATGCTGAAACAAAAAGAACGCTTTCAAATGTACGCTTTGGACTACATTGTTTCACAGTGTGACTTGCTCCACGCTTTAGGCAGAATGCAACTGTGCTTCATACACCAAAGAGTAGTGCGGCCAGATAATGTATTTTGGTACCTTGTAAAATACAAAAGAAGTAGGTGAACTAAACTGAACTCTACTGTATGGTGGAAATTAAGATTCCTTCAGTTCTTCAAAAGACGAAGTCTGAGGGTGTCACCCCAGCTAAGGTCCCTGTAGTCATGTCTCGAACGCTAATCCTTGAGGGCCGCTATCCTGCATGTTTTAGATGTTTCCCTCCTCCAGCATGTCTGAATCAGGTGTGTTGGGGGAGGGAGACCGTATCTGTCAAGTTGTACATTTTCGGCGTAAGTTGTACAGGTGGAAACACCTTTTCAAATATGTACGCCGTACATCGCGAATCTGCACGGCCAACGTCAATTTTATCAGTGTCGTCCGTTCATGTTTTTGTCGCCGAACCGCAGTCGTGAAAGGCAGGGGAGAGCCTTCTCCAAGGCCGGAGTTGCCTCCCGGACCGCGGCCGTTGCACGTCGCCGAAAAGGCACTAGTACCCCCACAACCCACGTCAGAGGGAGCCAAGGTCTTCAGCGCTCACATTACCCGCTTACTTTTTTGAAGCTAATTTCCGATCACGTGACAGCAGCCATTGGAAAAGAATGTGTTATGTGTAAGATTATATACAGATATATATGGGCAAATTACAACTTTTGTTAGATTCAGTACACCACTGGGTTGACAGGTATGGGAAACCAGCCCTCGAGTACCGGCGTCTGAGACCTATGCTGTTGTCGTACTTGCTGAGATTTAGTGAGACCACCAAAGCAGGAGTCGCCTTGCAGAGGATTTATCTGCAGTACGGTAATCTTTAGAAAGTAGCTTGAAGACGTTGTGACTTACTTACAATAAAGTGTAGGGTAAAGCCGGGTCATGTAAAATATTATCAAGGCGACGGGTAGTTGAAGAAGTGCTGCTTTATCTTTGGATGACACGGCAGCATAGTGAAGGGCAGTTTGTTAACGAAAAGAGATTTAGAAGAGTGAATTAGTTCAGCCACGAAGGGAACTGAGCAGGTGACCTCTGCTGCGGAACTGTCGGGTTTGAACATCTGTCTCAACAAATAGAACCCCATTAGTCTTTTGTTAAATGGAGGTCTTTGAAACGGTTCTTAGGCTAACATTTATGGGATTCTTACACTTCAGGTGTAAACAATGGAACTAAAATGTTGCCCGGGGCCCAGGATGAACTTTGTCGTCTGCTCTTGAGGGCTCTATTTTATTTTAAATCCAGTGATGGTGTCCAGAAAAGCTTCTAGCAAGAGCACGCCTTTCTGTATGTGGGTATAAAAAGACTACACACCCCTGTTCCAGTGTCAGATTTATTTGATATAAATTAATGAGACCAATATAAATTATTTAAAAACATTTTCCCCCATTAAAGTGGAAGTCAACCAAAACATTTTTTTTCAAGAATATGTTCTATACAAGACCACTAGTTGTAACAAGGCATTCTGATGAATATTGCATTTGTGGAATAAGAGTTAATCCACCCGTTTCTCTGGGGGGGGCGACCATTTTGTCACTTCTGTCAACTGAAAATGACATCACAACTGCTCAGGGCTCAGGCAACAACCAATCACGGCTGACCTGTTTTCTAAATGTAAATGATTTCTCCCTTTTTTATTTATAACATAAAAACCTAGCATTTGAACAGGGATGTGAAGACTTGAAATCCACTGTATGAAGCCCGGTGATGAGCACAGCCCGTCACAGACGCTCAACATCATGTAGCATTCAGTCACTGGCTCCAAAAATATGTCCATCAGCACATGATATGAGCCGCAATACAAAAGCGCTGTTAAAGGCTCAGTGGTAGAGTGATTGTCTCTAAACCCGAAGGTTGTGGGTTCGATCCTCAACCCTTGTGACCATGTCGATGTTTCTGAGACCCCAGTGCGCTTTGTGTAGCTAGTGTCGAAAAGCGCTATACACATGAAAGCCCATTCACTGTATGTTTACAAACACTATTGTACTCAATTTTGATTGACACTCCCATAGAGATATTTATCTCATGGATATAGTGTGCGGCAGAGCTTCTAATGTGTTTCCACTCCAATGCTACTCAGTAATGTAGCCAAAATATTAGAAAGAGCTCTCGATATGAGGCAGTGCCGTTTTACACAATAGACTCAATGATATTCATTCTGCATTATTTTCTTGGCTTGAAATCAATATAGTATATACTGTGAGTGGAGATTTATAAACACACGCACATGTGGCTATTCTGTTTATAAAGTAAGTAGGGAATGAGTGCAGAGGCGTAATTATAGACCCTGTGCAACAGGAAGTCACAATGCCACCACTTCTTCCCTTGTGGCAATTATATCATGTATAACAACCATCAGCGTCTGTAAATATCTTCATGAAATTGTTTTAGCAATCATATGGATAAACATGACTCACTCCCCTTCAGTCAGAAAATGTCCAATCAGGAGTTGGATTTTGTGCGCATAATTACAAACTTGAACTGCTTGATCAAAATCACACTTAAGGACACGAGTAAGTGTTTTAGTTTAGGCAGTCCGATCTCCTGGCTAGGTTGCTCACAGAAGCACCAAGTGTGTTATGGGAGTGACTGATAAAGCTACCCGCACATCTCACTGGATTGTGGTCGGAGAGGTAGTGCAGGTAATGTTTCCAGGTTTTGCCAGTCAGCAGAGTCGATGTATTGTACGCTGTGGACAGAAGGATTAGGACATTATAACACATTACACAGTTGGTTATTATTATTATTACAGTTGGTACCCTATTTACAAATATAATAAATTCTAATAAAATATAAAATCAAATATAATAGATTCTAATCATCGAGGAAGGACTTTGCCCAAGATTTTAGAGTGTCATAGCGTTGTCCGTCTCAAAGGTGTTTAATAGGGTTGAGGTCAGGGCTAGGGCTGAATAATTCTGAAAAATAATTGAATTGTGATTTTTTTTTTTCTATTTCAATATTGTGACTGCGATTTAATAAGAGGTTATTTTTTAAAGGTCCTCCTCCCATATATATATTTTTAACAAACACAAGCATTACATTAATCTGCATTACAATGAACAATACAAACATTATTATACATAAATGTTATGGTCTTAAAGGTCAATCTTGCGATACATTAAAGGCAAATGAACCATGAATCAACATGAACGACTGCTTTGTATTGGTTTATCTACTTCATTTAGCGTTAACTTACCAAACACTTCGACTTGTCATTTAAGCGTTCCCTTAAATAAAATGGGTGGATTTTACTGCTTAACTCATATTACACAAACACAATATTGATTAGAATGCCATGTTTCGATTATTGAGCCTGAATAGAACATATTCTTGTAAAGAACATTTATGGGTTGACTTCCCCTTTACGCAGTAAAATCCACCGGTTTTTATCCATCTAAGGGGGCGGCCATTTTGTCACTTTCTGTCAATTGAAAATGACATCACAGGTAACGACCAGCCACGGCTCACTTGTTTTCTGAAGTTCAGCCGTGATTGCTTAACTCGTATTCCACAAACGTAATATTAATCAGAATGCCATGTATTGACTAGTAGCGCTACATAGAACATTATATTGTAAAAAGAAAATTGTGGTTGACTTCCTCTTTAAGCACTGGAGTTATCTGGGCACTATATAAATAAATTTATAGATGTACACAAAAAATAAAGTCTTCCTACTGAAATGAAAATTGCAGCCTTGCAATTTGAAAAGTGCAAACTAGTACATTGGAATGTTGATTTGAATTTGATTCATTGTTGAGGCCTAGTCAGGGCTCTAAAGTTCTTCCACACCAAACTGGGTATCAATAAGTTTGTTCAATGTGAGAGTTTAGCTGTTAAAAGTTGTGAGAAGTTGCTATTATACTGAAAATGCACTACTAGATTTTGCCTTCCTATAAATCACAGGCTAGCGCTAACAAAGTAATTATACCTACAGTACAAATAGCCTTGAGTGTGCGTCTGTTTGACATCAAACGTATTTCTTGCCTCACAGATCCTGATCCATGATTCTCTTACAGCATGACATTCTTATTTCACTTAAAGGCGAAACGGAAGCACGACTAAGAAGTCTAAGAACATGCACCGTGGAGACTTTGAGGTCATCCACTTAGATAGTACGCAGAATAGTGTCTGCTGTCCTGCCGTACATCAAACATGCTTAAACGAAAATTGAAAAATGGCCCTCCTCCAGTTTTTATGCAAATACAAGCATGGACAAACCTGCCACTTAACATGTAATGAGAAGAGGGTGATGAAAGAGTGTGAATGCAGGCGGTAGATAAGTGGCAGAAATGAGAGGAAGCTTTGTTCAAACCGACAAAATGATAAACTAGAGCGAAGAGGCTAAATAGAATTCAAATGGAAGGAATAAGGGAGGAACTGGAAAGGAAGAGAGCGATGGCAGCTTTGGTGTACTCTCCGTTTTTGGAACCAGACACCATAATGAAAGTAGATTGGTCCTGGAGTCTGGGTGAATGTGCGCATGAAGCCCGACCGGTCTGATTCACTGTGGGGGCTGCTTGAGTGGCTCCTTCCTAACAAAACGCACACACAGACACAAACACGCACACTCACACAGTCTTCCACCTCCACAGATAGGCTGCATGAATATTTATCCGAGCAGTTTTTAATGAGTTCACACATCAAGGCAGAATTTGGTTGATATGTTCATGTTCCGTGCGGGTTGAGCAGCAATTCCGCTGTCCGTGTGCCGTCTGCCTGTTAAATCAATTTCATAACAAAACTATTTCATATCAGAGATCACAGCTAAGGTTACTTTTTGATGAAAGCAAAAAAAAAAAAAAAAACCCAAAACAAAACATAAATGTCAGTTCTAAAAATGCATTAGGGAGCCACTGCTGCATGCACCGCTCACAACCTTTCAAACCAAATTCATCATCTCCACACTAACACACATTCATATAGTCCACAAGTGCACAAACCATTCTGCAGCTTGTCCTGCGTGGATTTATTACAGTGAGAGCAGTACACGTTGCTATAGGAACAGAGTGCTGTTCACTTACATATATTAAAGTCAGAATCGGCTGCTTTTTTTCCCCACCTGTAAAAAGAGTCGGGCTTGTTTGGATGACTGACAAGTTGTTGTGTGTGCATGTTTGTGGCATCTGAACCATGACCTGCGCTCTAATAGCTGGACACTTGCAGGAATGCGCTCCCTTCTGGCTATTATTTTATGATTTATAGCTGACATAAATTGGAATTTTAGAGCAGCGGCAATTACAGAGCCGCGGCCTCAAAAATATGAGCCATGTTGGCCTTGCCGTTCATTAATGACTCAGTTCATTGTTAATTCGGGCCCACTTAGTACAGTTTTTTTTTTTTTTTTTTTTTCAGTGTGGTCTGAGTAACTACCTGAGACATTGTGTTCTTACCTAATTGGCCGATGCCTCGTTGCATCCGTGTAGCATCAGAGGCTGAAGCAGTCATAAAACAATTAATAGGACTCCGGTACTTGGAAGATTCCTTGCATTTGAATGAAATGTGTCCTCGTCCTGCAGCAACCCGTTTTGGCTCTTCAAGATAGGGCCTCTTTGGGTTAATATTGTTTTTAAGAGTGCTGTACTTCAAGTTAACTATTTTCAATATTTCTTCGAATAGTGGCCTCGAGCCTAATTGGTTGCGTTGTCCACTTTAGACAAATAAGTGCCTCTTATCAAATTGGCACCTGGTTTACCCCTCAGGAAAGAAGCACTTGAAGGAGGCTTTTTATGCATGTACTCAAGGGATGAAGAATTACAAGACACAGAGGGCCTGATATACAAAAGGTTTGTGCGTGCAAAAACCGCGGTGAACTTGACTGCTCGCGCAAACGGATGTGGAAGCTAAGCTACGCACCCAGGATTGCTTCAGATTTGCAGCACGGTTTATTTTGGGCATTTTCAGGAGTATTTACTAATAGATTAATTCGGCACATGCAATGTGATTTATCCAACGTGAGATGAATTGTCTCGTCTGACTGTGTGCTAATGTATCGCATCTGAAAGGCAAGTGAAAAAAAAATACAGCAAGCAAAATGAACGCTGATGGACATATGCTGTATCTGAACAATATTGAAATGGCAGAAACAAAAATGATATTGTATGTATTGTCTGTTCATCAAAGCAATTTTGGATCCTCTGTATGATCTAAGGGCTGACTTGAAGCTCATCACAAGAAGGAGTCATGCCTACAGTATAACAAAATTCCTTTCAACTCTGCTTTTCTGTGTGTCCGGGTCATTTCAGCACACAAAGCCATTTTTCAGGTATACTGTCCCAAGTTTTAAATGCACTGTTATGCAGAATGGGCAGATGCACCCAATTCCCATGTTGGGTCAACTCAAATCCCACAAAAATTATGCTTTTATCTCATAAATCAATACCGTATATTTGTTACACTCCCCATTCTATCACACTAAATGTAATTTTGCATTTGTGGTTGACTCACAAAATTTATCATGACGAAAAAAAACCCTCATTTAAATTTAGCGGTCTCAACTATGCTGACACCATGCGCAATCTGCGCATTATGTTCAATCTTGACGACTCTGGAGCCGTATTGAGACCCTGACGTCTTTTTAGGGAGTGTTATTGGAGACTTCCGAAGATTCAGACACTCCCTCTGTAGCAGGAGCTGCTCAGACTGTAAATGGATGGTGCGTGCGCTGAGCCGCCACTGGCTAATATTTTACAATATGTCCCCTTTAAATTATGTGGTGATGATGATTTTCTTGTGATTAGCTTTCCAGACGCCTCTGTGCTCATGATGCAGCGGGCTTTGTGCCTTCAGATTAGTTCCACCTAGTCTGCCTCTGTCCAGGTTCTCGCCGTTTCTCTGCATTTTCTCTCTAATAGTATTTTTTTTATGTGTTTTAAAAACTGAAATGGTATATTGTGTCTTAAATATGAGTTGTGATATGCAGAATGAATGTTGTTGTTGATATGAGCCTGGAGGAATGCCATGTCATGTCATGTCATGTCATGTTCCAAACCGCTTATCCTATATAGGGTCGCGGGGAGTTGCTGGAGCCTATCCCAGCCGTCAATGGGCGAAGGCAGACTACACCCCGAACTGGTCGCCAGCCAGTCGCAGGGCACACATAGACACTGTCACTGAGCGGGAATCGATCCCACGCTGCCCGCACACAACTCAGGCGTGTGTACCACTACACTATCAGCGGACCCCTGGAGGAATGCCCTTTTATTTTTTGCTCAAATGGTAGTCTAAAAATGCCTTCGTACAAATGAAGCCTCCCTTCTAATAAACACTTAAATAAATGCCCCTGGCCGCAATACAAACACATTACAATAAATGTAAAGCTAGATAACACATTCATAACATAATTTCACTTAATTTTATACTGCATTTATTTTACTGAATAAACTTTGAATGTACTAAACAACCCTGCTAAGCAACACCTTGATTTGTTTTTCCTTTTTTAGGGAAACTGATACTAAAAAATTTGCTGATCGAAACAGAGAATGTTTTACACCAATGTTTACATTTTTAAAATGGTATTGTAAGTTTGTCGTGTCATTAAAGATTAAGTCAACCCCAAAATTTTCTTTACAAGAATGTGTTCGATGCAGGCCCACTCATTGAAACACTGCATTAGGATTAAACATTTTTTGGTGGAATTAAGAGTTGAGAAGCAAAATCCACCCGTTTTTTTCCCATTTCAGGGGGTGGCCATTTTGTCACTTCTGTCGACTGAAAATGACATCACTGATGCTCAGGGCTCAGATAACGACCAATCATAGCTCAGCTTCAGAAAACAGGTGAGCCGTGATTGGTTGTGACCTGAGCCCTGAGCAACTGTGGTGTCATTTTCAGTCGACAAAAGTGACAAAATGACCGCCGACTGAGATAGCTAAAAACGGGTGGATTTTTGCTGCTTAACTCATATTCCACAAACGCAATATTAATCAGAATGCCATGTTTAGACTAGTGAAGGAGCATAGAACATATTTCGAAGAATTAGTTGGGGTTGACTTCCCCTTTAAATCAGTCACTATACTTGCTTCCCTACATTGTAGAAAAATAAATTGTTCATAAAAAGAGATCATTAAAAGATAGATGCAGTATTTACTTTTGAATGTTTGCCCTGTCACTTTAATTTAAAAACACCAAACAAAACTAGGGTTAACACTATGAAATAACATTTTTTTCCCCCCAAATATGTTCGTTCACGTATAGATTAGAAAAGCTCTCCATGAAAACAGGTTGATGAATGGAGCGTGTGTGAGTTTGTGAGTGAGAAGGTTGGGCCCTGCAGACTCTTGGCCCGGTAGCGACTATCAGCAGTCCACCCGTGTGTAAGTGATACGGCTGGTGTGTGCGCTGGTGTGGCTAATACAGCAAATGGTGGGTGAGATGAGAGGGCTGGCTGACGGGGAAAAGGGGTCATTTAGTGGCGTGACCTCATCCATGTTTTAATGCTCGCCTTTTGTGTTTCTTTATGAAATGTGCGTTGACTTGACGGTGGCACTTTTTAATGGGCTCATCTTTCTGAGTGATCACTGGATTTACACAGTGCATTGTCTAATAAGCCTGTGTGGATGTGTTTAGGGCTAGTGTGAGTGCATGACGGCAGGGTGCTCAAAGTTTGTGTGACAAGGCAAAGCAAGCCGGTGACTTTGGTTGCGGGTAAATATGTATAAAGTGGAGTGTATTTTGTCTGTGCGTGCGGGGTGGTTGTGTGTTCACAGGATTGTTTGCTAATCTGTGTACACTTACTGCAGTGAGGCAAGTTTGTGGTATTTCATTGCATTTGCACGATCTATGCCCATTGAAAGTTGTGTGCAGCCTGTTCTCACACATAGTATACTTTCATTAAAAAAAAAAAAAGAGTAGTGCACTAGACTCCAGTTTTTGAATTGTTGAATTTTGTTTTAAAATGAATGACTAGATGAATTCATATGAACATTAGTTATAAATCAGTGATTCCAACCAGGGTGCTTTGGCACCCTAATATGTTGTGAGAAGTCATCAAGGGTGCTGCTGGAAATGATCTAATTCCAGTTAATTTGTCTGAAAATTACCATTCATGATTTACAAATCGTCGCTGTCCTGTGAAAAACACTTATCTCCATTTTTTTCATTTTCTTATTTTTACCTGAATCATGTTTCCGCCTTACAGAAATCGCATTAAAGTGAAAATTCAAAAAGTTTCCAAAATTGGAGATACAGTAATTGTTTTTCACAGGCCAGCGACGAAATACTTTGTATCTATGTCTGTCCGTGCAAGCAGTGGATAGTGGCAGGCAGAACAATTCAAAGCCCTTCTATCAGACATTAGTTACCACAAACCTGTGTATCCACCTGTTGCCAGAAGCATTGACTTCCTCTGAGTTTTCCTCTCAGCTTTTTTTCCCGACTAAACAGGCCAGATTTCACAATGCGTGAAGTCAATTTGCATCATTATTTCAGTATTTTTTGGGGTGGTGTGCCATCAGATTTAAAAAATATATATAAAATACACCCAATAAAGCTTGGGAAACACTGGTATACAGTAAATAACAATTCAAAGCATCCCTAGTATCATGGCACTGGAAGATCAAAAAGGGCTCAAAAGTGCAACAAAGCAAAACCAAATTTAGCTCTGTAGTGGTCAATGCAATGTATAATTCTTCATGGTACAATTATGTGTACAAGTGTACATTTAACACATTTTTTCGTAACAATAACCCCAAGATTAGAAAAAGAACAAATAATACAGAAAATTACCCCCCACCCCCCACCAAAAAAAGTACTGGCCAAAAGTCACCACTAGTTTCTGGGGGGAATTGTATTTTTATTTTATTTTTTACAAAATAATGTTTGATTATTTAAAAA
The DNA here is from genome assembly GCF_054856515.1 of Filicampus tigris. Classification (NCBI taxonomy): domain Eukaryota; kingdom Metazoa; phylum Chordata; class Actinopteri; order Syngnathiformes; family Syngnathidae; genus Filicampus; species Filicampus tigris. Next base: position 15,245,750 of record NC_141232.1, on the reverse strand, counting down.
AAAAACTAAACAAAACACTGATAAACATTTAATGTTTTCCACGAACAACAGAGGAAATGGAGAGAACTCCCAAATATGACAAAATATTGAGAGAGAAAAAAAGACCCCCAAAAAATGTGCTGAACTGCGAATATGTTAATTTGTAATATCACTATTCACCAATGCAGACATGTTTTAGTGGCGCTTACAATCCAACGTGAGTAGGGCTAATATTTTTTACGGATTTGGAATGAAATAATAATACCTGAAAAATTACAATTTTGAAGTTAATTGATTCTTGTGAAAAATATCTACAAAATGTCGTCTTGCACTTAACGCTGATTTCTTTTTCAGCAGTTTTGAGCCGTCCACGAATGGCAATTTTTATGCAAGAGAGTTCTTTGCCCTGTAAAAAAAAATTACAGCGTGTGGATATTTTGTGGTTTGCTTCAAAACTCTTTGCTGTCAAATTGGGGTAGTGAATCTTTTATAATCTTTTCAAAAAGGATTTTTGTCATACATCTGCTTAGCAAGTACCTGATCCTGTGTGGCCCCCCCCGAATAGCACGGATGGGGGAAAAAAAAAATCGGTACCCCCCTCCAGCATTTAAGTTACCCATCCCTAAACTAATAGGACCCGGCAGGTTTACACAAATGAATAAAAAAGCAAGGTCCACAAAACTTGGTCGAGGAATGTTTTTTGAAGTCAGAACCAATTAAATTAACAAGCAATTATGTTTTGGTAGTTATCTTAATAGTATGTCATTCTGTTTTACTGTTGTAACTGTCCAAACCCAGAATCATAATGGCGCACCGCCTCTCTGTTTGCCATCCTCCATGAACCAGGAAGTAGCCTGAGAACTAACAAACTGAGAAACAAAGCTCTATGACTTATGTTTTTTTAATCACTCATTAAATAGTTCACTATAAGATTTTGCGACAAGAACTCACATTATTTTTGAGGGGATTTTTTTGCTGGAGTCACTGGCGGTGAAGTTATGAGTGACATAGTTCCTTCACTTTATCACTAAATCCTCTTGCGAATACGTCGGTGTGTGTGCGCGCGTGAGTGTGTGTGTCTCTGCAGTGAATCTGCGTGTATGTTGTGTATCTTTGTGTCCATCAACTGTGCCTGTATGTGAGTGCATGTAGGTCTCATTTAATTGTTGCCATGGAAACAGAGTGCTGCCAGAGAAGTCCAGATTCAAAGAGGGCATCACTAGCTCTCGCGCCCTCTCGCTGTGCGATTCTCTCTCTCCTATCCCTCCTTCATGTCTGTCTTAAATTACTTTCTTTCTTTTTTCCTCTCCTGGCGTGTTCTCCTCTTTACTTTCATCTTTCTCGTGTCTCACCAAGGTCCTCCTTGCTTTACGCTCCCTGTCTTTCCTCCCACTGCGCCCTCCTCCCTTTCTGTCTCTTTCTGTCCTCATGCCTCTTATCATCCCTCCATAATTCCTTCCCTCCCACCTCTCCGTCCTTCCTGGGGAGGCGTGTGCAGTTGACTATTAACACAGGGACCTGTAATTAGAGCTGACGAAGCCCCGGCAATTAGTTTTCCCTAAAGAAGTTGTTCTGTCATCTCTGCATACGTCCCTTTATCTTCCTCACAGTCTTTGTCCTGTTTTTCTCATCCTGTCTGTCAATTCTCGTGTCATTAGCTGTCAGCCTTTTTGCCTGATTATTGTTGTTTTTTTTGTTTTTTTTCCCCCCGTTCTTTGTTCCTACCATCTGCCTCCTAAACGCATGAACAAAATGCGGTAGACACACACAATGCACCACATTTCTAAGCGGTTACGCCACTACTGTCGTGGGTATCTCAGCCCACAAAGCTGCAGTGAACATGTTCCCACCCACTGTACACCTACTCTGGTGATAGATATGCTGTTAGGACGCAAATACTTTAAGGAGACCCGCACCCTAATGAGTTAAATTACTTAATCCATCTCTGAATCCTTTGGATCTTAATTTGTCATTTTAACAAGATCCAATCATTCATTTTTCTTTGCGGGTGAACCGGCGCCTATTCCATCTGATTTTGGATGAGAGGCGGGGCACACCCTGGAGTGGTCATCAAGCAATCACAGTGCAAGTATAGACAAACAAGCATTCACACTCGCATTAACATTACACCTATAGGACAATTCCATCGTCTTTTTAAAAAAAAAAAAAAAAAATAGTTACACTATGCAATGACAAAGATTCAAACGCTAATTGTAATCATTGAGGTATAAATTAGTTTGAAGTCTTCTAAGCAGCCCTCTTGCCAAGGTCATCCATCCAGCCAGCTCACCATCTAGTCTTGGCGAGCTGGGGTCAGCACAGCTGTCTTTGGGCGACATCGTGGACTGGTTGCCAGCCAATCACAGGGCGCATGGAGATGAAAAATTGGAAGGTGGCCATACGTAGTTGGAGATGGTATTCAGACACAGTGAAGATGGAGGGATGTAACTGTTTAGAACCGAATTAAGTGCAGTGTTAAAAAAAGACAACTTTAATTTCACATACAGGCGTGGAGCTACAATTTTTCACCTGTGAAATGATTGAGTGAGTGGCTAAATTGAGCATTAATAACTTAAAGATTATGTAAAAACTGTAACTTTGACGCAACACAGAGAAGCGTATTTTTAGCAAGCCACGCTGGAATGATGGACAGCTAATAGCAGTGTGATAAACTAGGTCAATAGGGTGAGAAAGGAAGAAGGGGGGGCTGGTTGTCATATCTAAGTGCAGCTGTCATTTCATGTCAATTTTAGTCACATGAGTCACATTATCAGTATGTCAGTTTGTTAGTGATCTTGTTACCAACAGTTTTTCATTCAGTTGGGATCTGGAAACACCTTTTCCTTATATTGTCCCATTCTGAGACAAAATACCTATTTCCTGTTTTCCTTTCCCATGTCGGGAAAGCTGGCATTTTATTCACTGGGAGGATTGATGTCCTCCTAATACATACCATAAAATCACTTCAGAGAATTCCAGATGAATTATTGATTGTTGAGCTGGTTCCATGTAAACTATATGGCATCATATCATGTACGAGTGTGTTTTTATGCACTATTCATGTATGGCAAGTGTGACCGCTTCTCCTCTCCCTCTCGGTGCGCTTTCGGCTTATTTTTCCACAGCGCTTTCTTCTTTTCCTTCACTCTTCCCCATCGTGCTCGTGGACCGACATTGACATGCACTAATTCACATAAGCCATGTAGCCTCTCGGCAATCCACTTTACTCAATCAATGTTGCATGGTTCTGTGTTTGCTTCCATCTCATTTTCCAACTGCTTTATTTCCTCTCTTTGTTCACTTTCTTTATTCCGTTTTCTTTGATCCATGTTTTTTCTCAATGTTTTCCCCTTCCCTTTCTTCCATCTCCAGGTATTTCTTTCCCGCTTCTCCACCATGCCTGTCAGCGGCTGCCCCTCCCCTCTTCGCATCCATGCCGGGGTCTGCACCTACGCCCCCTCCGTTGTCCAGGAGCAAGGGAGGCGAGTCCGACACCTCCATCCATCCCTGCCTCCATCGCTGCACTGCCACACCGTCTCACTTGGTGTGCTTCTCCTACTGCTCTGCCTTCTTCACCTGCCCCCTGCCTGTCAATCGCGCAGAGAGAAGGGAGGCGGAGGAGGCGGCGGCCACTACATCCCCATCCCTCCTCCCCCTCCGCACCATATGGCCCTTCCCAACATCCTACGTGGCCTCAGCATCGCTGTTGTCCTGGTGGGCAACTCCAGTGAGATGGCGCTGGCTGGGGCTCGGGAGAAGGAAGACTTCCTGCATTTGGCGCCCAATGTAGAGATCCTGACCATGAATGAGACGGACCCTAAAAGCATCATTAAAAGCATCTGTGACTTAATGACGGAGCACTGGCTACAGGGTGTGGTGTTTGGAGATGACACGGACCAGGAGGCCATTGCCCAGATCCTGGACTTCATTTCGGCCCAGACTCATATCCCCATCCTCGGAGTTCGCGGCGGTTCGTCCATGATCATGGCTGCTAAGGTAGGACGATCATCTTGTCTCAAATAGCACACCTCATGAGAGCGCTCAAAGTTTCTCACACTGAATTGTGCATAGTAGGCCATGAAGGCAGTCCTTTGAAAGCGTAACAGATGCGCAAGTTGGTTCTCATTACATTCCAATCATGCACTCCAAATGTCACAATACGATAATATCAAGATCTGAACCTCACGATACAATAATTGTCACGATATCGTACAAAAAAAAAAAAGAGGTCATATTAAAAAAAACAGCGGAATATTCTGTTTTTGTACATAACAGCATTCAAAGAAATAGGCTTGGCCAGGCATGCTAGAACTGCACAAATGGAAAACAACTTGGGCTTTCAAGCAGATTTGCTGCTATTAATAGCGTGACATAACGACAACGATATATTGTGGCAAGTTTAATGTCGCGGTATCACGATATTGCCGATATTGTGACATCCCTACTTACCTGTGATAACTCTCATTGAATTAATTAGTGACACATAATTAGAAAATGATTTGGGCTGTTTTGTCATTTATTTCAAATGTAATCTTGCACCTACATCTATTTTAGCTGTTGTTTGGAAACATAATGAATGCGTTGGATTCATTTTTTTTCTGTAAGGCCACATGAAGGCTGGCTGATTTATATATTAATTGATAATCAACTTCTGATACCTTATGAATGTTAAATGGTGTAAGTGCCAAATAGTCTTTATAGAGAAGTAGTACGAGGTTTCCTAAGCAAGGCAAACGAGTTTTGAAAAACCATAATAACAAGACGAGTTCACTGTATCTGTGGGAATAGTCGTCTTTTCATCGAGAAGAGCATTTGCAAGTCAAAGGTCACTGGTCCTGCCTCGCCAACTCTGTTTTAGTTCACCTCTCTGTGACCTCTCAAGTTCTTTTACACTAAACTCATCAAGAAGAAGTTTTAATGGACATTGCTTTGTACACTGGGACACAGTCATACAGCAACAGAAATGTTTCCCTAAACTGTTCCCACAAATGAAGCATGCAGTTGTCCGAAATCGGTAAGGCGCGTTAATGTTTCGGAGAAAAACTAAGACGTCTAATCCAATCCTTATTTGAAAATAATATTGATCAGCATTTGTCTAGAGGCTTTTGTTCATATTAGGCCTGGGTGAGGGCCTTTTACTTTATTATTTGCTATTGTGAACCTGTTCCTTGCAATTTCTGTAGGCCACTTCATGCATTACAACCTGAGATGTGAACATTATTTGCGCGAATCTTTCTTTTGCAAACACCCCGCCTCACTCTTTAATGTGGATACAGTCAGTCAGTCAGTCGGTTTAGACAGTTAGAAAGACACACAGACTAAGGCCAATGTTTGACTTGAAAGTCAAACAACTGCTAGCAATGATGCCAATGATGAGATCATCTGTAGATTGCATCAGAACAGAAAATTGAGCATTGCCAAGTTATTAGGCCTTGCCTAATGGGATGAAAAAAAAATCTTTATCTGTGTCTGCCTGGATCTGGACTTTGAGCCCATTCCTCAAAATCCTCATCCATTTCATTCTTGCATAAATCCATCAGCTTGAAATAATAACCAGTGGAATATGCTGAGTCGTGTTGCTCCTTCTGCTGACAGTCTGCTGGCTGCTCTGCGATTTTGTTGCCTCAGGGAGTCTTGTTGCATTTCCACCCACCACGCCACTTTCCTGCAGTTTTGGTGCCATCAGGTCCAGGTCATCAGTTGCACCAGCACACGCATGAGCTTTAGTGACAAGTCGAGGTCAGCAGCTGCCACTGAAGCTCGTGTTTCTGCCCGTTTTCATTAGAGAATTATGGAGAGAGATGCAATAGAAACAGTCCTCTTCCGTTTACAGCCATTTGGTTCACAAAGCAGTTCTCACACACTTGCATTTTGAGGTCTGACTGCCTCTGCCTCTTTTTAATATTGCTAACTAATGACTGTTGATTACTAAAAGCAATTTCTAAAGTGATGCATCCGACCAATATGGATTTTTTGAGGCTTAGGCCCATTCCGTTATTTGGCAGGGTAAAATTCCGATAACCGATTAATAAGCCGATTCATTGAAAAAACAAAATCTTGCAACACTCCCCACAATAAAGATATGAATTACATTTGACTGTTTTGCAATACTTTGTCCTTAAATATTTGTTTAAAGCGTTTAAAGTCAACCCAAACATATTTTTTTCAAGAATAGTTTCTATGCAGGCCCACTAGTTGAAACAAGGCATTCTGATTACTATAGCGTTTGTGGAATAGGATTTAAGCAGCAAAATGTAGCCATCTCATGTGGTGGCCATTTTGTCATTTCTGATGACAGAAAATGACATCACAGTTGCTCATGGCTCAGATAACGACCAATCAGGGCTCAGCTTCAGAAAACAGGTGAGCCGTAATTTGTTGTTACCTGAACCGTGAGCAGTTGTGATGTAATTTTCAGTCGACAGAAGTGACAAAATGGCCGCCCCCAGCGATGACTAAAAACGGGTGAATTAACTCTAATTCCACAAACGCAATATTTATCAGAATGCCGCCTTTCAACTATTGGGTCCAAAATTTTTGTGGGTTGACTTCCCCTTTAACTTTACATCAGAGAGAAAAATCGGCAGATGTTGGCCGGTTTTTGGGCAGGGGCGATGTTTGAAGGTCATTATCGTTGTCTTATGTTGTACTGTATTAATGTGTAAAAGTAAATACATTTAAAAAATTAAAAAAGAGTTAATATCGTCCAATTAAATTGGTCGGTAGATTGAATAGTTGGGCCCTATTCCATGTATAATGATCTAAGGAGGATGATTAAAGCAGTAAAAGTGTGCTAGCCCTAGCCCCAGGCTACTAATACCTCGATTTGCGAACACGTTCCGTTCCTACACTGGCGATGTAACCCAAATTTCCTTGTATGTCGGATTCCACCGTTAAAGTAGGAATTTAGGTCAAAATACTTGTAACTAATGAAAATACATTAAAATAAAAACATAGCATGCTGTACTTAGCATTACTGCTGAGAGGTGGATGGAGAAGAAGGAGGGGAAAGCGAAAAAGGCTAAGCCGGAAATGACGTCCTTTTGAATCACGACCACGTGCGTCGACATTCACAGTGGCTTATTTAAATGCCGGAGCACCTCTGTGCACTCATTCATGTAAACGGGCTATTCCAAATGTTTCATAAATCGGAATTTTGACCTTAACCTGAATAGCGACTGCATGTAAACGTAGTCGCTATGGTGGTGGGGACAAAATGGTGGAAGAGGCACGGGGGTTGTAAAGTCAAAACGTCGTAGGTCGCGTACGTCGTAATTCGAGGACTTCCTATATCAGAATCATGCAGTACTTTTACTTATGAGTGCCTCACCTTACAAGTTTTTTGATGAGCTTTTTTTAACTTTGTGTTGCAAGACAAAATTTGAGTTGCGAGTGAGTGGGCCACAATCAGCGATGCACTTACACATTTATCGAATGGGACAAACCATAAAACACACATACAAAGTGAATACACTGCCAAGGAGCATGGGGCATACGCTCACACTGAACTACCTAGCATTTTCAATAATATAGCCTTTCCCAATAGACACCTGGTACTTTTTGCACTTGATTAAGTTTTGGTGATTGTCTGATTGTATAGACACTTTTATTTAAATCCATAGTTCACCAGACTGAAGGAAAGAGTGCCATTTTGTGGCAAAAGCTTTAAAAAGAGTTCTCCAGCTAGTCAAAGAGTCCACCTCTCATGAGAGCTTTCTCCCGGCGTTACCAGGACTTGAGAAAACTAAGACAGGGCTGCATTAAGGCTTTATCTCCAAACAGATTTGTGTCCGACTAATGGGCTGAGACTGTACTCTGGAGTAAATAAGCTAGAAGAGGATTGGCAGAAGAAAGAGAGACGAAAACGTGTGGAGAATGGAAAAATTCAGGTTGTGAGGATGAAATGGGGTGTGAAAAATTCGGAAGGTGGCCATGCAGGCCCACGTAATGTATATGAAGAGACTGTTGTGAGTGGGAGCCTATACAGTGGATATAAAAAGTCTACACACCCCTATTGAAATGCCAGGTTTTTGTGATATCTTAAAAAAGAGAGAGAGAGAGAGACCAAAACATTTTCCACCATGAATGTGACCTATAATCTGTATAACTCATTTAAAAAATAATATATTTTTGTGGGCAAAAGTAAAATTAAACAGCTCAGGTGATGTGGTTGATGTGGAGGATGTGGCTGTGCTCATGTCCATACTCATGGGAGACAGCACACACCTGCCACCATTTAAAGTGCCTCTCATTCATCCCAAATGTCATTATCATTATTATTTATATATAGCTTCGGCTCATTTTTTTTTTTACATCACAAAAACTTGTCATTTGGGGTGTATAGACTTCATATGCACTGTTAATGTTGGGAAGTGAATGTGATGTGCAGTGTTTAAGAAATGACAGTAAAAGCCAACTTTTGTTTCACATGGAAAACATCAATTGCAAAATAAGGGCAGTCAGAACTTCAGAACATTTGCCACTCCTGAAATCAATGAGCTGAACAGCTACATCGAGGAGTTTAGTAGAGTTTACACAAACATTGAATGATAATATTACTAGAACACAGATATAATGTGTGGATATGTTGACACTGATACAGCACAGAATTTCTGATTTGATATAGGTGCTCTTAACAGGTAAGAATTAATAGGAATGTAACTCCAGTCCATGATTCAAAGCTTCTGAATACTCACCAAAATTGAATCGAAACAACCTAAGAACTGCAATTGGTCTGTTGACTAATCCAAGGTGTGTGTACACAGCCTCTTGCCCAAAGTCAGCTGGACTAGGGATCCAGCTGAGCGGCCACCCTATAGATCCTAACAAGAAGACCAATAAAAATCCAGTTTGATAAATAAAGGTTGTAAGCAGAAAATTGCACACTAATACAAAAGCCAACCAGCGGAAGTTGAAACACAAGCTCCTTGGTAGAGGTTATAAGAAAGCAAAAAAAGTAGGAGTTTAGGAAAAGAGTATTTGCAGTAAAGAAATATGGCTTCAATCCATCACACCTCTATGCACAGATGCGCACGCACACCCACACACGTGCACGCACGCACACACACACACAGACAGAACCTGGTATTAAAATTGGCAAAACAAATCTGTATTTTTATTCCACATGTAAAGGAGGGAAGATGACGTTGCATGATACTGAAAGAATATAGTAGAGCACTTTGATTTTTTTTATGTGGAGAATATTGGGAGGAAAGGAACAAGACAGCTCCATAAAATATATTAGATATATCTAAATATATTCGATATATATATAAATATATATCTAACATGGGATGACTCCAGCGTCATGTGAAGAGTCAAATTGAATTACTCTAACAGTTTTGACTCTCATCTCACTTTCATCTCCAAGATGCGCTGCATTCGTGATAAAAGGAGTGAATTGTAGCCGCTATAAAATAAAAAAATTAATTAAAAGAGTGAATTGTAGCCGTTATAAAATTTAAACAAAAAATAAAATGAGTGAATTGTAGCAGTTATAGAATAAAAAATAAAATAAAATGAGTGAAATATAGCCGTTATGAGAAAACAAATTCCTCTCATTTGGCATTTTGAACAAGCTGAATTTTTTTGAATAATTTCTCTCAACGATGGAGAGAAAAGTTGTTGTGGCTTTGAGGTCGGATGGTGGAATACGACACATTGACGGTGTAGCGGTTCACTCGACTGACTTTCGTTTTCTTTTGGTCAACAACAAAACACAATTGCTGAATAGAATAAATACAAGCTGTTCCAAAACAACGTAACATTTCAAATTTGAGTAACTACATGTCTTACACAAACAAAATTGAATATGAAATTGAATAGGCTTCCGAAAAATCATTTGAAATTCCAACAGCCTATTCCAACTGATAAAGATTTTTCTAATCGATTTCACCAAGCTTTCTTAATGTTTATTATGCGATCCGCCTGTGGCATGATACATTTTCCTTCTTTCCTTCCTATTTAATTTTTTTGTTACATTTCATAATTTTCTTTCGAGTTGGTGCATTTTGATTGAATTTCCTCAAATGAATGTTGCACATATTCTAACACACATCATGTTTCTTTCATTGCCGGTGAAGCTCATTCTCGGGCGCGGGCCACCCGTCACCCGTCACTGATTTACAACTTTCAAAATAATTTCAATTGGATGAAGTCTTTTCATTGTAAATTAGCTGGTGGATTTGTTTGCTTTAATTTACCATGAATTCCACAAACACCCCAATGGACGTTTCTAATTCGGAACCATTTTTAACCATCCGCGGATGTGTGAGGAGAAAAGGCAAGGGAAGGACTAAAGACGGAAATTTGGCTTTTGCTTCAAAGAGGAAAAACTGCACCTTCCACACTAAGTGTAGAGTAAAATGATGGATAATATTGTGCCGCGCAGCTGTGCTCATAAGATACAGTACAAGATTGGGAATTAATCCAACAGTTTAGCGGCGTGCATGTCCTTGTTAAACTGTGTTTTCATTGTGAAGTGTGTTTTATTACCTTGCCAGCGTGGCTGGAGTTGCCAATCTTTAATCCGTAGTGGTTTCCACTAGCACCAATCTGCATTTCGGTCCGCTAATAGTGTGCGTGTATGGTCGTCAACAATCAGCACATCTAAAGCTTTTGGCTAATGCTCATGTTAGCAAAACATACTTACCCGTTTTCCTTGGTTTGTCTGGAAGGTATAGACGGCTTTGTAATGGTACAAATAGCTGTAGTTGTCGCCGATCACCCCGGAGGCCACCACATTATATGAACAGCCAGCGGCTGCCGCAGGGCGCAGATAACATCCACTCCTTCGACTGCTTTAAATGCAGAATCGTCAGCAATTAAGAAAAAAAAAAGATAACGTAGCCAACCGTGATGACCTGGAGGAAACCGTAATGTAATATGAAAAACAAATGCATGCATGCAAAGATGTGCCAGCAGACGAGATCAGCGCTGGCACACACCCACACGTCCACACACATATTCAAGGAATATATGTAAAACAAAAACGTGTGTTTGGAGGGTCATGTGTGAATTTGAAAGGAGATGCACGGCAAATTATTTCTTGAGGTTACTCGCACGTACGCATACATTCATGCGTCTTTTTTACTTTCGAAGGAACAAAACAGCAAGACGCGAGCAGTGAACTTTTGCCCAAACAGCTTGGACTTTTGTCCAAATGGACACGAAAATGAAGAGGAGAAGCAAATAGAAAAGTCATTTTCTAAAACAAAAAATGTATTTTCTTCTTTTTGAGGTATTTTCACCATATTCCCTTGTTTTTTTCCGTGTGGGTCTGAATTAAATGTGTCTGTGCTTATTTCCCCCAATTAATGTCCTACAATAGGAGCCATTGTTGTGGTAATCACTGAGGTACTGAACTCATTTCATATAATGTGTCTCCTGCTCGGCACCGCCTCATACTTGCTTAAACAGACACAATTAGCCGCATTTGTAGGTGATAAGAGTTCCTCTGGCGCTTTTTTAGTTTTTCATGTCCCTCTGTTGGTTCCCGTTCTGGTCGCTATCTCCATTAGCCACTTGTTCAGTCCATTTGTGTGCTTTGTCTTGTGTTCGGAAAAATGTCGCAATGAAAGTGTATCTTGCGCCTTGGCTGCAACTCGTCCCCGTTTTGAGACTTTCTTTAGTCCAGGTTTCTCCATGGCTGTAATTTCGTTGCCTTTTGTACAGGTATGCCGCCTACATACACTGAACAGCCGAACACTATGGCCACTTGCACATAGGGCTGGGCCGATAATTCGATATAGATATGTATCGCGATTGACACGTGAACGATACCAATAGAAAATGCCTTCGATACAACGTTCGATAGAAGAAAAAAAAGAAAAACAAACCCGATCACAGCATGATGCCTCCAAACATGAAGAAGAAGTGTTTAAACCAAAGAAGAAACAGCTTTTATACCAACGAGGAAGAAGCATTTAAACCAACAAGAAGAAGCTCTTAACTCAACGGAGCATGCTCGCGGGCCCGGCGGCCGTGCGCTATGCTCGCGTCCAGCAAACTTTGCTTGAATAAATGACCACTCGACTCAGTACAACTCCATCCATCCATCCATTATCTGTACCGCTTCTCCTCACAAGGGTCGCGGGGCGTGCTGGAGCCTATCCCAGCTGTCTTTGGGCAGTAGGCGGGGGACACCCTGAACTGGTTGCCAGCCAATCGCAGGGCACACAGAGACAAACATCCGCACTCACAATCACACCTAGGGCCAATTTGGAGTATTCAGTACAACTCTTACAATTAAATTATATTATGCATGATAACCTTATTAAAAACCCGTGGATGGAGCCATGGTGTACAAGTAGAGGAGTTCTTGTTTTTGACATGCTAGCAGTAGTTAGCCTTAACCGACACCGGCATCGCACTCAAGGTAAAATCAAGCAAGTAAAATATGAATGGACTATGGTATGGGGTTCCATTTGTGCCAAAAATATGTTATGTGTCGATGTATGTGTCTATGTTAGACGTCTATGATACCCTCTGTGTTGATGATTAGTGTTTGTTAGACGTCCATGTTAAGTGTTTGTTGGACGTCCATGATTTATGTTTGTTAAACGTCCATGTTAATTGTTTGTTAGACGTCCATGATACGTGTCTATGTAATGTGTCGATGATAAGTGCATGTTAGACGTCCATGATGTGTCTATGTTATGTCGATGATACGTGTCTATGTAATGTGTCGATGATAAGTGCATGTTAGACGTCAATGAGAAGTTTTTTTTATTTCACGATAGACAGCGCAATCTGTCTGCACCCTCACTGCACAATAAACTAATAACAATGAACCTACATTTTTTTCTAAACGTGCAATATTTGATATAATGAATCTCTTTTTTTTTTTTCCGTTAATGTAAGCAGTACTCAAGTTTAGCAAACTTCATACTTTAGGCTATTGTTTGGCTCATTTTATTCCTTTTTTTTAAACAAACACTTAACATGGACATCCAACAAACAATTAACATGATCGTCTAACAAACACTTAACATGGACGTCTAACCACACATAGACACGTATCATCGACATAACATAGACACGTATCATGGATGTCTAACATAGACACGTATCATCGACACATAACATATTTTTGGCATAAATGGAACCCCATACGATGGCAATAATGAGTCCGCTAAAAAGATAAAGTAGTCCTAAGACGGTAGGTCAACGATGATGTATACACTGAAAGAGAGTATTCGTTCACTTACAGTGGATGAACATTGAATGAACATTGAATGAAGGCTAATATATGTGTCAACAACTGCTTTGGGGTAGACCTAATGCAAATACGCATTTACAATGCACTGATGGAGGACAAACTGCACATTACACTACACAACGATGTACAAAGAACTTCCATCCATCCATTATCTGTGCCGCTTCTCCTCACAAGGGTCGCGGGCGTGCTGGAGCCTATCCCAGCCGTCTTCGGGCAGTAGGCGGGGGACGCCCTGAATCGGTTGCCAGCCAATCGCAGGGCTCACAGAGACAAACAAACAACCGCACTCACAATCACACCTAGGGGCAATTTAGAGTGTCCAATCAGCCTACCATGCATGTTTTTGGAATGTGGGAGGAAACCGGAGTACCCGGAGAAAACCCACACAGGCACAAGGACAGCATGCAAACTCCACACAGGGAGGTCGGAGCCGGGATCGAACCCACAACCACTCAACTGTGAGGCGGACGTGCTAACCAGTCGCCCACCGTGCCGCCGTACAAAAAACGGCTGACTGTTATTTAAAGGTAAGGTTTAAAACAAAATCAATAATTATCAATATTGACTGATATGAAATACTTAGATTGTGACAGTTTTTCAAACATTTCTCAGCCCTTCTAAGCACATTATCTTTAAAATGGAGTTTATTTAATCTTTATATCAACCGGTTTATTTCACTCTTTCATAGTTACATTGACCTCTTATTGAAGGTTAAGTATTATGTTAAAATAAAAATGTATTTTTCTTCAGGTCATTATTTTCAATAGTTTGAAAAAAGAAAAAAAATTGAATATATATCGATATCGACCAATATGAAACACATATCATGATATACTTTTCAGTCATGTCACCCAGCCCTTCTTGCACATGTATGAAATATTCTGCCTTTGCGATTATAATCAGGCTTTGAGTTTTGATTGACCCTGCCGGAGAGGTATTTATTTAACAATATGTTCATTTCTGTGGTTTCAATTTCCAGTGGTGCAAAGCTGTGTGTAATTTTTGATTCTTTTAAATAACTAAATGTGGTAACCATGTTATTACAATCATCTCTCAGTATGATGCTGTACAATTCTACACTAGGGAGTGCTACCAGTACGGTACTGATTCCAAGTACCTCGTAATCTATACCGTTACTTAACAGTACACATTTTTGGTACTCTTTTGTGTGTGTTTGTGGCAAGAATTGTTTTATTTTTCAATTTACCATTTATTTTTTAATACGGAAAGTTTGACAAATAAGTGAGTTTGAAACAAATGTGCAAAAGAAAAGGGAGTAAAAATAAATAATGGTATAACATTTTACAAATAAAGTATAAATAATACCAAATCAAATACAGTTCTTTGCAATGAACTGCACAAGGAGTGCAATTAAATAGTAATACAAAGAATGAAGATGCATAATCATATTAACGTTTATCTTCATTTGTTGTTCAGTTGTTTTTCAAGAACATTTTGGCCAAGCAATGTTTTCGCACCCATCTTGGACTGGACCACTGCAAAAAATGACAATTGGAAACTGTAAATATGGTTGAGTATTGTTCTTAAACACAATTTATATATTGACACAATGCGGGGAGATGGACAGTAGCGGATGGGTTCCATCTTTATTTGCACAAACTACAGTACGTTATCTAGCTACAGTATAATCTAGTGACGTTCAAAAGCACTTTTTTTTTAGACCGATATCATTGTGAGTACTCAACTCATGAGTACTCACCAATACCGATAATACCAAGTAACCGACGCCGACGAAGACTTTTGATTCATACAATTTCTTTTATACCGATGACCGACTATTTTGAAGAAATACTAATAATTCTGTCAAAAGGCAGAATAGTCAATCTGCAATCGTAGAATTTAAATCCAAAATACAGTACAGTAGAACACAAACAAAAATTCAACATACACTGACAACTCCCTGGGTTTTAGTCTTTGTTCAAAATAAATTTGAAGTGCAAAATAATACAGGTGCAACTGTTAACTGTTAAGTATGACACAGTGAAGTTGGCAACTGTATAATACACACAAGTAAAAGCTCTAGTTGCCTGTACTGCATTCAGTAGGAAAAATAGACACGATTAATGCACTGAATAATAATACTGTATACAATTCTGATGATTATTGCTATTATATTTTTCTCAGTCAATGAAAGCAGGTAAATGTGTAGATGCAGATTATATGCATCAAATACCGGAATGGAGAAAGTCATCATCCCACCCAAATTGAGTTAGCAAATAAATGTAAAATATTGGTAACAGCACACAAATAATGCACCCCAAACCCTATAAACATTCTGCTAGAAATTGCATCTTATTGGGAATATGAGATGGGGAACTTGGATTGAATTGAAAAGGGAAAAGTGCTCTCTCAGCCATGCAGAAATTAAATGAAATAAACATACATATTTTGGTAAAAACACACTAATAATGCACTCTAAACATTAATATAAATCTTATAAATATACATATATTTCTAGAAATTACATCGTAATCGGAATATGAGAGGATAGGCGCAAATGGGATTCAATAGTGACAAGCATTCTCTCAGCCATGTGGAAATTAAGGAAAATAAACATACATTTTGGTAAAAACACATAATTAATGCATTGTTCTGTCAGTCATTGGTATTGGCCGCCATTGGTATCGGCTGCCGACACGAGTACCGAACACTTGAAAATAAGGCTGGTATCGGCCCGATTCCGATAGCTGGAATCGGTACTCGCCCATCCCTAGTATAGAGTTTTGGAAATTATTTGGTGACATGACGGCTTTCCTAAATTGTTGCTTGGTGTGAATGTGAGCGTGAATTCTTGTTTGTCGATATAATATGTACCTTATGATTGACTGGCGACCAAGCCAGGGAGTACCCTGAATCTTGCTGGGATCAGCTGCAGCTCACCCACAACCTCCACTGTAATTAGGACAATCACTATAGATATGAGGAACGCAATTGTGAATAGACACGAGAGGTTTGCAGGCGGGTCCGCCATTGTCGTATTGTCCACCACTAAAGTCGGTGATCCAAGATCAATATTCTCCCTTCTGTGTTAGTTTACTATCCAGGTGATTTTATAATCCTTATTTTAAGAAGAAAGAATTACTCATTATTTTTGGAAGAATATTTTCTTTTATCCTGTGGCTGCTAGGCTCGTATTGTCCTGGTTTAGAAAGTGTTGACAGCCCACTCTGTTTTCCCCTTTCCTGGAAAAAGAGTTTCCAAAATGAAGTTAGAGTCCTAAATATATGTGGCCCATTTTCTAACCCTGTTGGTCTCAATGTACTCCGGTCGTTTAGAACGTGGCCATTTTAAAACTCTCCCCATAACTTTTTTATACCGCCTCTTCACTCAACTCCATCGCTTTCACTCGGAGCGAGTCTTTTGTTTCTCTCTTATTGCTTTATACCGGAACGAGAGAGTGCCCCCATGCACTTGATTGACGCTGGCTGTTGGAATAGATGTGCTCTTTTGGAGATGAGAAAAAGACAACGGAGCAAATAGAAAACGCGAGATTACAAAATTATACTGTAACAATTTTCAATCACACACCACAACATTTTCGACACTGACACGCTAATGAGCTGACAAATGTTATTTATAATCTGTACCTTAGTTTCATACACCAAAGACACCATAAGAACATCACATTTTTATTTCCCATCCAAAAAATGGGAAAGCTTTTAATTGTTTGCATGCAAAACATTCATACCCTTTTTATCAAAGGGTCTAAATTGCAGATCCACCTTTGATATACTGTGAACACCATATAAAATATGTCTAGTAGAAATGAAAAATGGTAGGTAGAAATGTCCAAACATTAGCCACTTTAACACACAGGGAACAGCAACTCATACAAATAGAACAAACGGGCATATAAATCTTGATCGGCTCAGAATATTCCTGTGTGTACATGAAGCATTTTTATTCCGATCAGGCTTTTAATCCCAATAAATGTGTCCATGTAAACGTAGCCAATACTTTTTGGGGAAAATTGTTACTGAATTGGCAACGCCGAGTTGCCATTAGCTTCAACAATGTGAAGCGCCATCCCCTCTAACAGAAGCCAAACCCCGCAATTGCATGAACTAGAACTGAGATCCACCTTGGCTTTTTCCTTGTTCTCCACATTTTCTTCCCCATTTCCACGGCCAAGTCATTTTCCCGTGTTCTCTGGCTTCCTGCTGAGGTTTGGTTCATGTTGGGGCAGCTCACAGGAGGCAGACAGAGCCATCCGCAGCAGATGTGCAAGTGTTAATTCACTCTCCACCACCCACCCAACCCACACACTCTCAGCATCACTCCCTGTATTGCTTTGCCATGTAGAAGACAATAGAGTGGAATACATTTTGTCAGGAGTTTATTCGTCACACAAAGAAGGGCTGTGTAAATCTTACCCATCATTCTCTTTTTTTTTTTTTTTTTTTTTTTTTCTTCTTCCGAGGCATGGTTTCACTCTCACAATAGCCTGGCTCCTTTTCCATCAATCTTCCTCAGAATACTCCTGAACCCATCCCACCCACTGACCCCCCACCCCTCCCAACGTACCACTCCATCCCAGCCCGCCACTCATGTCTCCGGACTCCCCGTGGACATGCACTTACAGGGCACTCTGCAGACACACTCCTCTTTTTCGCCACATGAAAAGGTCTCCTTTTACTCCTCCTTCACCTCTCGTCCCACAAGAGACTGAATATATCAGTTGCTTCCTTTTGCACCTCCTACAGAGCCCCTCGCCACCCAGAAAACCAACACCAGCAATATCTACAAGCAGAAGAGCTCAACTTTTCCACTTGAAGACCTAACATCGGCCTTTGCCATGACCCTCATTAACCTCAGCTCCCCCTGCATAGTCCAGAGGCAGGGTGGTAATAGCCCACAAACTACAGTGCCAAAGATACATTTTGATAGAGCAACACACTGTGCGTTATGTATTTATATATTTTTATTTATTGATTGTTTTTTGCGGGGTGGTTACGATGAATAACCAATGGGGGCTTTGTCCGATTGAATAAAATGATCATTTTAATCATTCCAGCGTGCATGTATTGAAACCAGGATACGGGCTGACCTCCAGTTTGTTTGGATTTTAATGTCTTTATCCGAGCAAAAATAATCCGTTCCAGTGTTGAACTATCACCAAAATTGTGTTACTGTTCATATCATATCGTTCAAGTTTAAAAAGTCAGTCGCTGTTACTAGTAAGACAAACACAAAACACAGTGTTTTTAAGGTAACATAGGCATAATCTAAAAAAATGTTTGAAAAATACTTATTTTTAAGTTTTAAAGGCTGTCACTTTAAACTGTAAAAAACAATAAAGCACACCTTAAGTTTGACAACAACTTTTGAAATGCATGGTCTGATGTATTCATTCTGCTTTGAAAAAAAATGGTCATAAAACTCTGAATTTTGACGCTAGAAGTTGCACTGCTTGTGTTTAAGGTAATATACTGCGGGTAATTTTTCTCCACTATACGGTGATTTTAATCCACGCCAATTTATCGGACTTCAATATGGGATACCAACAGTAATGTGGCACAGCTGATGTGAATGTAAAACTACATTTGAATGACATGATATTGTGTTATTTTGGGGTGGAATCGCAACACACTGTATCAAGGCCTCGATGATAGACAAATACTCAGGACTGATCATAAAAAAACAGCTTTTTTCCCTCTCCCCTCAGAATTCTAAATTCTTTTTGACTACCTTTGCAAATTATGGTCAAGCGCAAAATCACTGTGTGCACTAAATGGCGCTCGGTGGTTCATTTTTTTTCCTCCTCACATTCCATCCCTCACTAGCCAACTAATGAGATTCTAATACAAGAGCTGTATTAACGATCATGCCTTCACAAAGATAATAACATGACGTTTGATTGACACATTGGGCATGTTATCATTGTTCTGTAAAGACTGAATTGATGCAGCTCTTGTACAGTATGGGCAGAAAAAAAAACCCCCACATTATATATTGTGGAGGATGATGATGCAGAAAAGTAAATCATGTGGAGAGGTGGGAGAATGGGACATAAGGAAGGATAGAAAATGGAGAGAGGAATTTCAACAGAAGAAACAGACAGAGGTGTGGAGGAAGACGTATGCGAATGAAGCCGCAACCTGCCAAATAAGTTGCCCGGCAGTCTTTTGCCAGAGTGGCTCTTGTCTGATACACACAACAGCAGACGCGCACACAATGGCTTGAACAGAATGCGTCTGTATTTTCACATGCTGTATCTCTTGACACATTCAATTGCATATACAGTTATTCCAGACCACTGTGGTCTATGCAGGTGTTGGAGGCTGTTCTCTGGCGAGGTGTGCTTGTTAGCACAAATACTTTTCAACCCGAGACAGATGGCAGGTGTGAAAACAGGCCAGTGGTCCAACAGCAACACCCCTCGCTCTGTCATTCTTACAATATCAAGTAAATAACAGGAGGAGTCTCAACAATAACATGTCAATATTTTTTACTGGAGCAAGCCCCATTCATTTCCTATGCAGCCTCTTTTCATTTTGGAGCCTACTGAGGGGGACCACAACTTTTGCCTAAAATCGACTGAAATATGTCCAGCTCAACTGCAACCCTAATGAAGATAAGCTTGATAGAAAATGGATGGATGGATTTGACCTCTCTTCATGATATTAATGATATAAATTCAATGCATATGTTGTACATAATAATAAATAAAACTGGTGCCACCAATCAAAATCGGAGCAATACCTTTTTAAAAGGTCCTTGCATTGATCTCATATGGTATGTTATCTAATATTGTGGCTTGTGAGTTGTATATATGTTCGCACTAAATCTACATTTGCCGTCATTCCCTTACTTTACCTCTGGTTAGGGCTGTGCAAATGATGGAAATTCAATTACAATTACGATTATTACACGCCACGATTACAAAAATGGCATAATCGTAAAAAAACTATTATTAATATGCATTTATGTCCAACGTACTATGTCTGTTTACAGAAGAAGAAAGAAAGAAGAAAGAAAGAAAATCATATTTGAATTTTTACATTTGCACCTTTTTAAAAAAAACAAATTTATAATGACAAATTTGATACATTTTGTTTGGTCCAAAAAGAACCAACATTATTATCATGTTTGAAAGAAATGTATTTGGCTTTATATTTTGAAACATTTTCTTGTTTTGTACCCAAAAATAAACGATCATTTGAATAATCATGATTTCAATTATTACCCAAATTATTGTGATGAATATTTTTTTCATAATCGAGCAGCTCTACCTGTTAACATCGACTGTAATGGATGTAAGCACGCAGCGTAATAAGGTATCAGCCCACCAAATCTCCCCATTTCCCAATTTTATCTCTAATTGCAGTTACAATATTAGGTTGTTCCCATCCCAAGGATATTTCATGTTTCCCTTTTGTAAATCCAGATTGCGTTTATCAATTCATCACCACAAAGGTATTCCAAGGGAAAAAAAAACAACTACTATAACACAGAAAAGATCTTTTGGCTCAACCCCATTCTGTCTCATTGCATCTCTCGTTTTTTTTAATTTTTTTTTTTTATCTTGGCTTCAGCTCCTCTCCCCTTTTTTCTCCCATCATGCGGGTTGAGGCGAGGTGAGCTCCTGTGACGAATCTAAATGTTGCCCCTCCCCTCACTTGTTCTCCTAAATTACCACAAACACCAGCGTGTTTTTAGTCGTCGCTGCCTCTGTCCTCAGTCCGCCGACGGCTCTCTAGCTTCCATACATTCACATTTACAGATGCAGTGCACACATCATATGAGTCAGATATAATGAAAAGACTAGAAAGTACTGCGAGACCACAACTACACCTCCATGTATCTGATTCCAGGGAATGTTTATACAAAAGCTTACAAGTCTGTGTTGATGTTGTAAACGGTTCACCTTCAACCGGTTGAAACCCTGCAGGCTTTCCCCCTGAATTATTATCATTGCTGTTGTGGGATTTTAGGAAGCCCAAACGGCGTTTGTACCGAGCGTTGCGATCTGATATGGATCTCTGTTCTCTTGACCCGCTACTAATTTGCATCTGGAAAGTCTGACAGGCTTAACAGGCTTTTATAGGCATGAGACTTATCACACGATGCTACACATGCTAATGAACAGAAGAAATGAGCTGTACAGTACCTTGCTACTGCATATTCTTTTGTCCAAAGATGTTTAGCTGTGAAATTACAGACACAAGCACATTTTCCAAAGTGACTGAGAATATTTGCAAGTCCCTTTTTTTCTTTTTAACTCATTCGCTGCCAGACATTTTCAGACCCTCTTGTACCCTAGCATTTGAAAAAAAAAAAAAATTGAAAAAAATATAAATAAATTCCTGGTATTGAATGGCTAGAATGTGAAAAGACAAGTAAATTCGTCAATGGCAGTGAATGAATTAATTTAGGTTAACTTGTGGATAATACTTTCTTACTGATATTGGTGGACAACTTTACTAAAAGTAATCAAATATTTAATTAACACAGTGATAACTTATTTCAGTGGATGCTGTCTCTGGGTTCCAATTGATCCGCATGGCATCAAGACACCTTTTGTAGCCTACGGGATCTTAGAAATAATCTGCGTGCGTGACAGCCATGCACAGTTCATACAGGGAATGAAGCTTCTGTAAGTAGTGTACTGTGTGCATTCGTCTGTGCGATGCACATCTGGAGATTACGCAGCAAGTTATTTATTCAGAATGACTTCGACTAACCTGCAATGGCGCAAATGTACAGTTTATGCCTGTTAATGCCCTCAAATGGAATGTTGCAGAGGACGTGCATAATGCTCCACTACATCACATTTGTTCTTGAACTCAGAGCACAAGCTTCCCACTCATATGTGCTACTATATAACATTAAAAATACACTATTTGCTAATGAGAAGCCCGAGAGGACAAACAGTTGGTGTGATGACCCTTCTTCGCTCCTGCTGCACTGATCCTTGCTTCGGTTTCCAATAGAGGTGGGCGATATATATCATTATCGATATCATCGTCAATCTTGCTTTCACGATGTGTAATTTTGCATTATCGAGTATTAATACTGCCTCTGACTCGAGTCTGTCGACGGCCGCAAAGTTTGAGGAAATGCTGAAAAATCAGTGTGCATTGACGGCAGAGGAGGAGGAAGTGATAATCATTCGCCGAATCAACGGGCAGGACCCGGTCACGTGACTCTGTCCGCACTGCAGCCGCTCTGTTTCAAGTATGGAGGAGTGTCCAGCGGGGAATATTAGCGAGGCGCGAGTCCATAGTCTGTAAATGGTTTGGGGTTGACAAGACTGACGTCGGTGGGAATAACATTGTTGGATGTGCCAAAACGGTCACCGGAAAGAGCAATTCTGTTGCACCACGAGCCATATGGATTACGAGGAAAACTTGGCAAGCACGCTAAACAAAAGCTTAAACACACACACTCAGAAAAGAGTCGCCGAGTTGAACCAACAAATATAAACGCACGCACTCACGCACATACACATTCAGTACTTTAGCGAGCAAGTCAAACGTGACAGCCTGGATGATCGGTTAGCATTCAGTTTACACGCTTGTAGTCCGCATCATTCATAACTAGCCTGTTTTCCCAAGGCATCTTGCACAAACTACGACGGCTTATTAGTGTGACGCCAGGATACACCCAAACATGAATAAAGCCACGAGTCTACATATCACAGTGATGAATGAGTGGGAAAATGCACTTTTCGGTAAATTGCAGTTTTGTTATTCAACTTTATTCTGAATACGTTGGCCAGTGTATGAGAATGGGTGTTGTTATGACGGCATCTTTTTTTTTTCTCTCGCTGGGTGACACTTCAGTCACGCGTCATATATCAAATACATTTTTTCACATTCTGATTGCTGCAATTAAGACCCTTTTCCTCATTCTTATTGCTCTAGTAGTTGGCAGTGGCACACCAGTTCTTACTGTAGCTCAAAATGACACACCATTATGGAATAACAGCACAGACATTTAAATGACATAAATATTCCCAAAAATCAATGTAACTCTATACACATTTTTTTTTCTTTTTTGTTAAATATTGTCGTAGAATATCATTATGTTTTGCAGAAGCTGTATTTAGCAATTTAAAAGAGATGTTGTTCACAAATGCTGTCTACCCACAATTGTTCCGTGAAGCAAGTGCAGATTTAAAATAGTTTTTGTAGAATATTGTCAAATTATCGTTATTGAGTATTTTGAAAAAATATTTATTTATTTTTTTTGCCCATATCGCCCACCCCTAGTTTACAATAGACATCACCCCCTCAAATAATTCACTATTACCGCAATTTTCCTACCGTTTATTTATCTTTTCAAACACAGATGTTATCGTTAATTAATGTCAGGATGAATAACGCGTGCAATTAGTGGCCTCCGCAATCACTCGTTGGTTATTCCTTGACAATGGATTCATTCCAAAAGAGTGTTTTTTGCTTTTCTTGGCTTCTTGATATTCCAAATGCCAGGAGTAGGAAATGACAAAACAGAGCTGTTCATGTGTCTGCACTGGATGCTCTGTCCGATATGTGGAAGTTGTCAACAAGTAGAAATGTTGAAAAGGGAGAAACAATAATCCTTCTGTCATATGTGATCAGATAATTCTGTTTAGTCAGACTTGAAGAAGCAGCATCTGGCTCATTAAGCAATATTGTTTTTGCAGTCTCTGTTCCAACAGTTTCTGGTTCGTGCTTAGCGTAAAAGCAAATGACTGGTTCGTCGGAGGTTTGCCCATTACAACCTCTCCCCCTTTTTTAGGGGTAAAACCACAAAGACAACTTTGTGTTTTGAACTTAGATAGAAAAAAATGCCACAACAAAAGTTGAGTATATTTTTTTCTTTTTATCTCTCTCCATTTCACCATTGCAAGCAGTTAACTGAGTGGATTTCATTCAACTTTCTAGGTTTCTCTATTTTGTTGTCACAGAGAGATAGTATGTTCTGCCCCTTTGTGAGCATACGAATAAGACGTCACCATAACGTTTTAAAAACCATGATGTGATGTGAGCAGTGCGTTCCTCTTGTTCTAGATTAAAACATTTGAGCAGTGTCTTCATCCAAGGTCAGTAGGAGGACACACAAGGCTTGAGGGGCGGCCGACTTAACCACTCGGCGTTCTCTTGGCTTCCCGTTTCACTCTGGTGTATCGTGCTGGAGGTTCTATCATCACTAAAACATTTGACATTTCAGGTATGTAATGACACTTTACTGAAAGTAAGATTTGGCTGGAACAAAGTTGGGCAAAGTCGTGAAACATGGCTGCAGGGATTTACTGTTGGTTTGGTTTTGTCCCAGAGAGCACTGCACACCAATTGAAGCAAAACGAGCCAATTAAGAAAGGAAGTGGTTCAATACTAATTGATCAAATGATGGGAAGCGGGAGACAGCTGATCTTGAATACTTGGAATAATTTTGTTACTCTTTGTCTGCTAACAACTACGTTCTGTAATCATTGTAAACAAGTCTGTAATAAACTTTTTTTTTTTTTTCTTAATCTCGCTGTACGTCATACACAATCCGAACAAAAGTATCAGTCCTCCTGGTCATTGCACCGACTTGAGATGGAAGAAAATATGGAGTTGGTCCCACTTGCTAGAACAGCTTGAGCTCATTACAAATTTTGCCGGGTCACTTAAGGGGCACTTCCGGCTCATTTGAGTCACTTCCGGATCAATTTGGTCACTTCTGGGTTATTTGAATGGTGAAGTTCCTCTGCATCAAACTCATCTAAGCAAACCATCATGGACCTTGTTTTGTTCACTTGGCCATAGTCATGCTGGAAAAAAAAATAGTGCTCACTCAATGGCGGCCACATACAATAGTCCAAAACGTCTTAACTGTGGCTTGGTAGTTTTGTTTTTGTTTTTGCTTTGTGTTGCAAGCTTGGGAACAGAACAAATTAAACTCCTCAGTCAAGGTTCTATTGCATCATGTATGACAACAGCAACAACTAGTCCAACCCCTGATTGCGCTCGATGCATATGGCGCTGAACAGCTTTGCCGCAGCTCTATAGGAGCAACAGTCTGCCGCTGTACGGAGACAAATTGCAGCCTGCAGCCTTGAGCAAAGCCCAAAAAGTGGACAACGTGTTGCCTCATGCATGTCTTCTGCTCTGACCTCGCACGTTCTCTGTGTGAGATGATTAGATACACAAAGCCTTCCATGTTTGGCCATAAAATGAATCAACATTTGCGCGCAACTTTAACATGCTATTGAGAAGCGTGATTGGACATGTGATAGCAGAGCATGTAATCCAACGTAAGAGCAACTGATGATGTAGAAGTACCCTCGCCTGACTACCTAGCAGATAGTGTCGGTTGTGTTCCCACTCAATTTTGAATGTGTGTGTGAAAGTTTGCTCGTCTCTATTATGTTCTCCCTGATTGACTGGCAAGCAGTCTGGCGTCGAGTCTGCCTTTTGCTTGAAGTGAGCTGAGATGAGCTACAGCTCCCCACATCCCTGAACAGGATAAGTGATCCAGTAAATAAATGGATGGATGGATCCGAGAATTTTTTATTCACCCCTATTTGATCATCAGAACATTACCATAGCATCATACAGTGGTGAAGCATTGCAGGTTTGGCTAAAAATAAAACCAAGAGCAAAACTAATCACTTATTCTGAAACACGCTTCTGTGATAGCACAAGGTTATGAACAAAGTCTGTTTGACTATCGGGCCACGCAGTGGAAACTGGGTTATTGTCACTGATGCCCTGGAGCAAAGCAGAGCGAGCAACATGCCTGCTGCCTACAGTAATACCAACATGCTGTCTAATATCCAGCCTTAGAGAGCTTGCGTGTGTGCATACTTTTGCTGCTCGTATCCTATTCTTCGTTTTCCTGACATTAATAGCGAGTGATGCCTCATTTAGAACATCCTACCCTTATACTGATGAAACCGGGACCTCCAAAGTCAAACACATTCCATACTCGCACCATCGCTGATTTGTTGGAGGTTTTAAGAGGAAGTCAAACCCCCCAAAACTTTGCAACAATATGTTCTATGCGCCATCACAGGTCTAAACACGGCATTCTGATTAATATTGCATTCGTGGAATATGAGTTGAGCAGCAAAATCCACCTGTTTTTAGCCGTCTAAGGGGGCGGCCATTTTGTCACTTTCTGTCAACCGATAATGACATCACCGTTGCTCAGGGCTCGTTGCATGATTGGTTGTTATCTGAGCAACTGTGAGGTCATTTTCAGCGGCCAGAAGTGACAAAATGGCCGCCCCCTGAGATGGACAAAAATGGGTGGATTTCGCTGCTTAACTCATATTCCACAAACGCAATACTAATCAGCAGAGGTGGGCATTTTACTAAAGTTTGCCAGTCCGTCATCCGTCAATCTGTCATTTTTTCAAGCCAAACCAAACTATAATTGTCCCTCGGTCAGTCCCTCATGTTACTTTAACCGATCTTCCGTCCGTTAACATGGGGTTGACTTCCCCTTGAAAACAATTTGCCGAAAATCAGTCATGGGGTGAATGTGTCACCATCATAAAACTTCCTTAACTGTCAAGGCAATCTTTTAACTTTCAACTTCCAGTGTCCAGTGACCCCGCCCCCAAAAAACGGCCCCAAAAGAAGATTTGGAAATTTGAAATGGATTAATGACGAAGAAAAGGCCAGTGAGTATAATGTGATGTTCTAAGCACAATAAACGAGTTATAGCACAAGTTGCATTTCATTCAATAAAAACAATTAAGAAATGATGTCTATTGAAAGTCAGGCGTGGGGTCACCCTGTATTCTTTTTTTCTAATTATGTCATGACAATTTTTTTTCTGAAAATGTTTATTGTCCATCACTATTGTAATAGTGTACATTGCTGCCAGATTTGTTTCTGCATGCGCACCAGCACATGTTGTGCGCTGAATGTTGAATGAATGAATCGTATTGGGAATGCGTAAATGCAAATGCAGGTGAACGTTGGCTTTTTCAGTTTTCCATCTGTGTGTGTGTGCTTCATATAAATGGCGAGTACCATTCTCTTTTTGTTCCCCACTAATGGCATCCTCAGCAGGGCTATTACGGTTGAAACCATGTTGCCACGGAAACACAGCTTGTCCCTGTGAATTAGAAGTATTTCACTCCCTCTCTTATCTATGTTCACCCTCACTCTCGCTTCCTGTCACTCTCCAAGCATTCTCAACCAGCTCTGTACTCTTTCGCCATTCCGCTCTCGTTCGTCTCTTCCTCACCACCTGTCCGCAGCTAAACATGACAGGCCTGAACCTGATGCCTAAGGAGCGGTGCGCATGCACATGAAAGAGAGACAGTGGCAGCCGAACATTCTGTGAGGGAAGAAAGGCGGATAGTCTACGAGAGGGATGGATAGAACTTTAGATGGCGATATGGGTAGTTCAAGTTCAACCGAAGCAAGGCTGCATGCAAGGAGGAGAAATACCTCGACAAACTGGCCTAATGCTCACATGCCTTTGAAACTTCAATTATCCCACTGGGATCGATGAATATTTCTTCAGAAAACACTCATCCAGACAGCCACCTGGGAAAACCGGCCACAAAAACAACTACAAAGTCACCCAGTAGAACACTGACCACCACCATGGCCGAATGTTAACACAAACATAAAGTGAAATACTCTACTTGTGTTTGTTTGTCCAAACATTTTTTTTCAAGAATATGTTCTATACAAGCCCACTAGTTGAAACAAGGCATTCTGATAAATATTGCCTTTGTGGAATAAGTGTTAATCCACTCGTTTTAGCCATCTCTGGGAGCGGCCATTTTGTCTTTTGTCGACATCATGACATCACAACTCACAGCTCACAATGACTAATCGCGGCTCAGATTCAGAAAACAGGTCAGCCGTGATTGGTCGTTGTGAGCAGTTGTGATGTCATTTTCGGTCGACAGAAGACAAAATGTCCGCCACCAGAGATGGCTAAAAATGAGTGCATTTTGCTGCTTAACTTATATTCCACAAACGCAAAATTAATCAGAATGCCGTGTTTCAACTAGTGGGGCTGCTGGGAACATATTCTTGAAAAAAAAAATGTTATGGTTGACATCCGCTTTAACATCCTACTTCCTGCCTCATGAAGCGGGGTACAGACACCAATTATCAACATCCTAATCAATTTCTCCACACATGACAAGGACAAAGTCAGCTCGTGTATGCTTACTGCTCTTGAGGTGTGTGGCGCACTCAAGATGTCAAACAGCACAGCACAGCACGCACACAATGAGATCTTTTTTATGTTTCTTTTTGTTTTTCTATCCGCAGAGGTAAAGAATGGCATCGTTGTGTAGCTTTCAAGTCAGTGGGGAAGCAGTGCTTTGTCAGTTCTTATTTGAAGCAGCACAGATCTGGCTCTCGCACCACAACTGTTTCAGCACTGAGAATGAGAATGTAGCATCATGAGTGCTGGAAACTAGAAGCAGTTAACATAACGGGCAGATGAAATTTTCATTCTGTGTTGGTGGCAAAATCCAAAACAGTGCCTCTCGCCTTATGCTTTCATGCTCAGAAAATACTAAGCACAAACTTCTCTCTGTTTCAGTGGTTTCTTGTAGCTGTGATCCCACATAAATCAAGCAGTGCATTTCAGTTTCGTTCAAAAGTTGTAAAGAGTATCAAAAGGATTTAAAGAGGAAGTCAAACCAAACATATTTAAAAAAAAATGTGTGCTATGCTGGCCCACTAGTTCAAACAAGGCATTCTGATTAGTATTGCGTTTGTGGTTTTTAGCTATCTCAGGGGGAGGCCATTTTGTCACTTCTGTTGACTATAAATGACATCACAGTTGCTCAGGGCTCAGATAACGACCAATAAAATGCCCACCTCTGCTGATTAGTATTGCGTTTGAGGAATATGAGTTAAGCAGCATAATCCCCTTGTTTTTGTCCATCTCGGGGGCTGCCATTTTGTCACTTTCTGTCGACTGAAAATGCCATCACACAGTTGCTCAGGTAACAACCAATCATGGCTCAGTTTCAGAAACAGGTGTGATTGGTCGTTACCTGAGCCATGAGCAGCTTTTATGTCATTTTCAGTAGACAGAAGTGACAAAATGGCTGCCCCCAGCGATGGCTAAAAATGGGTGGGTTAACTCTTACTCCACAAATGCAATATTTATCAGAATACTTTGTTTCAATTATTGGGCCTACATAGAACATATTCTTGAAAAAAACTTCTGCTTTAACAGTGCCATACTGATGGTATCCTTCAGTCACCTTTATTACATAAAAGGTGGCGTGGACACTGTCAGTTCAGATGATTGGTTGACAGAGAATTGAATGGAAAGGGACAAACGCAAAATGTGCCATTTTCACACACACATCTTTTTTCTTATAATATCAGGAGTTGAAAATTACACAAAATGTCTTGTGCTTGGAAAACCTTTTCCCTTTGTACAAACCGGGTCGTGCGCTTGACCATGGCAGACTCAACACCACGCAACTCTCATCAAAAACCGAGCAGCGACATTTAAGCGAAGAGCACGGATGATCTATTCGCACGAGAAAGACTTGATTAGAACATAGTGACAAGATGGGAAATTAAAAGCTGAGAGAGTCCTGCTCCTCATCTTGATGGAATATAAAATAGGGTGAGAAAACGGAGAGAATGAGAAAGCGGGAGAGAGGAAGAGAAGGCAAAAGAGAGATTGATTATGTTCTTCTAAGTGCTTCCGGCATTATTGGAACTGTACTGTCCTCCCGACCGGGCAATTTGAATTAACATTGCAGAGAGACTTATTGAGAGAGGGGGGGAATGGAGAAGCGGGACAAGGGGGTTAGGAGTGAAGGGGAGAGGGAAGGAGGTTGGGAAAGGGTATGAAGTGGGCGGGTTGGCAGGCAGACAGAGAAGGAGAGTGAGGGTGAGGAAGGAGGACAGAGATAGAATAACTGGGTTCAAAAGTAGGACAGAGTGAGAGATGGCGAGAGGCAAAGGGGAAAAGCTGGAGAATGAGCATTCATTGTTGGAGCAAAAAGCACAAGACAAGCCAATTTGAAAAAGATCAACACGCTAAACTCCTACTTTTATGAATTCCAGCTGGGCACTGCGCATAATAATCCATTTGAACCATAATACGTTTAGAAATTCGACTTTAAATATTCATTCCAAATGCTGAGACAAATCCATTTGGGGAATAGCAGTAATCCAATCAGGAACGGGACAAGAGCGGGAGAGTCGGCCTTAAGTTGAAAGAAAATTGATAGATGAGCTTGGATAAAGCTCTGTACACTTTGATTCAAGACAGTAAAGCTCACACTTTATTCAGTTCCAATGTCAGAATTTGGGAACCAGAATAGCAGATCCATACCGGAACCTTTTTGGCAGACCTACACTGAGGACAACTGCCGGTTGCTACCTACAGTTTTTTGTTATTGCACATCGCTATGGTAATCGGTAGACAGATAAGTGACCCGTCTATCATCCAACTATCTACTTCTGTGTTTACAGGATTGGGTCACGAGGGCAGCAGCCTACAGAGTACAGAAGCCCGCTTTTCCCGATAATAATCGGCTAATCGACCCTTTTCAACAATTACCGGAATGGCACAACTGCATTTAGGAGAAGATGGAAATGTCCCATTTTTTTTGGTAGTTATGAATGTTTTATATTTAATACAGAGCACAAATTAATTTGCGAAAACAACATATATACAAAGAGTCATAATCCTAACAGTATAGCTCCGTTTCAAACTTATTTACAGGGCCCTGTTTATAATCAACAGCCCCGAGTTCTTTCAAACAAACAGCTAGTGGGCGTGACGACAATATGCCCATTTTTATTGGCATGGGAAATTTTATGATGAATAGCAAATGATTTTTGTTGTCTGAGTGACTGATAAAAAAAAAACACTGTGGAAGAAAATAATGATAATAGAAGAAATAAAAAATAATCATAAAATAATCATAATACTAATCGACCGAGAAAGAAAGAGCAGTGTCATTTGTATGTAGCCTAGAAAAGTGGTGCGGGCTGACAAGAAAATGTCCGTGACACGCGTGCAGGACGGGTCAGATTGGTTCAAAGAGAACAAACATGAAGTGACAAAGCTTGAAGAAGAGAAAATTGTAATGAGAGCTCACGAATGCAACACGTGATGCGGCCTCTTCACCTCCCGAGGCACGTTTCTCACGGCCGTCTGTTCGCCTTCCACCTTCCTCCTGATTGAGGAGGAGCGGCCCCTGCCCTGCGCAGGCCACACAAAGCAAACACCAAGTCATGCTTCATGATGCATGTGGAGCACATTAGTCTGAAGAGGACGGGCTTGGAAATGAAATGCCAGTGATGGAGCACCTTGCCTCTTTAGTCTAATGAGACTCCAGAACAGGTGATCATTTATGGTTGAGAAGAGCTTGTCGAGATGTTTCACATCAACTCACTTTTAAACTGTTTTCGACGTTAAATATGCTCCTGGTGCTTGAGAATCACATTGATTACTAAGATGATCATCTTTAACACGTAGTTAATTTTGATAAAGGTTGCTCCCGTTTACGCTGAAAAAACGTGTCGTTAGTAGGGGATGTAACGATTCACTCGAGCCCCGATTCGATTCGATTTTCAGTTCCCGATTTTTGATTCGATTTAAAAAAAAATTGCTACCATGCTAGTTTCTGTGCACTAGTGTGGCTCTAAGATAAGAAGGCCTTTATTGATCCCACAGTGGGGATATTTTCAGTGATACAGCAGCAAAGATATAGGTCACACAGAGACGGCGGCATAATGTAGCCATTAATGTATAACATTAACGGCACACATTCAGAATCAAACCTATGCAGTCATCCACAAAAGCAATACGCAATGATGTTTGGCCCAAAGGCATAATTTGGTCTACACATTCAAAATGTGCTATGCATCTGGAATGAAAAAACGTTTCAAGATATAATTTTCTAGATGAAGTTAATCAACTCGATTTTTCGATTAATTGAGGCGAAGCGATTTTAAATCAATTTTCGATTAATCCCTAGTCGTTAGTGTGCATACATCATGTCCCATCTGGATGAATGTATTATAAGCTGTAAGTAGCAGAGCATTCTGTCTATGTGATTTTGTGTGCATTCTGTCCATCTATCCGCCTAGGACGGACGCCCGTTCTGCTGGTGGTTGACGAATGACGGACAAAATTGTTAAATAGACGCACTAAGCATAGTCGGAAGCCCATGTATTTAATCCGTCTTTTGTCTGTAGTCCGTCTTTAGGCTATTTTCCGTGGCGAGGAACAATAGTGGACTTGTTATTGCTTGGGGGACAGATTTGAGTGATGGACTAGGCTGTGAACCAGGCTTCCATGGTGTAGTGAGTCACTCATTTCATCTCATGTTCAAATTCAATGAGCTCCGCTTGTCTGCCTGGAATCTGGAAATGTTGTTGTGTGCCTTTGATGGGCCGCTTGTCTGACTGGGAATGCCGACACGCTGCTTAGAGCTCTTACCTGGACTGCTTGTTTCTGATTGGTGGCCCTGGACGTAGAATCGGTCATCCAATCACTGCTCTGATGGGAGGGTCCTGCACACGGCGCGCACTGATTTTTAGATAGTTTAGAAACGCTGACGGAAGCCTGTTTAAATCAGAGGCGGACCGGCTATAAGCGGGTACTGTATTTTTCTTCTCCCTGGAAAAAAGACAAATTACGGATGGCGGTACCCACGCTGCGGACGGATGATGAATAACGGAATAACGGAATTTTTAGTAAAATGTCCAGCTCTGGTAAATAGCATTTCAGTTTTTGGACCACTGCCCCTGCAGTTTGGCCACAGATGTTATGGGTTCTTGGTAGCTCCATACGTTTACTCGTGTTGCTTTGAAAATTCACAAATCAAAGCGGACGTACCATTCCAATTGTTTTTTTTCAAACTTTCAAATGATGCTCCTCCACCTCAGATGTCGTTTATGTCACCTAACTTATGGGAGGTTTCTTGATTGTTTTGGTGGCCAGCCACTCTTTTACATCTAAATTCATAATGCTGGTTACATGTTCCAAAGATAGCATCAATATGGTGTCACAGCCAAAAAAAGCAATATCATGTAGCTTTGTGATATAGTCCCTACTGTGCTTCATTGTGTTATTTTGTCTGAAAGCTTGAAGATACTGTATCTGGCATTCAATCCTCATTCTGGAAGTTTCTTGTTCTTTTTGGCGACGTGCACCTTGCCTTAGACTTTTATTTGAGATTTTTCTGTCTTTAAAATGAAAAGAAAAACCAAAAGGACTGATCAAAGAAAGAGCCTGCTTTGCTGTTGCAACATACTGCCACAAGTCAGATGGCATTTTAAATATGTATGGCGTTGACATGGAAGTTTAGTTTTTTTCCTTCACTTTGGTTACTGTCGTTCATTTGTAAAAATCATTACGTATTTGCTGGAATGAAAGCGAGTCTGCAATGGTAATAACCTGACCAAATTGTAAAGATCGTAAGTAACTGAGCATAACTAGCATTTTCCTTTAGCGGGGAAGCGTGCTTTTTGCAGCCCTCCTTTAGTGGGGCTTGAATTCAATAAATTTGAATATTATTAATAATGCAGCACGGTGGGGTAGTGGTTAGCATGCCAATGTGAGTGAATATGTGCCCTGCAATTGGGTGGCGACCATTTCCACGTGTTACCCGCCTTTCGCCCAAAGTCATCTGGGACAGGCACCAGCTGCAAGAACTGCAGAAGATGGATGGATGGATAATGACATTATAACATGAAGTTGTCAAATTATTTGCGTTTAGTCTGACTTCAAGGGAATAAGACCCTCTCAGAAAAAAGATATATCATTAACAAGAAAAGAGAGAGAGATTAAAGGACAAACATACCTGTGTTAAGGCGATGAGTGAGCCAAGTTACACTTTGGTTTAAATTCAGTTTAAATGGAAAGTCAACCCCAAAAAATTCAACCAATAATTTAAAAAATACAACCAAACATGGCTCAACTTCGGGAAACAGTGAGCCGGGATTTTTGTCACCTGGGCCCTGAGCAACTTTGATGTCATTTTCAGTCGACAGCAAGTGGCAAAATGGCCGTCCCCGGAGATGGCTAAAAACGGATGGATTTTGTTGTTTAACTCATATTCCACAAATGCAATATTCATCTGAATGCCGTGTTTAGACGAATGGAGGCACAAAATAAGTAAAATAAATAATGTAAAGAAAGATTTTGGGTTGACTTCCCCATTAAGTTTCACTAACAGTGAAATGTCAATGTCAGCCAATGTTTTGGTGCATAAAACCCATCAAGCTGACATCACCTCGTGTGTTTTAGTAATCATCACGCAGAAGTTTTTTTTAGAGTGAATTGAAAAAAAAATGACATTTGAGTGGAAACCATGACGTTCATTAAAAAGTTGTATCATTAAGACTTGCAAAAACCAAACGTAGGTTGTTTTTTTTGTTTTTTTACACCTGTCATGTACATGTCAGCTTTAATCTCATAATGTTGTGACCATCCTCCAAAAACACATTGTAACACATTACTTATTCTGTATTTATTTCTGACTTTTTTTTCCCCTCTTCGAATGTCAACTTTCTTCCTTGTTGTGAAATTCAAATACAATTTTTGACTGGGGTTAACAGCCGTTACGTACCTTTTCAGTAAATAGTCCTGCTCCACAACCCTCAGCTATTGATTGCGGCTGCTGCCAGTGCTCATATCCTGATAACGTTCTCTGAGGCCAAGTTACTCATCACGCAAACTCGCTCTAATTCAGTGCACATGCCTTACAATGCTGTACCGTACCTCCATTACCTCCTGGAGCCCACCTGCCTGCCTGTATCGAAATCATGTTGTTGTAAGCGCCGCAGGGGTTTACACTTTACATGTGTCCTTACTCTCTTGCAGTTTTGTGTTAGCTTGTTAGGTTTACGCTTAAATTGAGAAACTATGCGCCACTTATCACCAGACCGACTATCGGCTGGGCGGATTATCGGCTACGATATTCAGCGTTTTTGATGAATATCGGCATCGGCCTTTTTGAAAAATCTGATGGCCGATAATAAATCAATTTATGACTGTGTTAACTTCAAAGATATGTATTTATTTAAATTTTCAGTTAGCTTCATAAGAGATTCTACTGACCCTGGGAACACTCTGCACTTTTTGTGTGTTTGAATTCAAAACAAAGATCAGTGAAACTTTAACATTTCTGTCATTTTGAAATTTGGAAGGACTTTATTTACTGTAGAAAACTATATGGAGCTTTTGTTTAAGTTTTCATTTAACTTTGGAAGACATGCTGATGACACCGGGAGCTCGCTTTTTGTTAGACTTTTACAACAAAGATGTATTTTGGCAAACATTGATACAAATAATTAAAATAAAAATCAACATTATGCAAATCTGAAAAAAAAACAATAAACATGCTTGAAGATATTTAACAAAGAGTTTTATTTAATTCTTTTACATTTTGACGCCAATATTTTCCTTTTTGCTGAAAATGAATATCGGTTATCGGCCTCCTTGACTATTAATAATCGGTATCGGCCCTGAAAAAAACGTATCAGTCTATCTTTACTTATCACCATAAAAAAGATTTTTCTTCCCCCGTCATATGCGAATGTTATATTTGATAGTTGTTACGCTCCAAAGGGGGAGTTAAAGTACTGACGTGATGGCTAACCTAATTGACTTTTTTTCTTTTGAATTATTTTTAGCATCCTTTCAAAATTAATACATTTTAATAAGGAATTCAGAGCCTTGGATGCAAAAATACGGGAGATGTGAAGGATAGGAGAAATCATCTTGTGGGAGTAGAAGAAAAGCAGTGATGACAAGTTAAAGGGAGAGACAACACACACACACAGAAAGTATGAAAGTGATTACACCCAACCACAAACACGCTTTAGACGTTTTTGACCTGAAAGCTGTACGATAATATGTTCAATAAATAACATGCACATTATGAATGCGCGCGTGTGGCCGCTTAGCATGCAGGATTGGGCTTCTGTTGGTTGACAGTGTACAGGGAGCAGAGGAGGAGAGAGTGGATCGGAAATGCAGTTGATGCCAAAAGCTGGCATTAGTGTGGCAGCTGTTGTTTTGTGCATACTGTACATGTGTGTTTGTGTGTGTGTTGAATGCATACCTGCAACTATGCACGTGTGTGTTTTGCAGTTGTAAATCATTCATTAGCGCGTGCACGCACGTGCTGCCACAGCAAGGGGAAGATAAAGGGGAGCGGAGCAGGCTGTCAAGTGTTTTTAGATGTTGAAAACAATGCATCAGTACTGTTAATACAAAATTAATTACATCCAGGGGGTTAATCAGTCAATAAACCAGCTGTCATGTGTTCTAAACAAGGTGTGAATTAATCAGTATCAAACAAAAAAAGATGGGCTGATCATTAAAGCGGAAGTCCAACCAAACATGTTTCTTTCCTGAATATGTTCTCTACGTTCGTGGTATATGAGAACTGCACCCGTTTTTAGCTAGCTCAGGGGGCGGACATTTTGTCACTTGTCGACTGAAGATGACATCGAAGTTGCTCAGGGCTCAAATAACGACCAATCAGCTTAAAAAAACAGGTGTGACAAAGTGACAAAATAGCCGCCTCCTGAGATGGCTAAAAGTGGGTGCATTTTGCTGCTCAATTTATATTCCACAAATGCAATTCAGAATGCCGTATTTCAACTGGTGGGCCGGCATAGAACATATTCTGGAAAAATTTTGTTTGAGTTCCGCTTTAATCATGGTAATGCTGTTTTTAGTCCAGATCGTTCGCACTAAGCAATCTTAGGTAAAACCTCACACTGTAATTCTCTCAAGAAATCTAACAGGAAAAAAAAAACAGAGATCCTTGGAGTGACAGCAAAGTAGTACATGTCATTAGCAAGAAAGTATTGTTTCAAAAGTGTTATCTCGACTGCTGTGCTTTCTGTGTGAAATATGCATGTGCTTCAGTTTTCTTTCACATTCCAAAAACATGCATGCTGTTTAATTGGAGCCTCGTAATTGTCCATCTGTATGAATGTGAGTATGTGGTTTGTTTATCCGTACACTGTGATTGAATGTCAATCCTTCCGAGGTTTTACCCTGCCACACATCCAATCCCATTTGGACTCGACTCCAGTTTCCCCGTGACCCTGAACTGGACAAGTGTTCGAACACGGCTAGCTGGATGAAACCTTTGCCGAGTGTCTTGCAAGCGCACACCACCACAACGATCAACCCTCAAAGTATTTCCACTGTACAAAACCATTTGGTTACACTTTTCCCATGCTGTTGAATGAGAGAGTGTCCAATCCTCTGACTGGAATTGTATGTTTTTACTCATTGCAATGTGATATTTTATGTGCAAAAACTCACTCTAGAATAGACTCAACCTTTCGATGTAACATGATACATGGCGCATTGACATGTTACTGGGCTGTTATCCTCAAAAGTACCCTTGACATTAGACCGTTTACAATGTTTTGGTCGTATGAAACGTTTTCCAATACGTGGCCCTTTGGGGTACATTTGTGCCGATTAGAAACAGATGAGAAAATAGTACTGGACCCCAATTCCTAATAGGTTTGCCTTTGTGAAATATTTGCTTCATGTGTGAGGAATGGGAAGGAGTAGGTGGAATAAGTTCAGTATAGTTATATAAAGTGGAATATTGGTTGTTTTAGAGAGGAAGTCAACCCAGACATACTTTTTCCAAGAATATGTTCTATGCAGGCCCGCTAGTTGAAACACAGAATTCTGATTAATGTTGCATTTGTGCAATATGAGTTGAGCGTCAAAATCCACCTGTTTTTAGCCATCTCAGGGGGCGGCCATTTTGTCACTTCTGTTGACTGAAAATGACTCAGGGCTCACCCAAGGACCAATCATGGCTTCGCTTCAGAAAACAGGTGAGCTATGATTAGTTGCTACCTGAGCCCTTAGCAACTGTCATGTCATTTTCAGTCGACAGAAGTGACAAAATGGCCGCCCCCTGAGAAGGCTAAAACGGCTGGATTAATTTTTATTCCACAAACGCAATGTTTACCAGAATGCCTTGTTTCAACTAGTGGGCCTGCATTGAAAACATATTCTTGAAAAAAATATGTTTGAGTTGACTGCCCTTTAAGGGAAATGTTACAATCTTGTTAAATTTGAACCAACCTTGTGATCTTTTCAATATTCAACTCATTCACTGCCATAGATGAATTGACTAGTTTTTTCACAGTCCAGTCTTTGAATCCCAGGAACGTGTTTATATTTTTTTCAATTTTTTTCAAATGTTAGGGCAAAAGAGGGTCTGAATATCTGGCAGTGAATGAGTTAAT
Organism: Filicampus tigris; assembly: GCF_054856515.1. NCBI lineage: Eukaryota > Metazoa > Chordata > Actinopteri > Syngnathiformes > Syngnathidae > Filicampus > Filicampus tigris. The sequence continues at coordinate 15,207,353 of NC_141232.1, read as the reverse complement.
TAAATGATCCCACAGTTCCTCCTACTCCCGTTTTCATTGACGAAATACAAAAGCTGTCTTTCAATTGGATCAGCTATACTGTAGTGCAGTTGTGGCACTTTCGATCCACACACCTTTCGGTGCTGCTGGGTTACGATGTGTCCACTGGATGCTATCCACTTCATTTGAACGCAGCACATGACAACAGCGCTTTAACCCCCTTTTCATTTTGTGCGCCTCGTGCGGCGCTCTGCTCCTTTTCATCTCATCTTCCTAAACGCCGTGCACTGGCGTGACATCTGTTAATCGATGACAGTGATGCTGTTGAGTCGCTGTAGTCGCGCCACTGTGGCAGCAGAGAGAAGGCAGTTAGTTTGTACATTTGCGTGAGTGCATCTTGAAAACAATATATGTATAAGTTATATTTGAATATTTTCCTAAAACAAGAAAAAAACGCAACAAATTAACCGACTTGAAGAGTTTGCCTGTGTGTATTTGTGGATTACCATGTGACTGAATAGCTACTGACACATAATGAAAAACATGTTTCTTTTAGCAGGCTTATTGGATTTTTTTCATTATTATTGTCACAGTAAGTTAAACATGACTTAGGCAATTATGCTATTAGGCTAGCGATTGTCCTAAATGCACGACTGAAGGTTGACAGTCGCCCGATGACTCGGATGGGCCGTTGTGTACCGTTTTGATACTGTTGTGTTTAAAAAGCTTTGGCAGCCACAGAGGAAGTCTGTCACGGCAGCACGCACAGAGAGGCCAAGGGGAGACGGGATACGACTGTGCGGAAGTGTAGAAAATAGAAAGAGCACACAGACCACAGTAAATAAGCTTGACGAGAGGAAGGAGTGCAGTTTTTCACAAAGGGCAAATAACAAAACTGAAACTATCAACGCAATTCTTACATTCATCCATCTAGACAGTTTATCCTGTGCGGGGTCACAAGACAATGGATGAATTTCTCGAAGAATTCATTTAATACAGCATTCAATGACACATTTAAAGTCTGTAGCAAAGGAAATCTTTTGCAAACCACGGATGAGGCAACCATGCAAAAAGACGCAGAGTGACGGAAGGAATACTGGCCAGGAACAAGCAGAATCTGGCAAATGCCATCCAATAACACCCAAAAGACTAACTTGCATAGGTGAGGTGAAAGGTCACATTGGGTGACAGAGCACTCAGTGGACTGGAGAGTGGAAAACAGTCCCATTGTCTGCTCCACTGTGGACGCGTTCACAAAACGCAAATACATCAGACAAGGGACGGACAATTACCGTAATCACATTTAAATTGACATTCACAATGTAGTACAGTGCAATTTTTAAAACAATTTTTTTTTTAAACAATTCATTTCGATCTGTTAGTAGGCTGAATATCTTTAGACATATGTACATTTTACTTATTTGTACCGTATCTAGATACGTTCAGTGCTTAAAGCGGAAGTCAACCCAAACATATTTTTTTCAAGAATATGTTCCCAGCAGGCCCACTAGTTGAAACACATCGTTCTGATTAATTTTGTATTTGTGGAATATGTTAAGCAGCAAAATGCACTCGTTTTTAGCCATCTCTGGGGGCGGCCATTTTGTCTTTTGTCGACTGAAAATGACTCACAACTGCTCGCAACTTCCAATCACGGCTGACCTGTTTTCTGAATCTGAGCCGTGATTGGTCGTTGTGAGCAGTTGTGATGTCATTTTCAGTTGACAGAAGACAAAATGGCCGCCCCCTGAGATGGTTAAAAATTTATGGATTAACACTCCACAAATGCAATATTTATCAGAATGCCCTGTTTCAACTAGTGGGCTTGCATAGAACATATTCTTGAAAAAAAAAAAATTGTGCGTTGACTTCCACTTTAAGAAGTGCAGTCCACTTGTTTCCGTATGATTTTTTTCATGAAAAGTTGAAGCGATGAAGCCACAGATTAGAGTATTATTGTTGTAATCTGATTTAGTAATGGTGATTATATTATTACTTGAGGTTGTTGAAAAGAAGAGGAAGAAGACCTTTAAAAAAAAATCGCAGATTAAATCGCAATCACAATGTTGAGGGGAAAAAAAGCAATTTGATTATATTTCAAAATCGTGACGGTTATCAGAAGCTAATTCTGTTAGCTAAAGCTAATCAGTGCATCCAACACAACTCAATGCATCTTAGCGTACCGTTGGCTTTGGCCTTTAAGGGGGGTCTTCCAACTGTGGGGGCATATGTGCGTTTCTGTAAAACAGCGTTGAGACGATGTAGTCCGAAAGTGGCCCTGGATCTTAACTCAGCTCAGTTGATCATATCACGGATGGAGAAATTTGGTGTGGGGCTGGTCATTATGGAAATTCATTCGTGATTACATAACAGGGGGCAAAAGTACAGAACTGTTCACTCACAGACACATTTTCAGAAATAAGATGATGACAAAAGATTTCAACGGTGGTTTAATTTCACACTTAATGGGTGGGCAGGCACGCCAGAGAAGCAAATATTGTATACAAGCTATTCAAAAGCCACCATCCATAATATGTCCCCTTGAGTGAAAAGAGCAATTTTCCTTTGGCTCGAAGAATATTCCATTTGCTTCCTTACGCACTCACACCCTGGCGTACATTTAACCAACTGCGGACCCAAGCTGAGAGGTGATGTGACATCAGGAGGGAGGGTCTCACCACGTGAACATTATTACACTCATTGAGACTGTAACAGGAGGGGAGGCGGCGCGTTGAAAAGACGGGGGATTTAGGTGCGTGCGCAGCTACGTGAAGCTGAAGCAGTGAGGTGGCAGAAGACGAGAGAATACTCATCGTCTTATTGTCTTTGCGCATCCTCCAACATGCGCGCAGACAGCCCTGTCACTGTCACGCCAATAAAAGAGATTAGAATTTGAATTTTCATCCCGGTGGATTTAAGGAGTCCTCCTTACCAGGGATCGTGGATGCCGGGTGGTCGGCATGCAAGACGCAGCACTTAAGCGCTCTTAAGTTTTGCCCTCTTAATTTATTTCTGGCATAATTCCCCTGAAAAGGCTTGTTTTATCAGTCACAGAGCTGTTGCCTCGGTATACCTGCTGTTGCGGAATAGCCGGAGCATATCACGGGGCCAGCAAAATGGTTGTAATTTGAAATGTAGAGAAGACGGTGAAGCGCAAAGATATAGAGAAGCTCATCCTTGCTTTGGATGGGATGGGACGAAAGGTGAGGAAAAGGAGGAGGGAGATAGGGAGGGTGGTCTCGCCGCTGACAGTGACTGAGAACCAGCCTTTATCGTGTTGCGAGCAAAAGCACACACAAAGCACTCTCACTCCATTTCCCTTTCACTCTCTCACCCCTCGCGCCTTCCCTGCCCCCGTGGGATCATTTGGTTCCACGCTTCGCTTCTTTCCAGGGTCTGGAAACTGTTGTAAGGTTAAATGCGTGCTTGGCCCAGGCTTTGTGGATGTGGCGCATCCTCACGGAGCCGAGATCAATCGTAACATCGCGGGTGAGGAGAGGGGAACGAGTTGTGATTGAAAGGTTAATGTGACAGATTGTGTTGTGGAAGTGCATGAGAGAACTGCACGTGTGGAAACGAGCATGCCATTTATTCACATCGCAGATTTGGTTCAGAATATACACAGTCACGGTTATAATAGGAGGTATTCATTGATGTTATTTGGTCATTCGTACCAGACTTTTTCAGACCCATTGTGAAATCACATATGTCATTGGGATAGACTGATTCCACTAAACTCTTCAACATTTAAAAGGGATGTCAACACCCCAAAAATCTTTGCAACATGTTCTCTGCGCCTTCACTAGTCATTCTAAGAGGAGTTAGGCAGCAAAGTCCACCCATTTTTAGCCATCTCAGGGGGCGGCCATTTTGTCACTGCTGTCGACTGAAAATGACATCGCCGTTACTCAGGTAACGACCAATCACGGCTCACCTTTTTTATGAAGCTGAGCCGTGATTGGTCCTTACCTGAACCCTGAGCAACTGTGATGTCATTTTCTGTCAACAGCAAGTGGCAAAATGGCCGCTTCCTGTAGCTGAGTGATAATTGGTCGTTATCTGAGCCGTATTTTCTGAAGCTGAGTTGTGATTGGTTGTTACCGGAGCCCTGAGCAACTGTGATGTCGTATTCAGTCGACAGAAGTGACAAAATGGCCGCCCGTGACATGGCTAAAAGCGGGTGCATTTTACTGCTTAACTCCTATTCCACAATTGCAATATTAATCAGAATGTCTTGTTTCAACTAGTGGGCTTGCATAGAACATATTCTTGGGAAAAAGAGTGTTTGTGTTCCCTTTTAAGATGTTGGAACCCTGTTGTGGTTTACATGGCAAGTGGTTTTAAGAATCTGTAGCCTAACAATGGTGAGAAAATATTAGAAACGGCTCCCAGTTTGATACAGTACACTTCTTCACCACTGCAAATTTTAATTACAAAAATAAACACTGCTAAATGAAAACATAACTGACAGTGTCAATCATTACTGAGCTATCAGCCTTTTATTTAAGAATCCAGTTTGTGCTATGCTATACTAAATGAAATATCGTACAAGCATATGTGGTTTGCACCTACTGTGTCATGCAGATACACTTAAAATGCTTGCTCTCCCTCTTCTGGAACATGTAACGACTTTAAAAATGAGACATGGAAAACTAGGCGAGCATGGAGTTTTCTCCTGGGGTGTCGAGGACGCATCTCAGCCCGTCACTTCACTTCACCAAGCAATACATTTCCTAAAAAAGCCACCAGCCTCCCTGTTTTGCTTTTCCGTAGCGTAGCTGTATGACACACACACCCACACGCACCCACGCACACACACACACTGGCAGAACTATTACCATTCAATAAGAAGCAGGGGCACAAACAGGAGCAGCAGGAGCATCAGACTGCAGAGGCCCCTCAGTGGCTCATCTGCTAAACTTAGAGCAGAAATGGGCCACTGAGAAATAATCTGTCAATGTGTGTGTGTGTGTGTGTGTTGCATTTAGACCATTGTGTCAAGACATGAACCAAAACAGTGCTCTTCTTACGTCTCCCCGTCCTTCTTTGTGATACCTTATCGTCGTTTTACAATAGATATCATGGAGAGGCAAATACATTCAGTGACAGCTCCCGAGCTTTAAATTAAGGTTAAAAAATAAGTGCCTAAAATAGGGCCGGTGTTAATTAGGCGATGCCGTGATAAATGTGCGAGCTAATTAAGCGCGTATAGGTTTGACTAAGGAGAAGGAGGCGTCTATGATAAGAAAAGGGATGATAAGGTACAAGCAGCAATGGGGGAAAAAGAGAGAAATGCGTGTGCTTTTAATTGAGGTAGAGATAATAAGTGCGCACGTGTGAAGAGCGGCACAGCGAGTTGACGCGGGACAAAGGGAAATGAAGGAGAAGTCTCGTCATCAATACGTAATTTTAGCTCACAGGCTGATGGCGGCGTGCACACACAGGCTTTATCGGAAATGAAAGCGCTTGAGCGGTGTGTGCGTGCGTGGGCGTGCGTGTGGGTGTGTGTGTGTGTGTGTATGCTTGCATCTCTACTCTCCGTGTGCATGAGAGTGAACGAGCCAGTGGCAAGTTTTTCCTGCTTACTGTCTTTTCAATTGGCGATATACAAGTGAAGGCCAGCTGTTCCTCCCTTTTCTCCCACCTGGCCTCCCACTCGGCTCTCTTTTTCCAGTCCTCCAACCTCCCTCCGTCTCACGTCTCTCCCACCCCCTCCCCGATCGGCTTCTCTCTCCATCAGACAGTGTCAATAGCAGCGCCACTGGCCCACCAGCCCCCTCCCAAGTTCAAAGGCGCCTTTATAGACAGGATAGAAATATGCATTGCCAAAAAAAAAAAAACTCCCAGCAGCAGACAGCGTCATCGCACTGGCTTTGCTACTCCCTTCTATCTGTGCTTTTGTCTTCACTTGGACTTCTCACGCCATGTTTTTTTGCATTCAGAAAAGGGAAGAAGAAAAGTAGACATAGAAAATTGAATAGAATGCTTGTCTTTAAAAAACTAGACATAAAAGGATGTCGTTCAATCTTGCATTATACTAATGACACTTTTCTATAGTAGCCTTTCACGCTCACTGGCCTTCACGATATAACATTGCAAACACCTTCACAATCCAAATGATGAGTTTCAGTACTCAAATAACAATGTTCAGCGTTGATTGATACTCAAAGAGGTATTAATTAAGCAATGTTTATTATCGTGGTACTTAACCGTCATATAGAACTACACCATAGACACACTCGGAATACAGTAAGTGTCCCGGTGTCGATTAAAATGTGGACTTGGACTCATTATAGGGTTGCAAATAATGATTATTTCAATAATCCAATAATCTGTCCATGACACTAGTCAACAGCAAATTTGAATGGGAGATACCTTTAGGTTTCCATTCACTCATTTTTGATTTAAAATATGTCTTTACGTTGTTTCTAGTACATCAGGTTTTGGAAATATTTTTTTTGTCTTTAAGTTTGACCTATAAAAATTTTGCACAATATGGATTTTACCATGCATTGTAAAATATAGCTATGATGTTTCAGGAAGAAAATCCACCTGTTGCTGAACCTAACACTTAATTCATAAATATTACTAAATATACTAATATTACTATTACATTGCTATTACAAACTTGAAAACAAGGCCATATTTGGAATCAGTGCAAAAAAAATCAGCAATAAAAGTTTACCTGCATCTCTGATTTTAAAATGTTGTAAAAATTTGGTGACCAGTGCAGGGGCGCAGCCAGTTTGACAGACTGCCCAACCAGTGGGATTCATGAAAAAATGTTTACTTTAAAATTTTTTGTAAATTATGAAATTATTTTTGAATTTGTGTTTCGTTGTGTTTTTTTATTTTGTATTTTATTAAATATTAAGAATGGCATAATTGTGGTTGTCTAAGGAAGATCTGAATTTCATATCGTTCAGTTTGTCTTTTTATTTGAATATGCGATGTGTCGGGACAGAAGGATTGTGCTCATCGAGAGAAATATTCAGGCCCACCGTGATTTTTCCAGGCCCACCCATTAGCCACGTTCTGGCTCCGCCTCTGGACCAGTGTTATTTTGTCGCTTAGGGCTAGGGTTATGCACATGTCAGAAAATTGGCAAAAATGTTGGTCATTGTTTTCCAAAGTAAAAGCAAATGTTTTATTTTGATTCAACACAAAGATCATCAGTCTGCTTTCATGGAGGACGACAGAAATTGGTTAACATTTGCTGTTGAGAAGCTGAAATTGCAAGCATTTGGACAATTTAAAATCTAAAGGTATCAGAAGATGAATAGATTAGCAAAATAATTATTGATCGTCATTATCGATTAGTCATCGAGTAATCTTCTAATTCATCGTGTTTGTACAGTCCCAATTTCTGACGCAGTTTTGGTTTTGTGTTCGATTGTGCAGGTCTATCTAATGTCTAGTGAGTGCATATAAGCAATCTAAATCCAAAATCTGGTGAAATAACAGGAATTCCAGGTATTGCCTGTTATATATATACAGTATATTTAAAAAATATCTTCCACTGACTTGCAATTGAGGCGGCACGGTGGTGGACGAGTGGTTTGCACGTGTGCCTCATGGTTCTGCGATTGGGGGTTTGAACTTTTGTGTGGAGTTCACATTCTGCCTGTGCTTGTGTAGGTTTTCTCTGATTACTCCCACACATTCTCAAAACATGCATATTCCATATGCTGTATGAGCAAAACAATACCATCACTGTCTAAAAGTGTCTAAAAGCAAAATGGCAACGTTTTTCTTTTTTTTTTTTTTAATGACTGCCGTGTCTATTTACAATATGTGCTTGTACGCGTGCGTGTTTTTGCGTGCAAGTGCGTGCATGCATATTCCAGAACAAATTGGATGTGGAAATACCTAAGTTATTGACTGTCTACCCTGCAAGCCAAATAACTGCTCCAGGAGTGTGTGAGTGCACTCGTTTGGAGGCTCCGGGCAGAGATTACGGCACAGCAGCCACACCAAGGCCCGTCAGGCAAAGGATACACAAACACATACCGCAGCCACGTACACAGAGAAGCAGAAACTTGTATCGAGGTCGAAAAGACATTAAAAGACAATTGTGTTTTCTAGCCTTTATATGTTTTGAAGAGGAGGAAAAAACATGTTCAGTATGTTGTTAATGTTCAGCATATTGCGCAACACGTACAAACTACAATTACAATGATACACGTTTTGTTGAATTAGCATTATTACCTCCACCAAGACAAATTATGGTTTATATGCAGGGTTTTTGATGTCCCACCTCTTTGGCTTGCTAATCTGTAAAATCGGCTTGAAAATTTTAACATTTTTGCCATTTTAAATAAATAATAGGATTTATTATCCTCATCGTAATCCATCGAGGTGAAATTTGACTAACTCTCTGCTGTTCATTTGTGTTGCACACTTCATAGAAGCTCAGACCACACTAGAAGTGCAGTGATTACCCGAATAATTGATTAACTAATTGATTATCCAATTAACCAAGAATTATTTTGATTATCAATTAATTTTGAGACCTTTTACAGTTTAAAATCTCAACATTCCAGTCTCTCAATAGTAAATATTTTCAGAAATAATACATTTCTGAACTGATTACCTTCATTTTGAATTTAAAAAAAAAAAGCAAAAATTAAATTTTTCTTTGGAAAAGTTTTTGTCATGTCATGTTTGTCATGTTACAGACCAAACCAGTAACCGAATCAAAATCAACTTCTATATGCATTTTCGCCGCTGCCAATTTTAAATAATGTACTGTTTTTGAATAATGGATGGAAATGTCAAAATTAGGGTCTCTTGCTCAAGGGCACCTTGACAGTTGTCAAGAAGCAGACTCGCATCTCTTCAATAGCGTAGTTGCCATTTCACGTTTTGTCCACTGTGGGACTCGAGCCGTCACGTTCTAGTTGGAAAACTACATCCATTTGAGTTACTATGTATATGAAATGGATGATATCATCCCCCAATCAAGATGGCACCTTCCAACCATTCATAGCTAACAAATGGACTTTGATACTCCGCATATACTTTGACTTGTGCTAATACAGTGCTGCCATGACTAATGCTGCATTCACACCAAATCCGTTGAGGGCCTTTCTGGCGGCGCGATTCAATTGAAGTCAATGTAGTTTGTGCGGTTACGTGCGGGGCGTCACGGATGATGCGTTTGGAGCTGGGGGGATGCGGAGCGAAGCGCTAAAAATCCGTCCATTTGTCCATTCGCTGCAGATAAAACAAATGAACTTTATTCCCTCTTTGCCTCGCGGCAGCCAATCAACATCGGGGAGTACTACGTCACACACAGCGTCCTCTACACTCAGCGGGTTTTGTGTGGAGAACGCAAAATTGATGAAAAGATTATTGTTGCCGTTTGCGGACATCCCAAGCTATACACGGACAGTTACCACTACAGGGACAAGAAAAAAAGAGACCATGCTTGGCTAGCCGTGAGTGAGGAGCTTGGTATACCTGGCATGTTTTTACTTTTTTTTTTTTGTTTGTTTTTTTACAGCTGTTGAACTTTACCAAGACGCTTTAGCTTTAGCTTTGATTCGAAAAATTCTTTCGTCGTCCTCTACCAAGCGAAGCCCCTCCCCTCTCAGGTGTGCGCAGATGAAGCGGCTGCCGCATTTAGGTTTTAAATTTCCCACGGAAATTTACCACCAGCAAATAAAGCAAAGCGGAACGCTGATCCGTGATGGGTGTGAGCGTAGCATTAAGATGGACTTGACTTGACGTGGCTTTTTTTTTGGTGTGTGAGTGTGTGATACAAGACGTTGTGTGGCCGATTTTTATTTATTTACTTTTAGTTTTGAGGTACAGGTAAGATAATGAGATCCAAGGTGTGCTTCAGGCCTCCACCTGTGGATGAAGGAAGTAAATTTAACAACATCTGGCCACTATCAATTCACATTGTTTTCTTTGCAGTGCATTGTTTCGTATGAAAAAACAAAAAGTGACTTGATGTTTTTTGGGGGGCTGGATTGAACCAATTGCGTCTTTCTCCCTCATATCAGTGGGAAAAGATGATTTGGGAGACGAGTGTTTTGAGAGACGAGTGTGGTCACGGAAGAACTTAAACTTGCATCTCTGCACCTCTCGAGTGGCCTCGCGGACGTCTGTGCTCTTCTGACATACAAACAAACACTTGAACCCGCACCCCTACTTCCTTTAGAGCTGATTTGTTCTTTTTGCGCTGTTCTCTGACAAGAACCACCCCGTCCCTACTTTGTTCTTCCTAAATGCCTGTCCAGTGCACACACGCTGCTCCTGACTCCTGGCTGCTGTCCCTTCTCGGCTCTGTGGCTCCACACTGGATCACAGCCGAGTGCCAGCTTGGCCTTATCCTCTATTTATTCCATTGTCACATTGTCCTCTGCCTCTGTCCCTCTGGAGGCATCACACCTCATCGACCTCCTCCCGCCCTCCCTGCATCTGACACAACTCAATTTTCCATTCTCTCTTTTTTTTTAAAATTCCTTCCTCCCGCACTTTTCTCCCTCTTTTATCTTCACTCTCATCTATTCTCTCCTTTATATACTCATCTTTCTCCCATAGCTCCACTGGCCATTCAGCCCGCTATTGAGGTCTGCATTGTTTAGTGCGGGCGTATTGAAGCCAGATCTGACGTAAGGCGCGCATCAACAGAGGAGACCGCAAACGACTCAGAAGCGAATCCAAGGCCTCGCTGGCCTGTTTCCGGAATCCGGCCGAGTGACTCGCCTGCCCCGCTAACCCCTCTGGGAATTTTAATACCCGCTAATCGATCACATTGTGCCAACAAGAGGTGCTAATGTGGCCAGAGCCTAATTATTGTTGCTGTAAATGAAGAGAGAGGTGTTTTGCAGCACTTCATTTTCCTCAAGGTTTCTCGCGCTCAAACCTCCTTCCATCAGCAAAATTCTTTTTTGCCCGGCCACTTTTCTCACCCTCCGTCTTTCTGGGCTTCAGTATCAGTCTTAATTATGTATTTTTCTTAAAGGCTAATGGAAATTTGGCTCTCTGAACGAGTGTATTGGACAGTACATTAATACAGCTCTTAAGAATAGTAAAACAGAGAGAGGAAGCCAGAGGAAACAGTGGAGTATTGGGGGAGGAGGAGTGTGAAAGTCTGTAAATTCAATTATAACTGTGGCCTCGCAGACATTCCACGGGTATAAATGAGAGAGCAGAGCAGGGCTCTGTTTCTGGATGGATGATTACGAGAGCAAGATAAAACGTTGAGGAGCAAATGGATTTTGGTTCGCAAAGAGACATGACGACAACATCAGTGTGCGCATCATTATTTCATGATTTCCAAGCACAAACTCATTTGGCAAGTTGGGCGATGCACTTGTTTTGTGTTTCACACGCCGCGCGATAATGACATATTTCCAAGCTCGCGTGTACAGCACACGGCATTGTTTGCCGGATGCACTGTAAATCACAGGCTCCCACCTCAACGCAATAGCACTGATCTCATTAATGCAGAAACAAGGTAGCGGATCAAGCTGTGCGCGTCCCCAGGGAGGGGCAAGTTGGCGTTTGATGTGGAGAGAAGCTACAAGACAGTCCTAAGAAGCCGAAGAGATTTCAATAGCCTGTCAGCTTGATTGTTACCACAATCCCACTCAAAGGAGCAGTTGAATTTAGTGACCATACCGCATCTTTTGCTCGGACATGCGGCCAGGATTTTTAAAGCGTCCAGCATTTTACTATTTTTTTTATGAGTCAGCATCTTTTTAGTCACTGTTCATGCAATCATTAGACGGTCTACGTGCCGGCTATTATGCCCAGCACTTGCCTGGTCCGGATGTCAGTGTGTGTACAATCATTACTGTCACAATCTGTTCAGCAATGGAAGTGTTATGGCAACACCTCTTGGACAAACGACATTGTTGCTATTTCTTGGACAGACGGTCATGTAAGAGTTGTTGGTCCCCACGAAACAAATAACGGATTAGGTGTACATTTGTATTGTGCTCACAAGCTTGTCAAAAAGGGGAAATGGCTCCTCATGTTTGACAATTAAAGCTCGAAATTGGAATTTAGAGGCCGGTACTGATGTTAGTCGGTATCTGATATATCCGCTGATAGCCGATATACTGTATTGGTCGATAGATGATTTATCGGGCTCGTATATGAAAAAAATTGATATACACAGGATACAGCGGTATGAAAAGTTTTCTTTATTTGTGACTGATTTTTTTTTTTGTTTAATTCATTATTTTATCTGGTTGAAATTATTCAGTACAAGTTGCCATATTATCAGCATTATTATCACTGCTATGACTGTTGTTTTGGATTAATGTTAAAGGGGAAGTCAACCTAAAAAAATTGTCTATTCAGCCCCACTAGGCTAAACACAGCATTCTGATTGATATTGTGTTTGTTTGGAATATGAGTTAAGTAGTAAAATCCACCTGTTTTTGTCCATCTCAGGGGGCGGCCATTTTGTCACTTGCTGTCCACTAAAAAATGAGGTCACGGTTGCTCAGGTAACAACCAATCATGGCTCACCTGTTTTCTGAACCTGAGCCATGATTGGTTGTTACCTGAGCCCTTGAGCAACTGTGATGTCATTTTCAGTCGACACAAGTGACAAAATGGCCACCCCCTGAGATGGCTAAACTGGATGTATTTTGCTGCTTAACTCATATTTCACAAACGCAATCGGAATCCATGTTTGGACTAGTGAAGGTGCACAGACCATATTATTATTATAAAGAACATTTTTGGATTGAAATCCCCTTTCATGGTTGAACAAACAAATACCGTTTTGGCCGTCACCTGAAAAGTGATGACTTTAGTGGTACACTCATTCTGCCCGACACCAGCGATATATGCAAAGACATGAAGACTTAATGACCTTGGGCACCACTGGATCTAAGGACTTACTCATGCCCAGTATCAAGCTCATGTCACAGTCTTGTCAAGACTCCGACTTCCCACCTCCTCCTCTTCTGTCCAGATCAATATCCCCTTTCAACAGTGCTGGATATCCGCGTGTGATTGTCTCAGACAACACCGCTGTTTAAGATTAAGATTCTCGCCCATCTCATATCTTTGGTTAGCTTCTCTGAATCAAGTGTCCTTGTAGGTCAAGATAATCTATACACATGCTCCATATTCACCACCTATATTCAAATAGCTTCTCCCCACAGAGGTGTGCTAGCGTAAACTGATGAAAATGATGGATGGGATTAGAAACAGCAGTTTGAAGTCCCCTGAATAATCTTGCGCCAGCTCTGTGTACAAACTGATTAAAGGGCTCATAAAGGCAACTAATGAAACTCGTGACTGCTATCATTACAAGCCAGCAGAACAAAGGCAGCTAATTTAAAGCACTACCGTCCTTTAAGTACTTGACTGGTATCCATTGTTTAAAGCCAACTACATTAAATCAAAGCTTGGGCCAAATATTGTTCCATAACCTTGCTCTTCTCTCATTTGCAGGATGACGACTCCATGTTCTTTCAGTTTGGCCCCTCTATCGAGCAGCAAGCTTCAGTCATGCTCAACATCATGGAGGAATACGATTGGTACATCTTCTCCATCGTCACCACATATTACCCGGGGTACCAGGACTTTGTCACCAAGGTAACGCCGCCATCACTGTAAACGATTCGTCCTGGACCTGCTTTGTGTGCGACTCCTCCATGAAGTTTCCAAGAAATTGTTTTCTGTCGTGCAATCAAAACAAGATGTTGCATGTTTATCGCTTGGTGGAGATAATAATGAACCTTTTTGGAACTCACTGTCCATCCAAGTTCAATTAATTCGTGTCCATTCACATTTCCAGTCAATTAATTGACTCCAGTGTCCAAAATGCCCTAAATTTAAATGCTGGTCCTCACTGTTCTTCCTTGCATGGATTGGCACCAAACATTTCTCCACCTTTCCACTGAAGTGCTCCAAAATTGATTGTCCGGGTCGATAATGATTTATTCCAGCTACCTCAATGGTGGAATGAGCTCCGTCTTTCCATCACTCACCATCCTCAAGCCATAAAAACCTGGATAGACTGTGACCACTCCTTTAGTACCTTTAAAATCATTACAAATACCTACTAATTAAACGTCAATTGCTGGTATTTTTTTTTTCTTAAAGTGGAAGTCAACCTGTACAATTTCATGACAAGAATATGTTCTATGCAGGCCCACTAGTCTAAACATGGCATTCTGATTTACATTGCGTTTGTGGAATAAGAGTTAATCCACCCGTTTTTAGCCAACTCAGAGGGCGGCCATTTTGTCACGTACTGCCCTAGGTGTGATTGTGAGTGTGGATGTTTGTTTGTCTCTGTGTGCCCTGCGATTGGCTGGCAACCAGTTCAGGGTGTCCCCCGCCTACTGCCCAAAGACAGCTGGGATAGGCTCCAGCACGCCCCGCGACCCTTGTGAGGAGAAGCGGTACAGATAATGGATGGATGGATGGGTTCACAGTTAATTTATTTCTGACAGCCAAAGTTGATCAAAATCAATGGTTCCCATTGGATTCCATAGAAAATGCGTGTGGGTAATTTTTAACCCACTTAAGGAAGCTCGGGGTAGTAATACAAAAAAGGTAAGTTAAAAATGTGAATGGCATTATATCAAAAACATGTTTTTCGAGGAATACCTGGAACATGAAATCCTAACAATTTTTCATTGCGGATATATTTAAAGAAAAAAACTTCATTTTTGACCCACTTATGCATCTAAGGGTTAAGATAAAAAAAAACTTTGTGAAACTGCAGCAAAGTTGTAAACAAATTAGAACAAAAATATTAAAACTTAAAGAGCAGGTGCATTAGTCCCCTGAGTTGTTGACAAAAATATAACAATAACTAAAACTGGTCTGTAAAACATATTGCATCCGCGATTTGTCGGTGCTGTTTGGACTTCTTATCATAAGGAGGCGTCTGTAATTGTCAATGAAGTTTCACCTCGGGTCCCACTTCTTAGTTTGAACTGCTCATTCAGGGGCTTGTGACGGCGATTGCAGCAACAACGGCGAGGCACTGTTGGCAAAGGATGTTTTGTTCTTCTGACTCTTCCTTTTTATAGCCGAAATATTTTCATATTTTGGATGTTGCCTTTCTTTTGGGGACTAAGTCCACTGCCTCTTCTGCCGTCGTCTCCTCCTCCATGAGAGTGGAGGGGGAGGGGCCGGTGACTGATTGGCAGGAGGGAGGGGGTGAGCGAGACAGGCTGTGTAAGAGCACGGAGTAGCTTGCTGCTTTTATGAAGCAAAACAAAAGTTTGCGTGTTCTAAGAAAAAAGAAAAGTTAAAACATCGATGTCCTACGATGTGACTATCGCGCATGCGCACATCGCAATCGCGATGTTCAAACGACACATGGTGCAGGCCTACAGTTACTCAGGGCTCAGGTAACGACTATTCACTGATTACCTGTTTTCTGTGATGTCATTTTGAGTCGACAGAAGTGACAAAATGGCCACCCCCAGAGATGGCTAAAAACGGGTGGATTCTTTGCTTAACTCATATTCCACAAACACAATATTATTCAGATTGCCATGTTTCGACTAGTGGGCCTGCTTAGAACATATTCTTGTCAAGATTTTTGGGGTGTTGATTTCCTCTTTAAGTTATAATATGTTTCATTGTTCTCACACAGTATTTGATAATGCAGAACAACATTGCACTTGGTTCTCTAAGTTGAAATTGATTTACACTTCAGACAGGGTTGGTAAATTAGAATTTAAAAAAACAGGTCTTATTTTTCTGCCCCCTCTAGATCCGGAGCACTATTGAGAACAGTTTCGTGGGCTGGGAACTGGAGGAAGTTTTACTTCTGGACATGTCTGTAGACGACGGAGATTCGAAGATTCAGAACCAGCTAAAGAAGCTCCAGAGTCCCGTTATTCTTTTGTACTGCACAAAAGAAGAGGCCAACACAATTTTCGAGGTGGCCCATTCGGTTGGCATCACTGGTTATGGCTACACGTGGATAGTGCCCTCGCTCATCGCTGGAGACACTGACGTAGTACCTGCGGAGTTCCCAACAGGTAGGAAATGTTGATGCAGTCTTCAAATTTTGAAATAGATGACATATTTGCTCACGAAGGTCAGTGTGGGAAGGCGATTTATCTGAGTAATTTGTAAGATCAATCATCTTTTTCGTTCAGAATGTCTTACCGCTAATCAAAATAGGCCTTAGTAGCTACCCATATTTTGTCACATTTTGTTCACCTTCAGGCGAAGACATTCTGAATTGAAGCAGTAGACCTTGGTTTTGTGTGTTATTGCTTGTTTCCACCTCTCGTTATTTCTTGTTACTAATTCAGAAACAAAATAGCGCAAACGGATTCGATTTATTTGAATGCAGACCTTCGGAATGAAGAGTGGAACTTTCACTGAAACTGTAAAACAGCTTCGAGGCAATTTTTGCCTGCCTCAATGAGCGTATGTACTTGTTATACAGGGAGCTAACTTTTACCTGTGTATCATAATAACATGAAGCTAAAACCAAAACGCTAATTAACTAGCCAATTAGACACATTTGCTACCATCTCCCAACCGAATAACGTTCATCATTTATAGTTTGCTTGGCACTAACTCGCAGTGGGAATCACAGCTTTGACTCGATGTTTTTCCTGTGTTAAAACAAATGGAACATTGCCTGACTTAAGTGAGGGGGGCGCCTCATAGTTCACACTTGGAATGTGCACCTGATTGTGTAGACATGATGTCACTGCTTGTTCCCAGACGTTTCTGGAAATAACTCAAACTCAAAACTTTTTACCTCTGCGTTTTTGGGGACATTCAGAGGTGATTTACTGTAAATGTTTCTGTACCCTTATGTGTGGGCATATGAGTATTTTTTATGTGTTTGTGTGCTCTTGACTGCTAAATGCTCAGACAAGCAGCATGCACTTCATTCAGCTCTTCAAACCCAAGTTTAAAAAAAATAAACAGTATCAGTGAGTTTGTCTCCCGTCCGCTTCATCAAACTTGATGTATGACTGTATCAGTTATGCAAATCACACAAGTTCCCTCTTGATTTATGCAGCCACAGAGAAAATCATGACCCGCTCATGTGGTGCCTGGGTGATCTTTCAGTTCACACTGAAATATTATGAGATGAATCTCATAGGACATAATGACAGATAGAAGACTAAATGTTAGCTACTCATTTAATGCATGATAAATCAAATACAGACTGCTGCTCCAGTATACATGACAAAAAGCAAATCTATCATCCAAGCATATGATAGATAGATAGATAGATAGATAGATAGATAGATAGATAGATAGATAGATAGATAGATAGATAGATAGATATTTTCTTAGCTTATATCTACCCTCATCTGTATAGTTTTGCTGTCATGAATACATGAATTGTGCACATTGGAAATGGGAGTAACTTGTGTAACGCCAGGGAACACTTCAGGGTTTTGGACGCCACAGCCGTGGGCGGGTAGGGCCGTGGTTGGGACACTTCAACCCTCATGATAATTAAAAAAAAAAAATCATCGCCATAATCATAGCTCAATTTAAGGATTTGGAATTAACATCCAGGCCATGACAAAGAACACAATCTGTATCAAATAGATACATAAAATGTCATATTTATGTAACATCTTAGTTTGCTTTGCAATAGGGTAGATGGACGTGCATTATATCTTATGGAGCTTTTCTTTTTCCTAAAAAGGTAAATAACGAAACCAATCTATTTGAAATCCCTTTCCTGGGATTCCTGCCCCACCACAGTTTGCAGCACCAGTAGTAAACATTTGTTAAATAACATACAACTGTAACAAATAACATTAATAATAATAATAAATAGAATAAATAACAGCTGTAGCTGTTATCAAATGCGCTATATAAATAAAGTTGTATTGTATCTAAAGGTGTACCTAGTGAAGTGTGTGTGGCAAGTGAATATAGCGCAACATGACCTCAAGCGCTCCTATATAAGCATCATTTTATCATCTTTTAAATATTGCTCTGCATGAATCACCTTCATCTATGAATTAGTTTGAACCTTAAATTGACAAAAGCCACATTGGAACAAGAGGGGTTAGTCAACAATCAACTTCTGAAACTTTAGGGTGAAAGTACAGTGAAGTCTTGAAATACGAGGAAAATATGTATTTTTCATATACCTGTACACTTCATGCGTGTTTCATGGCAGCAGCAATTTGATCCTTGAACATGGTATTTCTATGGAAAAAAAATTGCTCAACTTTCGGAGGTTCCACTGTACATTGTGTGTGATGCTCTTGGTGAATCCACTGGTTATGGGCTCATTAGAAGGTGCATGGTAATTCGCATACGGAGGCACATCTAATATGTTGCGCCATGTGTGGGATCGGCTACATTAAATTGCCAAGGTAGCACTCTGGGGCGGGCTCTTCTCTCCCCCCTTCAAGCCTCCATTTGCACTGTACCTTGACTTGAGTTTTCCTTCCCTCTGACACCCTCCTCTGCTCTACTTCAATCTGCTGTTGCCTTTGCTTGTTTTTCCTCTTCTCTTTTCTCTCTGACAGCCTTTTCGGCCTTTCAAATAACTGTCAAATAACCACACAGCTTCCGTCGACTGGACTAATATCACATAACCACCCAATCGCTGAGAAATCGAAATTAGCTATGGGGTAAAATAAAATGTTGCCAGTTCATGCTCCTCTCCTTGAACACTGGCGTGTGACATGTCTGTGTTGTGACATTTTTAAATATACCCTCAGAGACGTATTTCCTGGGTCCAAACACATAGCGCACACACACAAACGCACACACATTTATTTTACATCTCATGAAAGCTAAAAGCTAATGTTAAAGCAATAGGCAATTGAGAGTGAGCGAGTGAGTGCGTGTTGGAAACGTGTCAACAGTGTGTGGTCCTGGAGGAAGGGAGCTGTCAGTGGTGAGGCCCCCACGAGGGAGGCAGTTTGCCAGGCCGCCTGTCTATTTCGGAACACTGACATGCTAGCGCACTGGCTGACATGCGGTCATACACTGTCACACGGATGTGGACCATCTGATGGAGAGGGAGCGGGGCAGATTAAAAGGCAAACTGAGTGACAGATAGCCTGATAAATTGTTTTGAAGGCACCGCGGTCTTAGCTGGGAGCCACGTGACCCCGATCCCAGAGGTGTCTGAAGGGCCCAAACAAGAAGACCACTTATAAGCGATCTCCAGAAGTCAGGAGGGCACTCGCAGCTGAGAATTTGAAAAAGAGACAATCCTCCTCCTCAACTTTCCTTGTTTGTGGCATCATTGATATTGAGGACCCAGAATGTGTTCGGTTCACATTCACTTTCAAATCTTAAACTGATAACAGTCTAAATTAGGGTTGTAACGATTCACTCAAGCCCCGATTCGATTAGATTTTCGATTTTCAGTTCCCGATTTTCGATTCGATTTTTAAAAATTGCTACCATGCTTGTCCCTGCACTAGTGTGGTTCTGCAGCTATCCACAAACACAATACGCAATGATGTTTGGCGCAAAAGCATAATTTGATCTACACATTCAAAATGTGCTATGCATCTGGAATGAAAAAAACGTTTCAGGACATAATTTTCTCAATGAATTTAAGCAACTAAATTTTCTATTAATCAAATTGATTACCCGATTAATCGGGGCAAATCGGTTTGAAGTCTATTTTCGATTAATCGTTACATCCCTCGTCTCAATTCAAAACGGTGATTTTGTGTATTATATGATGGGGTGGATTAAGGTTAGTATTTTCTTTGAACACCTGCTAGACCAACACATTTAAAATGCTGTGGAACCTCTGAGGTGAAACACCATCTGTTCTGGCATGCCAGCCCACCTCAGCATCATAAAGTCTTTACTAATGCCATTTTTTCCCCTTACATACTGTATGTAATTCAATGTGGTTTCATCACTGAAAACACAAGTAATCCAGATAACTCGTGATTTTTGTGCAACGTTTTAGAGGTATGTTTTCGTGTAAAGTTTGGTCAGAATTTGAAATGTAGGACACCATTATTTGCTAGCGTGGTAACATTAATTAAGGTATTGCTGAAGCATATGTTTTGCTCCAGCTGTAGGGTGTCAAAGCTATGATTGGACAAAAGGTTTTTATGTTAACTTCCACCTTGATAAGTGAACTTTTTCTTCTGCATATAAAATAACACACTGCAGGTCAGAGCTCGGCATTCCGCCTATGTGAGGGACCGATGCGTCTATCCATCTATGACGGATGCCCATTTTGTAGGCGATAAACGATAGATGGGAAACTTAAACAAAACATAGTCGGAATCCCACTTTTCCATATATGTAATCGTTTATCGTCTACTTTCGCTTCTGTTTACCGTTGGCCGCGGCCGAGGTCCTCAAAGGTCCAAAAAGGTCTTAACAGGTCCTAAAAGGAGATGCACGCATTCAGTCCGGCCGCCGTGAGGCTACCACGTCACGGTCAGTCTTTAGTTTCAAAAATCGGGGAGTGGTAGTTTGTTGAAGTTGGTAGTCGGAAACACTAACGGAAGCCTGTTTAAAATGATAGGCGGACCGGTCTATAGGCGATTACGATTTGGTCCGGCCGGACAAAATGGTGGCTAAACGTATGGCGGAGGGGTACCCCGGCTGTAGGCGGAAGGCGATGAACGGACCGCATATATTTAGTAAAATAGCTGTGATGCTGGTTGACAAGTGAGCATGCGGTGTTTTCGGTGTAATATTTTTTTCCTTTTGACAAATAAAAAATGTTTTACAAAATGTTTGCAATGTCCTGTGATTGGCTCGCGACCCATCTAGGGTGTAGCCCACCTCCTGACAAAGTCACCTGGGATTGGCCCCACCCTAATGAGGACAAACGGTATAGAAAAAGGATGGATGGATGTTCACAAAATAGACTCTGAACATCTTATTGCGCCAACCTTCCAAAATCCTGACAGACCAAAATTACCCGTAATTTCGACATGATATATCTGCTGTGCTCAAATCAGTTTGTTGCAGAAGCCATTGTGTCATCAATTACTGCACACTACTTGTCACGAGTTAATCATATGAGGTCAATAACATCAGATTATACCAATGGATCTCATTATCAAAATGTCAACTGTATTCTAATATATGGAGCTAATTTTCAAACTAAAACAACCCCCTCGCATTGTGTGACTTTCAATTATCACAGATGAATGCCATACCACAAATACATTACATAATTCATCAACAAAATAAGTTTTCTTTGCACGTAAAACGAAAGCTCACACCACTTTGCTAGCAGAGGTGAGCATCTTTAATAGTGACTGGATGGTGTGCAGGTTATATAAAGGAAAGCACTTCAAAAAAAAAAAAAAAATGAAGAAATGTTCCCAAAGCGACAGATTGTAGAGAGAGAGAGAGCAGCATTCAGGCACACAGAGGGATAAACAGGATAAACAGGCGCACAGACAATGCAAAGGCTAACAAACAGAGCGCGAGCGACAGTGCTTCAGACTGACAGATGGACAAACAGAGCAAGGTGATAGATGCGCAATCGCTGCATAGTCTACCCTGCCTCTTGGAGGCTGTCCAAAACATGTCCTCTCTGTCGAGTCGAGCAGAATGATCAACGCTCTCTTCCTGTTCTGACTTTCCCCATCTGTGTCTCATCGCTCCTCCCTGTATGATCGCTCTCACCTCGCTCATCTCGCACTGTTTACCTTTCAGATTTCAATCCTTCCCCAACTTCCGCGCTCAGTTCAAATAAATCCGTCTGCCGCCTTCTGGATTTTCCCATCGCGCCCTCCGATTGATCTGTGTGTGCTGTTTCTTCCATCAAGGGCTGCTGTCGGTGTCCTATGACGAGTGGGACTACGGCCTCGAGGCCCGCGTCCGCGACGGTGTGGCTATCATAACCATGGCGACCTCCACCATGATGATGGACCGAGGACCCCACACCTTGCTCAAGTCCGAGTGCCACGGAGCTCCTGATAAGAAGACCCCCATCTCGGGCAACCCTAATGAAGTCCTCAGGTGAGGAAAGAGAGACTTCCTTTCATATATTGTATTATATGACTTTTTTATAATGCCCTCACGTGCCATGTCATTGGATGAATGCGATCACGTTAAACCATTTCCCTCCAGCAAAATCATACACGTGCCTGACATGTTAGCATTTTGCTCCCTTTAGTTCATTCGGATGACGACATCAGCGTTACATATCTGCCATGTGTGCGATTTGGATCAGGTTCGGAGTAAGTCCGGTTTGACATTACGGTTCAAGACGCTGCAAACACAATTTAATATCATTTAATATCTAATAGTAAAATACATATACACCGGTTTATGTATATGTTTTTGATCACGGCGTCATCATTTGTTGGCTTTTTGACTGTAATTTAAAAGCAATGAAAAACCCTTACAAAATAATTCTCAAATAGATCAATGAACACTGAACCGCTCCCGCCAAAATTAATAACGCTTAATTTTGATTGACATTACCGGAGAAGTATTCATTTAGTAATGTGTTTGTTATTGTGCTTTCATTTCATAGTATTGTCAAGCTGCCCTGCATAATATTGAGGGAATTGGATTAGACATCATCCTGACTCTCCAAACCCAATTAGGGGTAGTTATTAAGATGCAGCAATGGAATGAGCATGATTTACAAACTGCTTTGTTTCTTTCCTGGTTTCTATTTATTCCACACAGTTCACATTCCTGTACGTGAAACAGACAGGCATTTTTAATGCATATGTTTTATATATTTGGCTATGTAGCTAAGTAGGGCAAAAAAATACGAGGCACAGCTGTCAGTACAGTTCTACACCAGTGCAAAAAGCAAGCACAATATTAACATAGCGTTACTAATATGCAAAAGTGTCAATCAAAATTGGGCATTATTCTCTTTGTAAAAGCATTGTTTTGGGTACAGTTCTATTACTGTGCAGGTGTTCCTATTAAAGTGGCTATTTAAGTGGAAATCAACCCAAACATATTTTCTTAAAGAATATGTTCCCACCAGGCCCACTAGTTGAAACATGGCATTCTGATTTAATAGTGTGTTTGTGCAATATGAGTTAAGCAGCAAAATCCAAACGTTTTTAGCCATCTCAGGGGGTGGACATTTTGTCACTTCTGTCGACTGAAAATGACATCACAACTGCTCAGGGCTCAGGTAACGATCACGGCTCAGCTTCAGAAAAACGGTTAGCCGTGATTGGTCGTTATTTGAGCCCTGAGCAACTTCGATGTCATCTTCAGTTGACAGAAGTGACAAAATGGCCTCCCCCTGAGATGGCTAAAAACGGGTGGATTAACTTTGGTTCCACAAACGCAATATTAATCAGAATGCCTTGTTTCAACTAGCGGGCCTACATAGAACATATTCTTGAAAAAAACATGTTTGGGTTGATTTCCCTCTTTAAATCAGGTTTGATGAAACCCCCTGTCTTATGTACGCAATTGCTTTTAACAATGGTCTTTCAATTACTCTACATTGATCGCAGTGATGCACAGCACAAACTCTTCCAAACAGCATAAATAGTGCCCGGACGCCCTAGAACACCAAAAAGTTGCAACAGATGCTGATGCACATACCCAAACACCTTCATCCCCTGCATACTGTGATCATCCACCCTCCATGTAATAATAGCCTGCCCACACAAAAGCCCCCTTCATAGACGCCTTGCCGTGAAAATCCGACCCCGCCCCCTCAGCTGTCCGTCTCAGCGGCAGGCCTTTTGAAGTGGCTGTGAAGCGCAGCGCACGGCGGCACTTTACTCTCCGCGCGTCCTAATTGGTCCCAATGGCGTTTCAGTGGGCAAACACAAACCGCTGTCATGCCGGGCTCCAGAGCTCGGCACAGAATTCTATTCAGCGGGGCAGCGTCACCTCTCAGACCCTCTGTGTGTCTCCTCTATCGTGTCTCGGTGCGTGTTTTTATTGTAGTCAAGAAAGTCCGTGAAAACTGACGTCTTGGAGCAGCTGCGCGGTGTGTTTTTACCTCCGCTTGGTATGGTGGCCAACATATGACCTCAGTCGGACAACATGCCTCAACTCTTTCCCCGCGAACGTTATGCTGCATCTCTACTTCTGAAAACGCAGCTACACTACGCAGTGTCCTAATTTTCCCTGCGTCCTTTTCCTTTCCTCCTACTAGGTCGCATAGTTTCGCACATTTGCCGTCACTTCAGTGTCCTTTTTGCTCCGTTCTCTTCTTTTATGCATGTTCTCTGTCAGGCTCTGTTCCACAACGAACTCACGGGGCGCAACATTAAGGACGCCTGCGCAATCTGTTATCCAAACAAAACAGTCGCACGGAGTAGAGTGCCGACCTCTGCCGACCTTACGCGCATAGCGTGGGGCGGCCAGAGTGGGGCGGCATGGCTCAGTGGTAGAGTGGTCGTTTCCCAACACGGAGGTTGCGGGATCGATCCCCGGCCCTTGTGATCATGTCGAAGTATCCTTGAGCAAGATACCGAACCCCCCAGTTGCTCCCGATGCTGCGTCATCAGGAGGTAGATGAGGTACACTGTGAAGGGCTTTGAGTGCCCAAGGTAGAAAAGCGCTATATAAGTGACAGCCCATTTACCATTTAACATTTACCATATCTTATTTCCAGGGGTCACTGATGGTGTAGTGGTACACGTGCCTGAGTTGTGTGCTCAGTGACGGTGTCTGTGTGTGTGTGCCCTGCGACTGGCTGGCGACCAGTTCGGGGTGTAGTCTGCCTTTCGCCCATTGTCAGCTGGGATAGGCTCCAGCACCTTCCACCGTGACAATGTACAGGATAAGCGGTTTGGAAGATGACACATTTCTTTATCTTAGCCCACCACATCCCTGCTTGAAAAAGCGAGTGCCCATACAGATTCTATTTTATTTTTACTCGAGGACAAAATGCTGGTGTGAGATCATCATCACAATCTTCCTCTGACAATTGTGTCCTCCCCCTTGTACCAAGACTGACCTGCAAAAGCAAACATGGTAGATTCAAAGAAAGACGAAAATGCAGGAGTAGAACAAGAAATAGAAGAGCCGCTATCTTACTGTAACTGCTGACGACACTGCGGTTGCAAGCTTTTTATTGTGGTGAATGACTCGTGAGACAACTTATACAAACACTCAACTCAAACTTTGTGTCCGGCAAAAGCGCTCAACTTGGTGTTGACCATGTACAAAATGATTCACAATGGTAACGTTTTGAACAGTATTGAACAGCTTTAGCATGTACGATTGTGGGTCCCAACCGTGTTCTGAGCAGATCCAGGCGGAAAAATTATTGCAAACAAAAAAAAAACAACTCATACACTCTTCACCACAGGATAATTGGTCAGAATAATCTTTGGGATAATTAAATGATATGGGTTTTGCTAACTTTCATCAGAAGTTAGATTTTCCACACTTCAGGTAAGTGGTGAGTGTAAAACTATGTAATTAAAACTGTAGGGCTGAAACGAGGTCTCGAGCAATTCGGGTTCCTCAGTTCAAAATAATGCTTGAGGCAGAAATCCAATTTTTCTAGAAGTAATCTCCCGTGTAGTCGCGGTCCACAATTCACAAATTCACCTACATTTTTATGTGGTGCCTCCCCTCACCTGTTTGCTGAAAAACTATTCACATTTTTAATGATTTCCAAGTGCCACAAGTGATACATCCTGACTGAGAGACAAGGTTTGTATGTGGGGGAGGAGCTACTGTAAATTTAGCTTGGGTCGTTAGTGTCAGACGTTCAGAGAGAGTCTTTGCCATATGTGCATACAAATACAGTACATGCGCATTTATTTTTCATGGTGGTTTTAAGATGAGTTTGTAATAATTTTAAACTGTTGGGGTCAGAGGTTTTGTATATTTACAGTTTAAACTATTAATACACACTGGCAGAGCGAGAGGGGGGCCGGAGAGGCACTGACTCCCCCTATATGCTTTGACCCACAGGTATCAGGCCACATAATTGCCTTTTGGGTATTTGGGGATTTTTTTTTTTCCGGGAATTTTTTTCCACATTTACCCCCTTCCATTGTAGGAACACTTGATAGACATTCCTCAGTATTTTCTGAAGAATTTTCTGGGTTTGTAAAATATATCCTTGAGATATCCTTGAGATTATCCACTCCACCACCCCCCCCACCCCCATGGACCCCCAAGAAAAAAATCCTAGATTTGCCAGTGTTAATACAGACAATTACTGTGTAAACATTTGAGGGGTGTTAATTTTGTTCTCCATTCACAGCAGAGCTGATCCCCATTTAAATGACTGTATGTTGTACCGAACGTCAAACAAATCAATTCCCAGTCATAAACATGAAAAGTTGCTAAAAGGCCATTGATACAGCATTGCCGCCATCCTCTTTGTGGAAACACACATAAGAGTTTTGTCAAGAATAATTGATTCACCCCATTATCTGGATCCAGCACTTATACAAGATCTCTTTCGGTTGCGCAAGTGTGCGCAGTGAAGTGGCTGGTAAGTGTGTGGTGCGCTTTCCCCTTCTCCATCCGCTCCACTGTTCCGCAGCATCACCAGAGCCAGCGTCTGTGCTTCGGACCCGCAGTTTTATAATCAACTTAGCTATGTTGTTGATTAAATCAGTTGCAAGCACCGCAAAGATCCTTCGCCCCTCGCTGCTTTAACTAAATTTGTGTGGCGATAACCTTTGTCTTCAAGTGCTCAATCAAGAGATCATCAATTGGATACAGTCTATGAAGTCGAAAGTGAACGGCCGCTCGCCTGGTTGGCCGAATGATAGTTTGCCTGCCGTCCGTGCATGACGGTTCGCTACTAAGTGAATCAATGGACGAGGTGATGGATAAAGGGTGCACGAGAAGAGAAACAACTCAATGAAAGGCAGAGTCACTCTCCAGTGAACTCAAATACCACGGGGAGGAAATAAACAAACGCGAACACATAAAAATGTTTCCGTGCAGGACAGCGGTGTCGCTGAATGGTTTGGTGAGGATGAAAAGGATGTGAGTCATATGCTACGGCCTTTTCAATCACCCCATTTCAACATAATTGAACACTTGTGGGAGATTGTGCATTACTACCACCATCTTTCCAGCACCAATTGAGAGCATCTTTCCCAGATTGTTTCTCCCCCCCCCCCCCCCCCCCCCCCCCCCCCCACCGCCCTGCTGTTTAGGTTGCTCTCCCCGCTTTGTTTTGGATTTTCTCTTTCATTCGCCACACATCTGTAGCTCAAACGGACCTAATTATCAGACAGTCATAACTAATTCTCTATTCTATGAAAGTCGGCAAGAAATAAGTCCTGAAAACAAACCATGGAAAATTGATTGAACCCAGCTGCAGAAAGGAAGACTAATCGTCAAACTATGGGAATTGGATTAGAAATTGTTCTGACTCTCAAAAACTAATTAGGAGTAGTTATTCATCTGTAGAAATAGAATGAGTACAATTCAGAAAGCGCTTGGTCTATTTCCTGTTTCCTATTTATTCTGAGCATCCCCATCTCAAATTACCTTCCTGAGCGATAAAACCGCACGCCCCGTTTCTAGTGGAACATATTTTTGCTCAATTGCAGGGAAATCACATTGGTTCAAAGAGAGCAGGCAATCATCTGGAAGAGTTCTGCAGGTCAACAAAACCTGTTTGATTTTGCTTTCAAGCTGTGACGCAGGACTTTGTTAAGGGCTTGTTTCACATTTGCGGCCAAAAGTTTGGCTTTTCCAACTGACTTAGTTTGTACTGTATCGTGTGAGTTTACTGAGGGGAAACAAAAGACGTTAAACTGAGCGGTGTCCGAAGTCCAGCCTGGGGGCCATTTGTGGCAGGCTGCATTTTTTTTTTTTTTACTGTCCCACCACATATTCTAATAATAAAATTAAACACGACCACAAAAAAGTTAGAATGTTCAAAGATGGCACAAAAAACTAAGTGTAACAAAATTTGAATGTTATTAGGTATCACACTTATTTAGGTCTTTTCTTTAAATAAAGCAAATGTTTAATGGAACATTTTCATGTTTTTTTCATTTAAAATTGTTGAAATCAATGTGTTTGTAACAAGCTATCATACAATGTTTTTTTAATTACAATTTTTTAAAATTACTAATCACCAGAGGTCCATTATTGACTGACGCCCGTTTTGGTGAAGAGAGACGGAAACGTGACCCAGACTGTATTGGCTATATATGTACAGCAGGTAGCGGTATGCACCAAAGAAAAAAAACTTTACCATTTAATCACTTCAGATAATGGTTGGATTGATTTTTCATCAGTTGGACCTTTTTTTTTTTAATTTCTGGATTGATGATAGACGGACTGTAATGTAAGCATACTGTTCAGCCTGTTGTTGCTGCTATTGTATTTTAATTTTAAATTGTTCATCATTTAAATTTCAAATGACATGTCTGTTCTCGGTGTTGGATTTTATCCAATAAATTTCCCCCAAAAATGCGACTTATAGTCCAGTGCGACTTATATATGTTTTTTCCCTTCTTTATTATGCATTTTATGGCTGGTGCGACTTGTACGCCGGAGCGACTTATAGTCCGGAAAATACAGTAATTGTAACTGCCAGTTCCATACCCCGCCTCTCGCCCAAAGTCAGCTGGGTTGGGCTCCAGCTCACCCGTGAGCCTAATGCGGGCAAGTGGTGTAGAAAATGGCTGGATCAATAGATACTGTAAATCCCTTGTAACTTGTATTTCATCGCTGTCCTGTGAAAAACACGTGTCCAATTTAGGATTTTTTCAAAATGTTCACGTTAAAAAATGTTTTTCACAGGACAGTAACGATTTACACGACACTTCATTATCTAGAGCCATGATATCCAGCACAAGTAGTGGATGCAAAATTCTGCCTTTACAAAGATTGTTTTTTATTTTTATTTTCCCTTTTACTGGCTCACATTACACTTTGCAGCTACAATATTCCCAATTTTATGGCCGGTGTGTGTATACTATAATTGATTCACAATTCACAATGTTTTTTTTTTTGTTTTGTTTTTTTTTAAACGTTTTAATGGCTAGTTTTAGTATTCATGTTCTTTTGTATCCATACGCAATCAAAATGACGCAACCGGTGCAGGACAAAAAAGGACACAGCACACTATAAGAAGGTCACGACTATAAGTAAATGAAATCCACAGTACACACACCGCCCTGTGGTATCCTGACAAGGGAAGATAGCAGAAGTAAGAGAGGGAGGCAGCGATGGAATCGGACAATGCACAACAGTGTGAGGATCATGAGTTTGACAGCAGGGCCGCTGACCCCGCATGCTGTGGACACGTTCCAAATGAGCTTGAACTTGGAAAGGTGTCAAGTGCTTCTGAAGCTCTGTGGACACTTTTGAACTTCTGCTGCCTCAGTGGTGCCTGCGAAAGAGTGTGTGTTGATAAAGCAGCATTATAACCCTACTGAGCTGTGCAATGAGTATGTGCCATGTGCACCTGCGTGTATGCGTGTGTGTGTGTGTGGGAGTGTGGGTGTGTGTGTGCGTGTGTGTGGGTGTGTGTGCGCGTGCTCTTGACTGGAACGCGATCAGGGTGCTTCTGCTTATTTTTAGTCTTTTAATGCCCTCTATTTTTATTGTAATCTCCTGTTTTCCTCCTACCTTCTTCTCTTCTGGGTTTATTCAGCTTTCTTGTATCCTGTGGTCTTATCTTAACCCCACATTATGTACAGTATGTCACTGTCTGTTTAATTAGGTTACTTCTATGTCTTAATTTCTGTAGTAACTTTATTTGGGATTTTGCGAGATACATTTATACATATGTACAGCATCTGAATCAATTTTCTTGACTATGGGGAAAGTGATTTAAGTAATCATATCAAAAATCAAACAATCCAAAATTTGAACCCTGACTAAAGTGATCGTCTATATAAAGTGGTGCCTGTCTTGAGGTATGTGTAATAATGGCCACACCCCCAAAAACTGTCATGTGTATTTTAATGAGAAAAAATATGACTCCATAATTGTTCTTTAGAAAAACATACTGTAATGATATAATTAAATAAAATTAAGAAGAATTAAAACAGTTTTTTTCACACTGCCTCAATTGAATTCCCATGGCAATGCTCTTTCGGGTGTGCCCACCTTGGCCGCCTGGGGGCAATTTAAGACAGACAGACAGCTGTGTTGTTGTTAGAGACATCTCAACTCCTCTCAGCTCACCAGCACACATCTTACTCATTCTTTGCAGAGGATGAAAATATGACAACTACGGTTCAATTGTCAGTCTACATGTGTTGCTTCATCCTTTATGTTCAATATTTTGCTTAAAGGGTTATAGCAATGCAACATAGATCCCTTTTAGCGTTAGCATTAAGCTAGCAGGCTGAAAGGTTAAGTGCTGTGTTTTTTTTTTTTTTATGAATATACAAAGTGTAATTCTCTTTGTGTTATGTTTAGTTTGAGAGCTGAGCAAATTCAACTGGGAGTGGCATTAATCAGTTGGAAGCCTCTTTTTTTCAAGAACTGTTCACTATTTGTCAAAGTACTGGCTATTGCGAAGTGAGTTGAGGTCACTGCCGTTCGTATCTCAAGTCTCCGCTTCAAAGCGAAAAAAAAAAAAAGAAGTGAATGATAGCTCATATCTTTGCATTATCTTACATTAACACAATATATGACAGTGCTGTTCACACATTCCGTTTCCAATGTCCAGATATACGCATGAAGACCTCTAGATCAATACACATCCAAACACAGACACACACACGTCTACAAAAGTTCACACCTTCCCCACACACTTCAAGTGTGAACGCAGCAAAGGTATATTATTATGTTACAGTCAAAATGTACCGTATATTTTTTTTTTTAACATGGCCACACAGTGACAAATGGCACATTTCCCATATAGGTTCCTCTGTGCAAATCTAATAAGTACATTGTGCCACAGTAATTGCTAAGGAGCGTCATTCATGACTAATTTATTTTGGGGTTAATTTATTGAAACTGGCTTATCAATATTTTACACTCCTCCTCCATTATTCACATGAGAACATGCGCTAAAACGTATCTGTGTCAACCCATGACATTTAGTACAGTGAGTGGCTGTGTGTTAGTTACATTTTGTTCTCCTATGTAACTAGAAATAAGACATTTCATGAGGGAAACAGTGTGACTGGGTCAGTTCTTTTCTGAATGCCTTCCCGTACTTTTAGTTCGACAGGTGGAGAGAGCTGCCGCTCGTCTATTATTTCAACAAGACAGTTCTTTTCATTTGAATTGATAGCGTCAGCAAGATATCAAATCATGGCATTTAGTGGGTGCTTCGTTCAATGTAATTTGTACAATTTCACGTCACACCATAAAGGGAGGATGCAAGTGCAATGCAGTGAGTTACCATGGCAACCTCGGTCATTTAATTTTAAGCAAGGCATGATGACACACAGCGGGACCTGCGGGATCTGACCAAATTCATTGGGTGCCAAAAAGTGGTTCAAAAGTGGGAGCTATCATTTAGGTGTCTTTCACTATTTTGAAAGTGGAAACTTGTAAAACCAAATCATACTGAAAACCATGTAACGATGAATAGAAATGAGATTTTTGTGAGCAAATGTTTGAGCTTCACAGGGCACAGCATTCAACTTGGGCATAATGACTTTTTTATATAACTGAACTACCTTCTTTAATCTTGACAAATTAAAATTGAAAAAGTTCTCAATATGACAGAGTGCCGTTGTACAGTTCTAAGCACACTAATATAATTGGCATATTGACAAACAAATAACTTAATGGCAGTGAGAGCAAGAATATGATGTAAGACGACATTTGAATTTTAACAACCTGTCCTCGTCCCCTCATTTTCTCTGAATCCCATCACACTCTGCCTGTCTCGTTCCCGCCCACCCTCCGAGAGATTACCGTTACCATAGTGACGCAGCAGATTGGCTCGGAAGTCGCAGTGGTTGTGGGTGCCATGGCAACACACATATGCTTATGTTACCGCTGTCAGGGAGGTGTGGGACGCATACGCGCTCGCAAACATGCATTGGCAAACAATGGCCCCGCGTCGTCACGCGCTCAGTCGAGATTAAAGGGGGCCACGGCGTCAAGTCATTTTGTAAATGGCCTTTGATTTATGCAGCGCATTCTGTGCACTTTGTACCGGCGCCAAAGCTCCGTGGGATGGGGGCCGTGCGCGGGACACATGGGGCTGCATGGGACGCCGTTATCCTGAATGTCCATTGAAAAGATCAATATTTAATACAGGAAATCGAATAGATATGCTGGCATTAGCGTAATTGCTGGATTATTACCTAAGGCAGTACATTTTAGTACAGTGCAACACTGATCTAAATAGGTAGGCAGGTAGCTACATACATGGATGGAAAGATGGATGCATGGATCAAGAGATAGATGGCTAGATAGATTTTCTCCTCTCGTACATATTTCATCTACATATATATGGTAGCCATGGTTATGAGGTAGAATGTTTCCATGGAAACTGTCAGAGAGAGGAGGGGGCGGGTGGGTGAGAGACTGAGAGTAAAGGGTGATGAGTGAAAGAATCAAGAAAAAGATTGTGTTTTTTTGTCTAAGTGTTGCATCTTGATATGTCTCCGAGGAGCAGATTGAGTTTTTCGACTCTCTGCTTGAGCACGTTCTGGTTATTTGTCATCTAAGGATACGCTGTTAAAAGGACGTTTGAATTTGAAGCATTTAGAAAAATAAAAAGAATGGGGTTGAACGTTTTTGTTAGTTAAGGTTTAGGTCAGGGGCTATGCATTATGGTAAAGAATGCCCTTGTGAGCATAACGGGAGATGGGTAGCGTATGTTTCGGTGTTTGCTTGTGTGCGTGTGTGTGTGTGTGGGGGGGGGGGGGGGGGGGGGTGTGAAGTGATTTGAGCTCACCTGACAAATATTCCCATGTACACACACTTACACACTCCCACGCACGTTCACTATAATCGCAGTATGAGAGTGTTTGAAATGTTTGTGTGTGTGTGTGTGTGTGTCGCTGAAACGAGGTGAAATTATTTCACCTGACAGGAACAATGCTGCTTTTGCCCGCTTTCTGCTCCTCCACCACACAAACCCTCTGTCGGAAACAGACGTGCTGAATAACACGGATGCGCATCTCCCGCCACCAGGGAATCATTTTAATTCATCTTTCATTCTGGAGATATTCTGTGTGGAGTCATTTCTTTGTTGTTAATTTGTTGG
Source organism: Filicampus tigris (assembly GCF_054856515.1). Taxonomy (NCBI): domain Eukaryota; kingdom Metazoa; phylum Chordata; class Actinopteri; order Syngnathiformes; family Syngnathidae; genus Filicampus; species Filicampus tigris. The sequence goes on along the minus strand of NC_141232.1, from coordinate 15,174,373 downwards.
TCCGTTAGTAGAAAGTGTTGTAAATATGAAAGTGTATATGCAATTCAGAAAGGTTCTGCATATTATCATTATTATCACTCCGCCTTTTCTGTGTCTACTCCAGCCACTGAAATGTGGTTCCGAATAGAAGACATTCAGTCACTGAGCACACATAATCTCAAGCCACAACTCCACCAAGCTCAAGTTGAGTTCAGCTTGTCACAGTACAATGTGGAACAGTAAATCCCCGTCTGGCTCGTGCTTCTACAGCGGGGTGTGAACGCAGGATGGCGATAGCTTTTTCAATTACCTAACCACTGTGTAGTCGGGAGACACAATTTAACCTGCCGATCAATTCAAGAAAAAAGAACAACGTGACCAATGAATAAAGGGTTGCAATGGATGACCACCCGTCATTTTGTGGTCTTTTTTATTAAGCAGTTATAAGGACAACAGATGTGCTCAAAGGTATGAGATTCAACACCCCAAAATGTAGGTGGACAGAAAGAAATGCAAATATTACAGGCAAGCACAGTTCTACACCACGGCAAATTACAACCACAATGAATATGCTCAAATCAAATCTAAATTTCTCTTTTCTGTTTTCCTCACTCAGGTACTTAATGAATGTGACATTTGAGGGCCGTAATCTGTCGTTCAGTGAGGACGGCTACCAGATGCACCCCAAGCTGGTCATCATTCTGCTCAACAAGGACAGACAGTGGGACAGGGTAAGTTTTCGTGTGCATTTGTCGTAGCAGATTTGGGTCATTTCAGCCAAAGCAAACAAAGACTACTTTTTGAAATAAAATCCTATCAGACCAACCAAATCGCTTTTGCTCCCTTATTTTGGTCATGCTCGTACGTAGTAATTATGAATTATCACAGTCGAATCATGTTAAACTGTAAGACTGTTCGCAAGGACAGCAAGTTAGTTTAGTGATGGGAATACCTGATGGGGACACAAATATCTCATTTCCTCATCATCACATTTTCAGTTTTGAAGCATTTTAAGCCCAAAGCTTTATAGACGCTGCACTGATTAGATATTATCAGATTGGTGAAGGTGCCTTTGAGCAGCATGCTGCAGCACGTGCACGCGCTCCGGAGTGCTGCTTCTGAATGAATATTTGCCAAAGCTGCTAATTATCACAACCGCCACCATCATTTTAGTATTAGAATATGAGCCCTCCCTGTGCTTGTTCTACCATCTAAAACATGTTTGTCTCACATTATCCGATCAAATCATTTTGATGGCTTTAACACATTTTTGAGCTATTATTAGGGCTTTTGAAATGCCTTTTTAAAAAAGATTCAATTGAAAAACAAGGTGATAAGCTTAATATAAAATATTGACAGTACAGAAGTTAGTTGTGTACTGTCCGCTGGCCACAATATGACACACGCGCAATATGATCCAACACAAGACCCGTCCCAAAAAAATGATTCAAAATTTGTACAAAAATAATAATCGGCAGTTTCGATTGACAGTAACTTCATTTTTGTGGCTGTTGTTTGCAGTTGCGTAAAACTGCACTGCATCCTACTTGTTACTATTTTCCAACCGAATGTAGTCAGCCAAGAACATTATCATTGCGAAATTCTCTTTTTACATTCAGTGAAATGTGCAAGTGTATTTATTGATTTATTATTTATTTCTTTCTTTTTGTAGCCGGTAGTGTAATTTAAAGTGCAAAAGTGCAGTAATAATGAATTTACAAAGTGTTCATGATTTTACATTTTGCACAAGAATACTGTCCACCAATCTGGTTAATATAGAGATACAGTGCAGGGTTGTATATGTACTGTTACTGTGTATACCTGTTTGTGTAAACACAAAATATGTATGTACTGTAGAATATACAGTATGTGTGTATATTTACATTATATATGTGTATATATAGTATAATGAACTGTTACTCCGTCTACTCCCTACTATCTTTTTCTGGTGTTTTGAGGGGGATACCACCTGCCTTAGGGGGACCAAGGGGGAGAAAAATATTGAACGATTGAAGGGCCGAGCAAATTTTCAATTTTCAATATTGAAGTGGTGGGGCCCACAGTGATGCGGGGCCCCCCAAATCCCTGGCAGCACCCCTAACCAGGCTCACTTTTCTTCTTCGGCACGATGCCAGAATTGAGCAAAACTGACAGTTGGAAAAGCACAAAGAAAGGCAAAACTTTTTTTTTTTTTAACTTTTTCAAAAAATCTGTGATCTGGGAAAATGGTATAAAGACAATGACAATAGCCTTTTTTAATTGTAAAGTAATTAAGGTTTAAGAAAATGTCTTGAGCAGATGGAAAAAGTCCAGATGTGATAGGTCATAGGTGAATAATCCTGAGATGCACACCCTAAAATAAACCCGCAACACACCGCCACCTGTAAAGTCACCGCATGCGTCCTCCTCCTCCCCGCCCTTGTAGCTGACTTCTGTGACTCTTCCTCTTCTCTATTCTTTCTATTTCTCTGTCTTCTATGGCTCCAATCTATATTCTGTCCTCTGATCAGAGAACAAGGTGAGCGTCTCCCCTTCTGTCTCCCCTGCCTCCCTTACCCGCTTCTTCTTCGCAGCCGCTCTCGCGCCACCGTTCTCACTCATGTTTAATTCTCAGCTTGACTTCCAGCTGAACTGCTTGCGTGGATCCTAATGAGTTCCGGCTCTTACAAGCGTCCTTCCTGGCACCTTTTGAAGGAGTGAGAAGACTCTGGAGCAGGGGGTCACCAAGTCCGGTCCACAAGGGCACCGATCCCGCATGTTTTCCATCTCTCCCAGCTGCAACGCACCTGATTGAAATGATCAGCTCATCAGCAAGCTTTTCAGAAGCCTGATAACGGTACAGATCATTTGAAACAGGTGTGTTGCAGCAGGGAGGGATGGAAAACATGCAGGGTAGGTGCCCTTGAGGACCGGACTTGGTGACCCCTGCTCCGGAGTGTCCAGTCATGTTCAGCCCCACCATCTCCGTCGTTGTCTATATTCCGCTGCCTCATATTTGTTCATAGATGAAGGCTGCACTGCCCCCATGAGATGCGCAGCCTCAAGTGGTCCTACTGCAGGCAGCCCCGCCAAATTCCCTGCAGCGCAATATGTGTGCGTACATATTTAACAAGTGTGACGACTCTGCAAACTGGTGCCGTAGCTCCTGTTACGGCTCCGATTCGCATTGTGTGCGGCCTCTGATTGGAGGATCCATAACCATTCCCACCTGCATAAGTGGACTGAATGCACTGGGACACTTGAAAGGGCATCGACAGAGTATCCGAGAGGGGTGTCATGTGACCGGAAACTGGGGAAACGGACTAATTGATGACTCTTGGTTGGAGGAGAGCCACATGGGCTTGGCCGGTCCTCCAAGCGTACAGCTGGACCCTCCACCGCAGAGGAGGCAGTATTTTGCATCTGAATGACCAGCTGGTCATGTGACTCTTGCGCTCCAGCCATCTTCCGTCTCGTCTGTTGCTGCTCCTCACAACAGAATTTGGGTCTACCTGCTCATCCGCTCTCTTCGTTCTCATTTAATCCTTTCACCGTCCCTTACTCCTGATCTGAATTCTCCTCTTTTCTCAGTTTCAGTCTTGTCCTTCAGCTTAACCTTCCAGTCATTCTCAGCTCAGGGTCCTTGTTCTCTCTCTCCTCTCTTATTGTTTGCGTTGTGGTCGCATTTGACAAAGACGGGGCTCCAAAAGAAACAAGTAATAACATCATATGTACTATACTGGGCAAAAGTTCTTGGCCACCATTAGATATGTATAGTGTTGTTTTTACCACAGCTGTAATGACGATATTTAAGTAGAACGTCAGTCAGTGGAGCGCAGACCTCCACCAAGGCCGACTTGTGGTCAAAAGTGAAATAGTAGATTGCCTTCTTTTTCTTTGTCCTTCTGTTTGTTCACTATAAGGCGACTTACAGGTTCACGGAAAAAATAATAGACTGATTGGGGGTTGTGATTGATTACGATTATTATTCTAAGGCGCGGGCAGTCCCATTCATGCTACAATGCCTTAAAAAGGTGAAAATAAATCTGCACTTTTATCCAGATCCTCACCAAAAATGTCTTCCTTGGCCCATGCATCTTTTTGTCCTGCTGTAATCTTATATATATATATATATATATATATATATATATATATATATATATATATATATATATATATATATATATTGGTTATATATAACCAATAAAATCAGTCCTATTTCTTATTTCACAATGTTAGCGCAACAAAGCCTCTGAGTTTTTTACAGTACTGTATGTGTGGAGCTCTTCCACTTACTGCAAGTCTGTCTAAAATAACCCTCCATCAAAGAAATATGTTTATGCCAGTACACCCTTTATTCTTTTGGTGTTGAATATAACTGTAGTTTTAAACCCATTTTGTGTTGTTTTATATGCCATGTTAATGTGCAGGTGGGCAAATGGGAGAATGGGTCCCTCTCCATGAAGTACCACGTGTGGCCTCGTTATGAACTATATGGTGGAATAGCAACCAGGGAGGATGACCACCTGTCCATCGTGACACTGGAGGAGGCTCCTTTCGTCATCGTGGAAGACGTGGACCCACTTAGTGGGACTTGCATGAGGAACACTGTGCCCTGCCGCAAACAGATCAAAACATTGTGAGATGCACAAATTGTCTGAATTCATGATAAGAAAGTCATATATATATATATATATATATATATATATATATATATATATATATATATATATATATATATATATATATATTGGGTACATCGAGCTTAATAAATGCTATATCCCTTTGATATGAAATTGTAGTTGGTTTAGGTCAAATTCTCTTCACTCTACTCTAGTAGAGTCGACATAACTCGACATAACGTTTTCCATTAATGAAAAGATCACGTGTTCTAACTTCATCTCCGTATGCAGGAATCAGACGAAGGAGTCTGGGATCTACATCAAGCGTTGCTGTAAGGGCTTCTGCATTGACATCCTCAAGAAGATCGCCAAGTCGGTCAAGTTCACATATGACTTGTACCTGGTTACCAATGGCAAGCATGGCAAGAAAATCAATGGAACTTGGAATGGCATGGTGGGAGAGGTAAGGAGGATCGTTTTCCATGCGTGTCTCTTCTTTTATGAATATTTCAGTCACTAAACAGGTACAAGATTTGTAAGTGCGCATGGAAGGTTCACAAATGGCAACTGGAGCTCAATTATTGAACAGACCCATGCACACTTTCGACAAAGGTTTCATTATTACTAATTAAGAAATCGATCAAGGGTTTGAACCAGAGCCCTGAATTTTAATTCTTCTAATGAGCAAGACAGTTTTATGATTCCACGACCAATCATGGCTCAGCTTCAGAAAACAGGTCAGCCATGATTGGTCGTTACCAGAGCCCTGAGTAGTTGTGATGTCATTTTCAGTTGACAGACGTGACAGACGTGTAACCCATTAAGGCCTAAAGCGCCTGGCTCAACAGCTCCTCAAAACCCAACGTCGCCTTTGGAAGTACCCTTGAAAACTTGAAGTTTTCCCAGAAATTCAACACTTACAAAATGATTAATATCTCAGCCCCTGTAGCAAACAGAAACATAATTCCAAAAGAATTAGAGAGCTTAGACATGTGGCTTTCACACAGGCAGAGTTTATTATTATTTACTGTTTCAATCGAAGTTGTAAAAATAATATGTCAGCGCAAGAGAAGCACTATTTTAATTTTTTTTAAATATCGAGTGGTAATTACCATACTCTATTCTGTTACAAAGACGTCAATATCGTCATTGTCTACAAACCATATCATATCACGTCCGACTGGTTCAACTTGTTCAAAGTCCACAAGCGCGTCGTCTATATATCACTGCCGTTACTTATTTCAGAGCTCACGGCGATCGACAGCGTCCGCAATTAGCCTATGGCTTCAAGGATGATCTGCGAGTGGTACAGTTTGTTAGGGGTTAGGGTTAGGGTTAGGGTTAGGGCCAACATCTGGGATCTAGCAAATCTTGTGGTAAGAGATGAACTTGTACAGGTCAATTGCGCAAATTCATGTCAATTGCATATACAGTACTGTTTTATTTATTGCAGTGTTTACATTTTGTCACATTTGGAATGTGATTGTCTATTACTGGAAAGAGGATGCTAAAATGCGTCCCTGCTTGCATACTAAATTGTAGGAAGTTGCCATCAGAGTAGCGACACTGTTTTGGGTTGGCTTGAATCAACCTGGCCAGAGTATAGGACAAGAGACTTGCATTTATCAGTGGGCGAAGGTGAAAAAAGTGTCTGCCTTTCTTCCCAAAGGCCAAATGAACGTTGCTATATTTAGCTTTGCCGTCTAAAGCATGAATTTCCTCATGGAAATGTGTTTTCATACCTTCAATTTTGAGCAGCCCAAAGCGGCGAGGTCAGCTGGCTCTTAACATTCTATAATAGACCCCGGTCCCGGTCAAAGCTCGCTGTCAGTTCTCGTACATCAACCCGTTACAGCAGGCTGCACTTGTGCTGTCTGGCTAGTGGTTTGGTGAGGAAAAGGTAAGCAGATCAATAGCAGCTCAAAGGTCACAGGTTGAAAACACAGCTGAGTCCATCTCGGAGAACAGTCAAGTCTGCGTAACCTTCACAAGTCACAGGCACCATGACGACGTGTCCATTTTTCCCGCTACTGGCTTTTCAATTTTTATTAAACTGACCCATTTCGTCTATTATATAAAGCCATTTCAGTTACCCTGCTGGGCCAGCGAGTGTCTTTAGTGTGCACTGAGCTATAAGTGGAGTCACCTGTAATAAACGCCATCACCCTTGCTAAAAGCGTCATAATGTGCTGCCTTCTTCTCAGCCCCACAGATGAATGGTCATTAGGAGTCGGGGGTGCGGGGGGGCCGTTTTTCAAACCCTCTATTTCACTTTCTCGCGCTCTCCCACACATATGCACACACACGCGCGCGCACACACAAGCATATAAGCAATGAACACAAGGGAGAGTAAAGGCAGGTGTGCTAACACATGGACACAAACTGATTATTGCACAAATGTCAGTCCTTTTGTCTCTTGCTCTCTCTTTCTGAGTTACTCTCACACACACACACACACACACACACACGCAGACATACACACCAGCTCGGCTGTGCCCTGCCCTGCCCTGCCCTGCCTGAGAGACGAGCTGCGTCCTTCTCCAGTTGGAAAACAGCCAAAATGACAGTAGATTTCAAACTCTTAATGGACTGAGATCTGTACTGATGCTCAGACACATGCCTACACTCACACACACATACACACACACACAGCACACTCTCATGAGCACTTTCCGAGATCGTTTAAAGGGACACTTGGATGAGCTTGGCACTTATAGAATAGGTTTGCATGTAAAAATGACATCAGTACTAAAATGCCCCCCTCAAAAGACTCTGTAGTGATTTAAGGGCTTTTTTGTGATTAGGTTTACGCCTTTTTGGGGCGTGGCTTATGTTATGTTTTCGGTCTCAGCTGTCTACGTCACGTGAGGGAGCCAAGCGTGTAGTATTGCTCGCTTTTGTCAGTTCTGTTGTCTAAAATGGCGACCGATCGTCACCAAAATGCAAATGCACATTACTACTCTTGTCGCCTTCAACCTGTGAAAGTATAAAAATGTTTTGCATAATAGTTTGGATCTATTGACGTGATCTCATCATGATCACCTCCACAAAATCAAAAATACCGTGGCGATCGCTTCTCCACTTACACAGGCTGAAGCGGACAAGCGCATGAATGCACACACGAACCCCGGCTGGTTAATATTTTGGACATTTAGCGACGCTAAACTCGTGTCAACTCTCGGGAGGCAGACGGCGACTGGCAGTGGGCAAGCAATCAGGCAAGCATGGATCTTTATCCCCCATCTCTCCGATTCCCAGCTAACAGTAGGATAACAGTACAGCTAATAGCAACAACTAGCTTCAGGCCGTTAAAACAAAAGGCGTTAGCACAACAACATTAGCTCCTTACTGTCTGCACAGCCTGTGGAGGTGATCATGAGCCTGCGTCTTCATGCCTCCCAAGCATTCGCGTGCGTTGTCCTACACCGCTTGCAGCCGCCAGCTTCGGTGTGGGTGAAGCGGCGTGAGAGTGAGGTAAGACCTCAAGCGTCAATGTTCAGCAAACAAAAAGTTCCAGCGAGGAGGCTGACTGCACAGCCGAATGTGGCCGCAATGGAACGTACCGTTTCGTTATTATGTTACGTATGTTACGTTCCACGGCGTGTTGTCGGTCGAAAAACTGTGGTCATTCCTCATCCAAATAAATGTGCACATCCACTCATTCCCACTTCAGTCTCTGTAAATATCCTGATTGATGTTAAATGCTTCGCTCGTCCTAACTGTGATCAGCAAAGAAGCAGTGCTTTTTTAAATTTATTTATTCATTTATTTATTTTTTGAAGCAAAGAAGCAGTGTGCGCTCGTCCCAGCATAAATCTATGTAGCTCATGCACACTTGCACATTTCCTCATTCTCATGTAAATCAGCCACCGAGAGGTTAATCCTTTTGACATGTTGAAGTGGGCATTAGTAAGGATGTCCACATAAATTTTGGTGCCAATTGATCACTGTTTTTGGACATTATAAGCAATGAAATAACAATGATTTCCAATGGAGAGTTTGTAATCGGTTCCTCCAGTGACTCCGACCAAACTAGGATAGAACAGTAGGGGGCGCGGCCATTCTCATTAACAAGCGGCGTTATTCATGGAGTCACTTATTTCCTAATGTCTCCCAAATGCATTGATAAAATAGAAAATGACAACCCTTTCCATTTTCCTGATCAAAAAATATATCAAATGAACTTGTTAGTGAAAACATGGCCATCCCGGCCCCACCGTCCCTTTAAGGCCTTTTACACAATTTGTTACTGCTTCAAAAAGACACTAGTTCAATCACACTAGGAAGGTCAATAATTGCTAATACATTTTGTTAAAGCGGAAGTCAACCCAATTTTTGTATTATTTTTTTTTTTTTTACAATAATATGTTCTATGCAGGCGGCACGGTGGTCGACTGGTTAGCACGTCCGCCTCACAGTTCAGAGGTCGTGGGTTCGATCCCGGCTCCGGCCTCCCTGTATGGAGTTTGCATGTTCTCCCCGTGCCTGCGTGGGTTTCCTCCGGGTACTCCGGTTTCCTCCCACATTCCAAAAACATGCATGGTAAGTTGATTGGACTCTCTAAATTGCCCCTCGATGTGATTGTGAGTGTTGTTTGTGTGCCCTGCGATTGGCTGGCAACCAATTCAGGGTGTCCCCCGCCTACTGCCCAAAGACAGCTGGGATAGGCTCCAGCACGCCCCGCGACCCTTGTGAGGATAAGCGGTACAGATAATGGATGGATGGATGGATGTTCTATGCACCTTCACTAGTCTAAACACAGCATTCTGATTAATATTGCGTTTGTGGAATATGAGTGAAGAAGCAAAATCCACCTGTTTTTAGCCATCTCAGGGGGCGGCCTTTTTGTCAATTCTGTCGACTGAAAATGACATCACAGTTTCTCAGGGCTCAGATAATGACCGATGACAGATGATCACTTGTTTTCTGAAACTGAGCCATGATTGATTTTTACCTTTTCTCTGTGCAACTGTGATGTCATTTTCAGTCAACAACAGGTGGCAAAATGGCCAAAAACTGCGGATTTTACTGCTTAACTCATTCACTGCCATTGACGTATTTATTGGTCTTTTCGCAGTCCAGCCATTAAATCCCAGGAACTTGTGTTTTTTTCTAATTTTTTTTAAACATTAGGGTAAAAGAGGGTCTGAAAATGTTTGGCAGTGAATTAGTTTAATTCATATTCCACAAATGCAATATTAATCAGAATGCTATGTTTAAACTAGTGCGGCTGCATAGAACAATTTCTTGTAAAAATAAATAATTAAATAAAATGGGGTTGACTTCCCCTTTATGTTCACTGCAAAAAGATTACATTGCCATTCATACTGTTCTCGTAAAATCTTACTGGTAATGACATAACAAGTTAGGCCTCCCAACAAGATATACAGACACACACCAGCTGAGACGCTTGCACACACTCACACAAACTCAGATCCTTGCTCACTCATTCTCAATAACACCCACATGGGTCACTTTCATAACACGGAGAGAACATGTCGTAGGAGGGAGATGGAGAGAGCAAATGGAGAAGAGAGAGGAAGTGAGCAAACTGCTGCACGGGCTTCTTCTCCCCCCTGGGGCGACGTTCACACATTAGGCACTAACGCGCGCACGCAGGTGGACGTGCACGTCGACTCTTCCTCCTGACAAATAAGACTGCCGTACCACGTAAGCGCACACGGACACAGACCGTCAGGACGGCCGTGGACAACTTGCAGAGCAGATGAGCGATTGTCTCTCTACCTTTGAGCGTCCGCTTCACAGGTGGGGAACAAAGGTTCACTACCGTCACTTCATGACTCACAAGCACAAGCACACAAACGCTCTCTCACACGCTGGAGCTTTGACTCATGCGCACTTTATTAACACGACAGTCTCAAGCCACTTAAGCACAAACTGGGGACTAGATATAGTACCTGTGGCGGGGTACTGAGATGGGGGAGGGAGGCTGGGGGAAGTAGGCCAGGTATTGGCATGCCTATTTGGAGCAGCCATGACCCACTGTGATAACCTACTTTCTTCCCTCTCTTCTCCCCTGATGGGCAGTAAGAGTGTCCACCTTCCCTTACTACCTTTGTTAAATACATACACTCGCTGGATATTTCATTACAAACATACCGCTCCACTATCTGATGAGATCCAAGATAAGCACGATCAAGAATAATTGTATTATGTTTTATTGTTTTCTTAAAGTAAAAGACCAAACTCCAACATGGATTGATCAGGGACTGAACAAGCCGCATAAAAAAGTTCTCCCTCTGACTGGGGACTCTGCCAGTAGGCAGCAGACCCTCAGACCTGATGGCAGAACCACATCCGATTTGGACTTCATTTTTAGCGGGGAAGGCAGGTTTAGTTTGATATGAAACCAACCTGTTATTGGTTACAAAAGAAATTGCTCTTTTTGACCTCTCAGCAATGGACTCGCTCTGGGTGGTCGCTGGATATCAATTCAAAATGATCGATGTCTAGACAGCTGTTATGACATTCTGATTGCAAGGTCTGGCTCTAAAACCTAATATTTACCCCTGATACATTACAACATTGAACATATTTCAGTGCTTTTAGTCTTTCATCTCCACGGGTAATAACAGAGGCTTCAATATTATAGCGGTGGAGATGCAGGTGGCAAACAGCCATGCTTGTATTTAAAACAAACGCACCACAGATATCAAACTTCCAAACAAGTTGAATATTACAATTATTTTAGTAGAACTGACAATAAGTATAATTTTCAATTATTTTTTTGCCTTCCTTTTTTGTCTTAACTAGCCAGATACTGATATATTGTATATATATATATACTGTATTCCAGCTGACCTCCTCTGCCAAACATAATTTTTGTCAGAAATACAAGGCTTACTATTAGCGTATCTGATAACTAAGTTACGGTTTTGAACTTTTCTCCTCGTTATTTTTATGTGATGAAAAAAAAAAACCTCACGACATAACCAGTGTTCTATTTGTCTCTGAAAGGAGCATGAGCTTCAAGTCACTTCCTAATGGACTATACGCATGGCAGCTCGTTACACATTTCCAGTGGGAAGATTCACAGGCATACAAGCTTCCGGTTTTCATTTATTCCAAGCTCCCGGGGCGCTATCTGGAGGAAAAATAACCTCATTCTTTGAAATCGTGTTAGTGTGGGTTTTTGTAATAGGCATATTCAATAGCTCGGAGGTGGAAATGTCATCCGAAGCAGTGACTTTTTAAAAATGCTGATCTGTGATGCGCCGGCCATTATGTTCAGCCTTTTATCCGAAAACGTTTACCAGTGAGCCGGTATTAGGAGATGGAAAGTGTATACGACAATTTAAATATTGCATTCTCGAATCGATGAAGGTAGTCTGTCCGTCTTTCTCTTTGTTTCTCAATGCTCGGCTCCCCGGCGAGTCACTAAGCCGTGCTCTTCCTCACTTCCTCTCTCTTCACCATAGAATGTGAAAATAAAGGCTTTCTATTCTATTTTGTGGTTGTCTCTGTGCTCTATAAATAAGGTTAAGTGTGTCGAAATAAGCCGCGCAAGTCTATGTTCACATGGACCTACATTTACTGTGAAACAGTAAATAAGGTAATACGTCATTTATAGTAACTTGATGTCATTTCAGCAGATTGCGAGTATATTTCAAACGGTTTGAGGCTATCGCTATACGTTAGACTAGGAAGTTAGCAGAGCTGGGCAGTCCGTCCCTGGGCCGGACCGGTCGGACCCTCCGGCCCGGCCGGATGCCCATTTTTGGGGCAGGGGGTGGGGGCTGACAAATAAAAAAAAATGGCTAGACTAAGCATGGCCGGAAGTTGATTTTAGTCGGGCCCACTAATCGGCCCTCGTGCGTTTGACGTGGTCGCGAGGCGGCCAAATTTCATCTCAGCCTACTCAGTGAAAGGCTTCTTTTTAGGCTTCTTTCTACTCCCGCGTCGGCGCGAGCGAGAACTGCCGCATTGATTCACGTGACCGACGCATTTTGCTGTTGGCGACAGGTCTACAACACATGCCACGCACCCATCAGGAATTGTTGGTGCTCTGATTGGTCCATTATGTCACATGTTGCGATGATATACAGTTTCCCACACGGAGGAGAGAATGCACCTCGCAGCTCGTTGCTGCTGCAAAGCAAACTAGTTCGGAAATGAAATTAAATGCATCGTCTAGTCATCTCGGTCCCTTTATGATTGTAGCAGGTACGATATCCATTGTTGTCGCTGTCTTTTTGAAGCGACGCACCTCGACTTGGAACTTAACAGTTTCAAAACAACTTGTGTCCACGAGTATATTAAGCTGCGCGCAGCACTCAAGTATGACGCTGCCACATCAAGGTGTGGTTCATGCACTTCTTCTGGCATCTTCTACTTCCAGAAATACGCTGTAGAAAACCTGCTGTGTATAGTGGTTTGCTGGCATGCTTTTATTTTGAAGGCCGTGAACGAAGGGAAGTGTGGAAAATAAATAACTTGTTGAATGCGACTTCTGGCCATCTGTTGGACCCAAATAATTATACAATATGACAAAACCAACCCCAGGGCTCACAATGGAAGTAAGCACATGCAGTTGGGTAAGTAGTAAAGTACTGGTGGTGCATTTTGAAGCGTGTCCACAGCGGGTTCGAATAGTAAATTAGCCAGGTAATGATCCTTAAAAAGCTTCTGCCGTTAGCATCCCTCCCGCGGCAGCGTCAATCACTGGCACTTTGTTTGGTGGGGGGTGGAGGGGGCGGAACGGGGCGGGGGCCGACAGTGTTTATGAATAAGGGTGGGGGGTCGCCGGCGGAAGGGTACCCAGGTCAAGGGTGTAGGGTTGCAGCCGGACCGGCAAAAGAGGGTCAAGTGCCCAGCTCTGGAAGTTAGCATGCCTCTGTACCACAAACGTGGAAATGATGCGATGAGTCCATTGGCTCTCATTGGACCACACACATAAGACTTTGTGATTACAAATGTTGAACATTTACGATTGTCGGCCCCAACCTTTTTCTGACCACATGGCAGAGGTAAAATCACCCATAACGCATCCATGCCACAGCATAATTAGTCCGGATGATCTTTCAGGGGCAGCTCTAATTTCTTGAGCTCAGTGATTGGCTTTCGTTGTCATTTTATTCAAGTAGCATAGCGTAGCAATATTACTTTTATAACCAGGCGCCTTACAGTGTGCTCACCCCGTTGCATTTTATCAGGACATAATTTATACAGACGTTCATGTGTTCCATGGCTGTGATTCCCAACCAGTCTGCCATGACACATTAGTGTGCCATGAAAGATCATCAGGTGTGCCACGGGAAATTATCCAGTTTCACTTAATTGATCCGATAAATCTATGCCAGCAACACAAAGTGACAGGCAGAACCATTAAATTCTCTTCCACTATGGCTGAGGGTACATAATTAACCTGTATATCCACTTGTTGTAACGTTTTTCTTTATGTGACAAGAGACTTTTTCTAACGTAAATGTAAAGACTAAATAATAGACCAAACACTCCTTCACACCTGGGGATGTAATCCTAGAGTCTCGAATCTGGAACAGTAGGCATTTACTTGTCTGCATAAACTGTGAACCTTCAGGAATTGAAATTGAAGAAAGAAATTGCGTGAATGCTGGAAGCATTCCACATCATTCTCTTTCATTTAAAATCATTACACATCATTCTGTATATTTTAATATCATTCCACATTTTTGACCAACATATTGTACATTTTTCACCAATATCGTTCCACATCATTCCATATAATTGCACATCTTTCAATGTCATTCAGTTTCATTCCATGTTTCCTTATTTTTTTCGTTCAGCATTTGGCTGGTGAACAGTTTAGGTTTCACCCTGCCCACCCAAAGACAGCTGGGACAGGCTCCGGCACGCCCGCGACCCTCAGGCGGAAAAGCGCTTCGGAGAATGAATAAATGAATTTCAGCATTCACGGCAATTTCTGCAGAAATTGCATTTTTAGTTAATGAATGTAATGAATGAATGCAGTAATACAGTAAATAATACAATTCTCATTGAACTGCACAGTGCTTTTTGTGTGCTTTGAGGAATTGGTGAAAAATAAGAAATTGATCAAGGCTTGTTGGATAAACGGGTTTTACGTTTTTTATGGATCGGGTGAATGGATGCTAAATGTATTGCCCTTGTTGTCCAGGTGGTGTTAAAAAATGCCCACATGGCCGTTGGTTCCTTGACCATCAACGAGGAAAGGTCAGAGGTCATCGACTTCTCCGTCCCCTTCATCGAGACTGGCATCAGTGTCATGGTCTCCCGTAGCAACGGCACCGTTTCACCCTCTGCCTTCTTAGGTGAGCAACGGGGAATATTAACAATAAGACTATGCACCTTCTCTCCGCAGGCTTACATGCAAACGCCAATCTGCATAACTGTCGTTGTACCGAGCAACTAATACATTAGACCAATGATTCTCACAAAATGTAATGTTAATTTAAATGTTGGACTGGAAACATGGAGCAGCACAACGTCCGTACTACAAATCTGTGTTGATGCTCATAGGCCAGATGAATAAATATGAACTAGGCTTTTTTTGCATGTGGTGAATTAAAGGGACATAGGCTCTGTGATTGTGTGATCAAGTGTGAGCTTTTTATTTGCACTTTTACACGTAGTTTTTTTTTCTTCTCAGTTTGTTCTCTGAATGCATCTTAGAAAATGTCTAATTAGATATGCTTGCTAATTTGGTGCAATTGAGATTTTATTTAATTTCCCCTCTCAGTTCCGAAATAGAGCGCTCTGAAATGCATGTTGCGCATGTGTTATAAATACATATGTGTATCAAAACACTGACGTACATGTGCTTTCGGATCGCGGGGTCACAAGACATAGTGGGAATTGAATCGAGGAGTTAAATGGCAACACCACACGTGTTAGGAAGAGTTTTACAGCTACTGGACATGACAACGCGCTCACTCAAGAATACTCCATTATATGCTGCAGTTGAATAATATTTTGTTTTTCTCGGACTCTTTGTCTCTTTGCCCTGTGCTTCCCACTCAACTCCATTTCTCCTACTCATCCTTCCTTTTCTCAATCTGGCACACCATATTTGCATATCTCCTTTCTCTTCTCACTCTGTCACCTCATTTTTTTCATTCGTCTCCAACAACCCTTGCTCTGGTTCGCCTTCGTTTCCAAACATCACCCTTCTCCATTTTCTGGCTCCCTATGACCTCCCTTTCCCCGCCACTCGTGTCTTTTTCTTATCACTGTTGGTCCACCCGGCCTCACTCAACCCATCCTCTCACTCGTCTCTCTTCATCCTCCCCTCTCCTCGCTCTTTGCTGCCTTGCCCTCCAGAGCCCTTCAGCGCGGATGTGTGGGTGATGATGTTCGTGATGCTGTTGCTGGTGTCAGCATTTGCCGTGTTCATTTTTGAGTACTTCAGCCCCGTGGGCTACAACCGCTGTCTGGCTGACGGCAGAGGTGAGGGCCCGCAACTCAACACACACTGCACACATGTAAACGCACAAACAAGAAAGAGACGCGCCGGTTTGTATCACGCGGCACTACTGTGCAAGGTGTTGTGAAAGATGCTAGTTGGCGGCTTATGACTGCATTGATTTTGTAGTTTCAGTTGGTTTAATCATCCAACAGTCTCCCTTTACAGCATGTGCAATGACTTGTATAACAATTTCCCTTTTCAGAGCGCCTAGTGCCAAAATATATACAGTGGTACCTGGGCTTATGAGCTTAATTGGTTCTGTGGCCCCGTTTACCTCTAAACGTTCTTAAATCAAGGTAACTACTGTTCCCGTTGAAGTAAATGGAAATGCATTTAATCTGTTCCAGATCTCAAATTATTTTCCCTTTACATTTTATGTGTAAATATATATATATATACCTATAATATATATATTTATATCTGTATTATATACATCAATATATTTATAGATAGATAGATAGATATCGCTAACGTTGGGCCAAAAAGTTGTACCTCTGAAACAGTAACCCAGAGACCCCAAAAATGGCAACTTTATTCACTCATTGGTATTGCATCATGAAAGAGAGCAAGCCATTTTCAACACTTCAGATTGGTCAGTAATGTGTAAATGTAACACCCTGTTGTGTGAACCGACCACTGTGACCTATAGTATAGATTTTTGAAAAAGTATGAAATTCACCAAAATGTGACTGAAGAGGTTTTTATTAACCTTTTTATTATATATTATAAAGTAATTGTTCCTATATTAGATGCACTCCTGATAATGATAAGTCCATCTCAAGCCATTTGTCCATATTGTGTACATATGCCTAGCAGTGATTTTGTCACGCATCTGTTATATATCTAGATATCTCTCTCTCTCTCTCTCTCTCTCTCTCTCGCTCTCTCTCTCTCTCTCTCTCTCTCTCTCTCTCTCTCTCTATATATATATATATATATATATATATATATATATATATATGATATATTATTTTGCATATTCAGTTAGAGACATGTGCAAACATACCATAGCCCGCCTCCATATTGAGACAAGCCATTGTTGCTGATTTCATCGCCCTCCTCTTCCTTCTACTTCATGCTGCCCTTTTCATCATTTACAGGTGTTCTATGCTCCGCTTTCAACACAGCGTCAGTGCTTTTACTTCCACGCAGTCCATTTGCAAGTTATTTGCATACATTTCCATACTGCCTAAAATCAAGTTGGCACTGACAGCAAAGGAGATAGTTTTGTGTTAGATCTCTCAAGCCACAAGGCCATCTAATGTGGCTATATTTAGACAACATCCATCTCTTCTTTCCATTCCAACTTCATATTGTAAGGGTGTTCTCTTCCTTAACCGCAATTTTCCTCTCTGAGCCTCCTTTTTTTTCATCTTCATCTTGCACTAAGGGATTTTTTTTAGGTGCAGATTTAGTTTTGGACACAAAGGATTCTATACAAAAATACTGTATATCAATGGCTGCAGATCTCCACTCAATTTATTTAACTGTCTCTCTCACAAACTTTACAAAGGAGAACATTTGGCGCACGAAAGTCTGTTTGTCCATGAACAAAGCCCCCATATCACAATGCAAACCCACATGGAGGGCACGAATACTGTCTGTCTCCCTGTCATGTCCCCTCTCTCTCTCTCTCTCTCTCTCTCTCTCTCTCTCTCTCTCTCTCTCTCTCTCTCTCTCTCTCTCTCTCACAGGCAAACGCACACACGCGTTCACACTTACCCACACAGACATTACAATCCAACTGCTATATCACCCCATAATGGCTAGACGGAGACAGTCTGCTCTCAGTTCATGAGTGAGAACTAATTAAATAGTTTATTCATTATGCCACAATTCGTGATCATGATCTCCATACAATTGATAGTGTGTCAAATAATGGACATGTGACTCAATGAATGCAGATGACTCAATGACTACAATTTAGGGAACTGTACCAGACGTCTTTTATCCGTCAGGGAGATAACTATGTTGCTGCTGGACACTGCGGACATGTTACTATGTTATAGTATCCTAGAAAATCATGATAACAGTGAAGCCCAAAATAATACTTAACTTGGTCACATTTTGATCATGTTTGTATTTTGGATTGGTGAGTGGGTAACATTTAGCTAGAAATAAACACAAGAAATTGGTGAAAGACTATTAAATGTTGTATAAAGAAACTCAATTTGGCTCAAAATTTTGCCAGGAAATTGTAATTATGAACATAAGACAATATATATATATGACTTTCTTTTTTTCATGAAGAATTGTGCCAGATTAACAAAGAAATCATTTTATTTATACAGTACACGCATCCAACCACCCATCCATTCATTTTCGACCACTTATCCTGTTCGGGGTCACGTGTGAGCCGGGATCCACTTCGGCTGACTTTGGTTGAGAGGTGTACACTGAATTTGTCTCGAGTCAGTCACAGGGCACATACTGTATTGGCAAACAGCAATTCATAATCATATTCACGCCTCTGGCAATCTAGAATCTTTGGAATTTGGGAGGATATCCCGCACAAGCATGGTCTGGTGACGTTGAGTGCCTCTGGATAAAATGATTACGATTAAGCTAAGGAGCCATCACATTGCTCTCTGGTGTGAAGACCAATGTTTACACTGAACTTGAGGTAATCGTAAATGTTGGCTGTGTTTCTTTCAGAGCCACACGGTCCGTCCTTCACCATTGGCAAAGCCATCTGGTTGTTGTGGGGTCTGGTCTTCAACAACTCTGTGCCAGTGCAGAACCCCAAAGGTACCACCAGCAAGATCATGGTGTCAGTGTGGGCCTTCTTTGCC
The DNA here is from genome assembly GCF_054856515.1 of Filicampus tigris. NCBI lineage: Eukaryota > Metazoa > Chordata > Actinopteri > Syngnathiformes > Syngnathidae > Filicampus > Filicampus tigris. The sequence goes on along the minus strand of NC_141232.1, from coordinate 15,155,558 downwards.
GTCATCTTCTTGGCCTCCTACACTGCCAACTTGGCTGCCTTCATGATCCAGGAAGAATACGTGGACCAAGTAACGGGACTTTCGGACAAAAAGGTCAGATAGTTGTCAGATATGCATCTTTGTCATTTGCTCCGCTTACCTCACGAGGAAAGTATTTTTACAGCCGTGTTCTGTCTTGCATCTTTAGTTCCAAAGCCCCAACGACTTCTCGCCTCCCTTTCGGTTTGGCACTGTCCCAAATGGGAGTACAGAGAGGAACATAAGGAACAACTATCCCGAGATGCACTCCTACATGACCAAGTTTCATCAGAGAAATGTCAACGAGGCTCTTCAGAGTCTCAAAGCTGGGTGAGGATTTCTAGAGGTTTTTTTTATCTTTAAAGTAGAAATCAACCCAAACACATTTTTTTTCAAGAATATGTTCCCAGCAGGCCCACTAGTTGAAATACGGCATTCTGTTTAATATTGCGTTTATGGAATATGAATTAAGCAGCAAAATCCACCCATTTTTAGCCATCTCAGGGGGCGGCCATTTTGTCACTTCTGTCCACTGAAAATGACATCACAACTGCTCAGGCCTTATTTAACGACCAATCGTGGGTGACTTGTTTTCTGAAGCTGAGCCGTGCTTCAGCCAGAGATGGCTGAAAACGGGTGAATTAACTCTTATTCCATAAATGCGATTTATCCGAATGCCTTGTTTCAACTAGAGCGCTTGCATAGAACATATTCTTGAAAAAATATATTATGGTTGACATCCTCTTTAAGAAACACTTGAAAGCTTTTTTAATTGCGTTTTCAGTTATAAGCCAAGTTCTAAGGTGCACCTGCACTTCCATGTAGGTTGCAATACACAAACTACTTCAACATTCAATATGAGAGTTGCATTGGTGTTAAACTGCTCACACTAAATCCTGTTTCAAATTTTGATTATCATTTTTTAAGCTATGTGAGGAGAGTCAATCTCCTTAGAATGTGTTGGCGTACCTAATGTTGTGACCAGTGAGCTTTATATTGACACTAAATGGCTAAAGTGCACACTTGGTTGTGTGTTCACTTTCTTCCCATTTCTGCAGTAGATGTAAGCATATTGTTGATAAATTCCTAACCTTCCCTTTTTCACTTGGTTTAATTTTATGGGTTTTTTTTTTTTTCCCACCACACTGTGTGCCACTTCAGCCATGGCAAACCGTCTGCAAGTCTATTACACTTATCACCAGCTTAGTGCTATTTAGCAGGTTAATTGGAATGTTGTAGCTGTGATGTCTTGCTCCTAGGTGCTAATTAAGTGTAACCTATCTCTCTCCCGCTCCTTCTTTTTCATTAGCAAACTAGACGCTTTCATTTATGACGCGGCCGTGCTGAATTACATGGCCGGCAGGGACGAGGGCTGCAAGCTGGTGACCATCGGCAGCGGCTACATCTTCGCCACCACCGGCTACGGCATCGCCATCCAGAAGGAGTCGCTCTGGAAGAGACATGTGGACCTGGCCATCCTGCAGCTCTTTGGAGACGGTGAGACACGGCGCTCGTCTATTTTCTGTCTACAGCTCAGTGCACCGAGCACACCAAGGGCAATTGCCTTACTTCATAAGTGAAGGGAGCAGATTGTTCGCTCTGCTCTTGGAATGATTTATTGAAAGATCCGCTCACATTGAATTTTCAAATAAGACGATCATGGCGGGCCAGTTTCCCCGTAAGGAAGGATTCCGACAGCCCTTGAGGGAAATTAAACCTCCTAACACCTTGGAATGACTGCAAGCCAATACTCTCTAAATGTTTCAAATGTGAGATAGCGTTAGCTCTTTGTGATCAGAGCTGTGGCATCACACATCAAACGTCTGCTTTGGATTTATTGCATCCCCTCAGCACAACTCAGGGGTAACATTGGATTTATAGTCATCTGTCTGCCACAGCTGCATTGTTTTTGTGTGTGCACACAACGCAGGCCACAGTATTATTTGGATTTTTTCCTAACTTCTTTTTGGTACTAACACATAATAACGAAACGGAGGTTGCTCATTCGGATATACAGCGCATTAATATCATGCATATTTGTGGTTCACTTTTCACAAGATCACCTATTCATGATTTTTTTTTCTGGACGATCCTATCTCAGTCTGCACATTCCAAAACATTCTAAGATGTCATAAGATGTTACCTTCCTTTTCTTATTAGTAAAGTATAACGTAATACAACATAGTACAGTTTTTGTTGGCAAGGAAGTATGTTGACTAAGATGCACACTGTATTTTGTATCAGGAAGCAGTTAGTTTAGCCTGGGTTGTCAGTGGAAGTTACAGAGTCTGTAAGTCAAATGATCCGTAAGACATTTAAAATCATATTAAAGTGTTTGGGGATTATAGTTTGTAGTATATACCGGTAGTTTAAACTTACTACAATAAAAGAAATTCTTAGAATTTTGGGCAGGTGTGAATTACTCATGTTTTATCGCTATTTGCGGGATGAGTTTAGACGCTGTTTGCGGGGCGTTAATTGTATTGTGGTTATGGACAACCCTGCATTTGTAATGTATGGAAGGCAGCCACAGGCGACGTTCTTTAGGAGTTTAGATAATATTGTTTCATATGAAATACCATCCTTCCATTTTCTATACTGCATATCTTGGTCTCAGGCAAAAGGCCGACTACACCGTTCATATACATTCAAACCTTCACTAAGTGGAAATTGAACCGACTCTGCCTGCACAGAAGTCAGGCACGTTGACAACGATATCATCAGTGACTTCATAATGAACACTTCTGATGAAATCATTTTCGAAAGACACACATTGAGATAGAAATATCCACATTTCAAAACTCAGCATCGCGTCTTTTCACAGATTTTCTTTTTTCGAGCGATATCGTAAACCTGGCAAATCGAACTTTGACTTCCTGCCACCTGCTGGAAATCAAACAGGGAGTCCACGTCACATGCCAATCATACAGGCCTACTGTAGCTAGCTGAGAGATATGCAGGGTGAGTGAACCGTTACAAGGCATTCAAAACTAGTAATAAAATCCATATTCCAAATGTATTGAAGCAAATATGTTCTTTATAACATGTGAAAATAAAGTAAAGGTAGGACAATATAAGAACATACGAAAAACAAAGTGAACAGCTATCTTAGCTGATTAAAGGGTCAACCCAAACGTATTTTTTTCAAGAATATGTTCTATGCAAGTCCACTAGTTGAAACAAGGAATTCTGATAAATATTGCGTTTGTGGAATAAGAGTTAATTCACTCGTTTTTAGCCATCTCCCTCACCAGCTCACCTGGTTTTTTTAAACTGAGCCATGATTGGTCGTTACCTGAGCTGTAGTCATGATCTCATTTTCAGTAAACAGAATTGACAAAATGGCCACCCCCCGAGATGGCTAAAAAGCGGTGGACTTTGCTGCTTAATTCATATTCCACAAACGCAATATTTATCAGAATGCCGTGTTTCAACTAGTGGGCCTGCTGGGAACATATTCTTGGAAAAAAATGTGTTTGGGGAGATTTCCCCTTTAACAGTAGAGTGACCGACCATTTGGAAAATAAGAAATATGACAATAAGAAAGTCCTCATTATTGTTGCCCGTCTGAAATATGCTTTTGTAATGGTGTCAGTGATACTTAAAAATCTTTGTGTTCTTCTAAATTCCCCAAACCATCCATCATGTTCATGCTGGTAAGTGAACCATAGACCCTCCGGGGCCGGCTATCGTGCGTCCCAGTTAGTGTCGCCAGCATAGCTCCTGGTATGTTTCGACCCTGCGTTCGCATGGGTTTCCAGGTTTGTTCGTGTGTTTGTGCGTGCGTTTGTGTGTGTGTGAATATGGGTCATCGCTTTCCACATGAGAGTGCCTCATGAGAAGCGATGAAGAGACTTATTTTTATCACCCTAAAAAGAAGAGTGACAGACTGACTGAGTGAAATGTGTTGTTTGGTTTAGAAAAATCACTTTGCAAATGTCAGGCAAATGTTTTTTTTTTGTATTAGCTTATTTTGTGTGTGTTTGAACATTGTCTTTCAAAAGCGAGGCAAGAACCAATCAGCCATGTCTTTCCTCTGCTCTGGATTTCAATGTGACATTGCCACACCTCAGCCCACTTGCTTCCCCTCCTGTTGGCCTAGAAAAAGATCAGACTCACGTGGAGAGCCCAGTAGTCAAGTATCAGCGTAGGACGGTTCTAATGTTTGACACGAGCTCCTAAGAATAGATGTTGGAAACTCTACAAAACTTAGTTGGCTTTTGAAACTACAGCACATTTCGTTTCTACTCACGTTATTTTGTAATCGAAGTGATAAATTGATGTTTAATTTTCGGTGCAAAGTCCACAGCGAATGCGGTTCCGTTTGCATAAGTTTACATTTTAGAGTTTCAGACAGTGCAAAACGTTTACTGTTATGGCCATCAACAGTGCAGCATATCTGAGAAAAGGGTCTCTTGCATGGCTCACAGTATACAACACACTCACCAGTCATCATCAGTGCTTCTGAACAATGTAATGGGATTAATTGAAGAATTGTACCCACAAAGATAATACGCACATAAATTAGCATTGTGTTTATTAGTGTGGTTGTAGCTTGCAGTGGTAGCTAAATTAAACAAAGTATGGAAATACATACATATATGGCCAGCCACAGTATAAACGTTTTATTAACATCTCTCTTCATCATCAAATGAGACCCTTGCAGTGTACAGTTTGTAGTAGCCTACTGGACATTGACTATACAATGCAGACATCTGTCAAACTATTGCAGATGAACTTGAAATAGCCTACGTTTGATAGCCCTTCCCATACATTGTAATAAGGCACTAGCTCACATTGACCTGCTCAAGTGATGCGACATAAAACTGTTCATGTCACACATTTACTGTTATTAAATGTTTCGCTTTTTATAGTGTTAGTGCTCCCGAGCAGCTCCGGACCATGAACCACTGCTCATGTGTTCCACAGAGGCTCTTTATGTGACATAAAAGAATTTAATGAAAGAAACCAGATTGCCCCAAAGGAACTTTTCTCCCAAACCTGACATCACAAAACTGTCTTGCCTCCATGCCCTTGTCATATCGACACAAGTGTTCAACGCCGCTGTGAAGTCAGAATGCCTTGCCAATTGCAGGCAGGCAACACAGTCGACCCCTAGCAAGCAAAAGAAGGTTGACAGCTGATCAGGTGTGCGTGCCTTTGAGCACATACAGTAGCTTGCGTGTAGCAGAGCTTCCCATTTCTAGGGAGTTGCTCTGAAGCGCTGCAATGACACCCGAATGTGTGATTAATTAAGCAGCTCTCTCCCTCTCCAATCATCTTTGACGAGCAGAACATAATGAAACCGTATGCGACAGACCAAACCAACGCTGGAGTATAGTCTTGATTACAGTATGAAGAACACTTCTAGGCCATAAATATGTCAAATCAAATTAAATGCAGTGATATTATTTTCTTCCTGGAGTAGAGAAATAATTTCTTAGAGCGTATTGATTGTCTTTATTCAAGGAGCAAAGTGCAGATATATGTATGACAGTCCGTTAGCCTATAACACAGGCAACAACTGCTCGCTATTGTGG